>NC_047085.1:140238196-140593196 GCF_902459505.1 Geotrypetes seraphini
AACATTATTTACAAAAAAAAAAAAAAAGAAAATGATGTGCAATCTTTACAAGCTTACAGAGAAGCAGCGGTAAAGGACAGTGAACTACTATCTCGGAAGATAGAAAACAATGAAAATTTCAATTGTCGATTAAATGTGAAAATATTGAACTTTCCTAATTCCCCTGGGATCTCTTCTTATATGTTCAAAAATACCTAATGGAAGTTTTGGATTATTCTTCAGAACTTATTCCCCCGTTAAACAAAATTTGTTATCTTCCATTATCCATAAAAAGATCCCAGGAGATAATGGAAGAGGAAATTATTCATTTTTACAGATTGATTTGAATAACGTATCTGCTATTCTGGAAGAATCTATCTCCGAAGCAACAGTTAGAACAACACTACTGATATCCTTTGTCTTTAAGCAAGATTTGGATTCATTTATGAAGTTATATTTCAAGTTTTCTAAAAATTTATTTTACGGGAAAAGAATTTGGGCAAAAATAACGCAGGAGAGAAGGAAACAGTTTCTGTCCTTGAGACAAGAGACAATATCATTAGGTGCTTCTTTTTTATTAGCTTACCCTTGTAAGTGTATTGTAAGATACACACAAACTAAATATATCTTTTTTCTTCCTGACCAATTAAAATCTTTTCTGGAGCTGAAAAAGATAGCCTAAGGTAGACACAGTGAAATTAGATAGCAAACATAAAAAGTGTTAAGCATTTAATTAAAAATTTTCTTTTTCCTTAACTCCCCTTCATTATTGTGGTCTAAGGAGGATTACCAGTTATTCTACTACATATATATACAGTGGCCAAACACTTAGTGAAACTCAAAACATGAATGCAATTAGAGCTGTATAAAAAAAACACATAAAAAACTCTAGGGTGGTTTCAAAAATAGGAAGAAAGTTTTCAGTTATACACATCAAGGGATAACTGACTATTCTTTGGCTGTCACTTTCAAGAAGCCAGCTAAGAAAACCACGTGGGAAGAATCCAGCCTCTGCAGTTGGCACAAAAATGTTTACAACTTGTCCTGTAGATCTATTTTTTTCAGATAATCAAATTATACCTACATGGTTGCCATTGCTATGTCTCTTTCTGTCAGTTTGAGTGTCTTGGGTGCTCCAGATGGCAATTCAATTTCCAACTTTGATAGTTTTGACATAGACCCACTCTATAAATAAAAAATACACAGAAAAAAGTATGAAAAGATACACATTCCAACAACTGTATTCACTGTAATATATGAGAGTAGTTTCCACATTAACTATCCCTCAAACAACATCAGATCATAAGGTAAAGGATATCAGATTAGTTAAATACTAGTGATACCCACTCTAACATTCAGTACAGTCTTTCAGTATTTTGTTTTCCTGGATTCATAACAGAATTTTTAGCTTTCACGTTCAGGAAGTGTAACAGAATCTTTGGCTGTCACTTTCAGGAAGTATACCATCCATTACCACTAAAGTTTTAGTGTGTGTGTGTGTGGGGGGGGGGGGATTCTATAAATGGGCACCACAATTAAGGCACCTAAGATACTGAGTACCAAGTGTTAATTCTCTAATGCAGTGTCTCTCAAACCTTTTCGAGCTGGGGCACACTAAATGTAGTGGCCATGGCTCGAGGTACCCAGAAGTGCGCGGACGTCACCATGATGACATCACACGCATGCGTAACATCATCATGCTGACATCCACGCTTGCGCAGAGGCCCTCCAGACAGCCCCTGAAATGCCATAGGGCGTGCCAGCAGGGAAGTCTAACAAATATCAACTGAGTACCCCCAACCACAGACCTCCGAAACTCCACCCTAGACCCACCTAAGCTTTTCCCCAGATCCCACCCCCTTTACTAATTGTAATGTAATTTTTTTCCATTCATTTTTCATATACACATAATATATACAGCAGATATAAATTCTCAAAACTGACACATTTCAATTACTATATATAAAATAATTTTCCCTACCTTTGTTGTCTGGTGACTATTTTTCTGTGCTTTTAACTATGTTTCCAGGGCCTTCTTATCCATTGACTTTTTTTTCTCTTCGTCTTCACTTTCTATTTATTTATTCATTCATTCAATTTTCTATACCGTTCTCCCAAGGGAGCTCAGGACGGTTTACATTAATTTATTCAGGTATTCAAGCATTTTTCCCTGTCTGTCCTGGTGGGCACACAATCTACCTAATGCACCTGGGGCAATGGGGGGATTAAGTGACTTGCCCAGAGTCACAAGGAGCAGCATGGATTTGAACCCACAACCTCAGGGTGCTGAGGCTGTAACATTAACCACTGTACCACACACTCCCCACTGCCTTGCATCCATCTTTGGCATTAACTTAACATTCAATATTTCCATTTTTCTGCTTTTTTCTCAAAATCTACTATCTCTCTCTCCTTCCTTCCCTATTTCCATAGACTGACATTTCTTTCATACCCTCCTTCCCTCCCAGTGGTTCGACGACATCTCTCTCCTTCCTTTTCCCCCTTCCCAGTCTGGCATCTCTCTCCTCTCCTTCCCATAATCTGGCATCTCTCTTTACTACTACTACTACTACTACTACTACTATTATTATTATTTCTATAGCGCTACCAGACTCCCCTCCTTACCTTCTATTCCCTGGTCTGATATATATCCCTTCCTTTAGTCATTCCCCCCCACCCCAGTGTAACATTTCTCTTTCCCTTCCTCCTATCTGCTCCCTGCAGTCCATCTCCCTTCCCGTCCTCCTTTCTGGCCCCCCTCCCAGTCCAACATTTCTTCCTCCTTTCCACTAGTCCAACATTTTTGCTCTCTTCCTCCTGCATGCTTCTCCTCTGGTCCTCCTTCCTTTCTCCAACCAACATCTCTCTCTCCTTCCATGGGTCCAACTTTTCACTCTCTGCCCTCTCCCCCTTCCCCAGTGTAACATTTCTCCTTCCATCCTTTCTGTCCTCCCCATCCATCTTGCCCTGTCCACAAGTCCAATATTTTCTGCCCTCTGCACATTCTCTCTCTGTCCTTGCCTCTTCCCTCAGTGGCATCCCTCCTTCCCCCCCCCCCCCAACCTAACATGCTCTCTTTCTATGCACCATCTCCTCACCCTCCCCTCCAGTGTGTAGCACCTTTCCTTTCCCTACCTTTCTGCCAGGTAAAGCAGCACCTCTTCTTCTTTCCTTTTACCTCCCTCCTGTCCAACAGTACCTCTTCTCCCTTCCCTGCTCCCCATGTCCAGCAGTACACCTTCTCCCTTCCCTGCTCCCATGTCCAGCAGGACCCCTTCTCTCTTCCCTCCACCCACCTGTCCAGCAGTACTACTTCCCCCTTCCCTGCTCCCCATGTTCAGCAGTACCCCTTCTCCCTTCACTGTCCAGCAATACCGCTCCTGTCACTGCTAGCGGAAGCTCACTGTGTGCTTTTAACTTCGGCACACAGCTGCCACTAGCAGTAGTTTAGCCCGATTTCAACAGGCAGCCTCAGGTGCCTCTGCTAGACTGGCCCAAACTACTGCTAGTGGCAGCTGTGTGCCGAAGTTAAAAGCACACAGAGCTGCCACTGCTGGTCTGGGAGCGCAGAGACGAGGAAGGCAGGAGTCCCGGCAGATAAGCGCAATGCGACAGTAGAAGTCAGCTGACACAGGCACCGGAGCCTCTTTTCTTGTCCTGTGAGCCATGGCACACTTAAAATCTCAAAAAGCACACTAGTGTGCCATGGCACACAGTTTGCGATACACTGCTCTAATGGAATCTGTGTACCAAGATTTTCTTATAGAATACAGTGGTACCTCGGTTTGCAAGTGCACCGGTTTGCGAGTGTTTTGCAAGACGAGCAAAACATTTGCAAAATCGGCACCTTGGAAACCGAGTGTGCCTCGATTTACGAGACCCCCCCCCCCACTATCCGGCACCCTCCGCTCGCATTGCATCCCCTCCCCGCCGCGATCTGGCATCAAAAAGGCACCCACCCGATCACATTTCTTACCCCCCATTTGGCATCGGCACCAATGCACAGGATATGCCGGTGCCCGAAGATCTGCCTCCTTCTCGCTGGGCCTTGAGCATCTGCGCATGCTCAAGGCCTTCGGGTTCCCGTTCTCTCGGGTGGGTGGGGGGTGCCTTTTTGATGCCGGATCACGGCGGGGAGGGTGGATCACACGAGGGGGGGGCCTTCTTGAGCAGGGGGAGCAATGCCGGTTCTTGGGGGGGGTAGAGCAGCGCCGCTGACCTCGGGGGATGGGGTTGGTGGGAACGAATCAAGCGAGTTTCCCTTAGTTCCTATAGGGAAACTCGCTTTGATATACGAGTATTCTGGAATGAATTATGCTTGTAAACCAAGGTACCATTGTACTAGCATAAATTGGCATCAACATGCCTACATTTAGACACAATCACTTACGACAATTTAACGCATAACTTAAGCATGTACAGTAAATTTTGGTCCTACACATGCCCCCTATGTTCACGTGCTATGTGTGTCATTTATGGAATAGTGCCAAGTGCTCAGCTACCACTTATGCACCTAAGTATACCTACCCAAATAATGGCTCATATTCTATAAGTTTATGCAGGCAAATTGGTACATAAATTTCGGTACCGCCATGTTATAGAACAAGAAGGTTTGTTTATAAAGAATTAGGGTTTGTGCTTATTTTTGTTCTATTCCAGGTAGCTTCTGCATCCTATACTTTAACACAATCCTACTGAACAGTCTTAAGAGAAGTTTTACTGAGGGGAGACTAGGCTAAAATCATTAAGTGGTTTCACTGTCTTACCTAAAACATTTTTATGGACAAATGAAAGCTTTCAGAACCATTGACCAAGAAATTAAGAAGGCATGGTTTAGGCTGATAATAAGGTAAAATGTGAACTACAAAGAAATGTAGGAAATGACTTGATGATCATGAATAATTTTACCTCTCCTTGTTAGCTCTTTTCTTTCTCCTTCTAGTCACCAAGATGTTTTTCTTACCTTGAAATAAAAAGGCTGCAGTACATTGCCAAGAACAGTGGTAGACAGCAAGATGACTGAACTCTCCGGACAGTACATATACCAGTTTACATTAATATTCTGGTTCTTCAGTAGTTTGAGGCACCGCTTCTCAGGTAATACCTGAAAATACAAAAAAAAAAAAAGAAAAGAAAATTACTATAGCATCTCTCTGGAACAAAAGTCAATATGCTAAGAAGCGCTGAATGGAAGTGAGGAGGGGAGAAAGAGGAGAGCAAATGCTGAAGGGAAGTGGAGAGAGAGGGAGGAGTAGACGCTGGATGGAAGAGGAGAGGGGAGAGAGAGGGGAGAAGATGCTGAATGGAAGGGGGAGCAAGAGAGGTGAACACACGCTGAAGGGAAATAGGGAGGGGAGAGAGGAGAGCAGACACTAAAAGTGGAGAGAGGGGAAACAGATGCTAGAAGGAAGTGGGAAGAAGAGAAGGGGAAGCAGATGCTGGATGGGAGGGGAAAGCGAGAGAGAGGAACAGATACTGAAGGGAAGTGGGGAGGAGAGAGAGGGGAGCAGACACTAAAAGTGGAGAGAGGGATCAGATACTAGAAGGAAGTGGGAAGAAGAGAAAGGGGAGCAGATGCTGGATGGGAGGGGAGAGAGAGAGGGGAACAGACACTGGATGGGAGGGGAGAGAGGGAAGTAGACTCTGAAAGGAAGTAGAGAGGAGAGAGAGAGTACATATTGGATGAAAGGAAGGGATAAAGAAAAAGGGACACATGTTGGTTTGGGGGAAGAGGATAGAGTAAGTGAGATATTGGAAGGAGTGAGGGAAAGAGGTGGCAAGCTTTAGGTAGACACAATGAAAGGGAAATTGAGGGCTGGAAAGTAAGAAAGTAGACAAGAGGTAGAAAACAAATTGAGAAGGAAGAGCAGAAAGGAAAAGGGAGAGGAGAAAGAGATGCCAGAGCATAGGGGGAGGGGAAGAGACAGATACTAGATCTGATAGGAGGAAAGGAGGATAAAGATACTAAAAAACCACCTGCAGAAGGGAGGGAGAGATGGAAGGGAGAGGCAGACAATTTCTGGTAGAGGCATAGAAATTGAGCAGATGCCATATGGAAGAGGCAGAGAGAAGGCAGACAGTGGATAGAGGAAGAGAATAACGAGAAGATGAGGAAAGCAGAAACCAGAGAACAAAGGCAGAAAAAAAATTATATTTATATTCTTTTTTTTTTTTTTTTTTTTGCTTTAGGATAAAGTAGTATTGTAGCTGTGTTGATAAACATTTATAGACAAAGCCCTGCCAACTGAAGATCTCTTCCTCTAGTTCGGCAGCCACTCTGATTTATAAAAAATGACAATTGTACAGAATATTGTTCCTTTTTATACTTTAATAAAATAAATGTAAAACAATTTGAGGCTTGTGCGGATAGGATCAGATGGTTTGTGGGGATGGGGACTGAGCTCACGGGAACAAGGTGGGGACAGGGACCGAGCTTGCTGGAGATGAGGGGGGGACAGGGATAGATTTTTTTTTCCCCCCGTGTCATTCTCTACTATAGACCTTTCCTCCAGGAACTTGTCCAAACCTTTCTTAAGCCCAGCTATGATAACTTGTAACAACGTCCTCTGGCAACGAGTTCCAGCGCTTAACTATTTATTTATTTATTTTTAAAATTTATATACCATCTATATCTAGACGGTATCCATATAAAATATACATAACAAAATCAACATTATGAAAAGCTGGAGTCTTCATGAAAATTTTTGCCTACTTCCATTTACTGCCTATACAAATAGAAATCTTTCCTTACATGAAAGCAGATACAAATAGCTGCGTTTTCAATAGTTTTTTAAATTTAAATTTGTTGGCACATAGGCGTAATTGCCCCATCAATTCGTTCCACATTTTAACACCTGCCACATAAAATCTTCTGCTCTAGTCTCAGCATATCACACTTTAGTCAATGTTCTCTCCTAGTAGTAGGTATAGTTGGATATCATCGGCAAAGGAGTGTTCAGCAAAGGAATGAATCTTGATTTGGTGTCTGTGGGCTATATCCAGGACAGGTTTAGACAAGGAAATTCATGTTTACTCATCTAAAATTACAGGATAATTACTGTTTGCTTCCCTCTCTTTCTGTAGGTTGAAAAGCACACTCATTCATGGCACATCTGCTCTTACCCTCCAAAAAAAGCAGATGTAGGTAGACCAGGGGAGGAAAATTAAACATACGGAGGGACATAATCGAAAGGGACGTCTAAGACGTCCATCTCGCAAGTCGTCCAAAGTTAAAAAGAGCCCAAGACACATTTTCAAAAGATATGTCCAACTTTTTTTTTACTTTTGAAAATCGTCTAATTATACGTCCTACCGATCTGATCGTCCAAGCCACTAAAAGGTCTATCTTTATACCACATTTCCATCCAACCTTCCGTCCAAGTCCAAAACGCCTAGAACAAGCCCTGTTGGATGTGGGAGGGGTCTGCAAAGTGATGGACTGCACACCCAGACATGCCACCTAAATAGTGGGGTACCTTACAGGGCACTGCTGTGAACTTCACAAAAAGGGTGCCATGGCTTCTCCTCACTACATTTCCCTTATAGCTGACGGTGAGCCCCCCAAATCACCTCCAGAATCCCCTAGACCCACTTATCTACCACCCCAATAGCCCTTATGGTTGCAGGAGCCACTTATATGCCAGTAAAAAAGGGTTTTGGGGGTGTATAGGGCAGTGCACATGTTTCAGTATCAAAGCAGTGATTACAGGGGCTTATGGGCATGGGTCCTCCTCTCTATGGGTCCCTAACCCATCCCCAAGACGACTTAAGCTGCCTCTGGGCTGGACGACTAGGCTTTCCTATGCCAGGCGGACAGGTGATGATGGTCTGGAGGCTGAAATTTAAAGTTGTGAATAAAATGTATATGGGGTGGGGGGATTGGTGATCACTGGGGTAGTGTGTGGGGGCCTGTGTTATGTGTTTTCAGTGCTTATCTGGTGAGTTTAGGTGGGTTTTTGTGACTTAGACCATGTTTTACATGGTCTAAGTCACAACGTCCAAGTTCCATCTAGGCTCTGTTGCTAAACTTTTGGTTATACATGCTGTATGACTAAGTCTAAGCCGGCCCACATCCCGCCCAACTCCCGCCCTCGACACATCTCCTGAAACGCCCTGTTTAGCGGCACTATGAAGGCCTAGGTCATTTAGAAATGCGTCCAAAACCCGTTTTATTATTGGCGCTTGGACGTTTTTGAGAAATGTTCGTCCAAGTGCCGACTTAAGCTGGTATTTGGACGTTTTTCTCTTTCGATTATGAGCCCCATACTATATAATATACTGTCAACATAGAATTTTGAGCACATTCTTTGTACTTGTGTTGTGTGCACTAGCCTGATTTCCCTTTGAAAGTGAGCGCTCATGTGAAAGTGGTCACTCTCCCACTTACCTCTAAGCTCTAATCCCTCTAGGCAGAGAACGGGAGAAAAGCCTTGAGAAATCACACCTCAGGTTTGCTGGGGTGGGGAGGAGAGGAGAGATTTTAAACACCCAGAAATGGTTTTCACATATAATCTACAAATTGAAGTGTTTTTATCAATAACTAAATAATGTGGATGAGAATAAAGTGATTGTGTTTTCATAAAAATAAAATATTAGTTACACTAGTAGTATCAGAAAAAATAAAGTCTGCTAGATCAGTGTTATTCAACCTTTTAATACCTATGGACCGGCGGAAATAAAATAATTATTTTGTGGACTGGCAAACTACTAAGACTGAAATAAAAAACCCTGTCTCTGCCCCGTCCCCGCAAACCATCTAATCCCATCCTTACAAGCCTCAAATAGTTATGATTTTATATTGAACGTATTTTTATTAAAATATAAAAAGAAACAATATTCTGTATAATTGTCATTTTATAAATACAAATAATACAGAGCAAGGATCAACAAAACCCCTATCTCCCCTCCCCTTCACATATATCCCCTTGACTATCAAGAAAACTGAATAAGCCAAATTATTACAGAATGCAACACAGAAATATCATGCTAACAGAATACCGCAGTCACACATGACAGGAATAGTGTTAGGGGAGTGCAACTAGGGCAACTGCCCCCTGGTCAGAGAGAGCCCTAAGCCAGCTGGAAGTTAAAGAAGCACTGCCTGGGCTTTGCAGTCCAGTTATGTCAAACACCAGCTCTAGCAGGATACATATTTCAAATTTGATATATTCTAATCATAAGATAGAAATAAAATTATTTTTTTTCTACCTTTTGTCGTCTCTGGTTTCTGCTTTCATTGTCTTTTCACTCTCTTCCATCCATCATCTGCTCTCTGTCTCTTCAATCCAGCATCTGCCCCTTTCATCCACTGTCTGCCCTCTCCCCCTTCCATATGGTATCTGCCTTTTTTCTATGCCTCTCTCCCCTTTCCATCCAGCCTATGCCCCCTCTCTCCTTTTTACATGATCCATTCTGCTCTCTTCATTTTTATCTCTCCTACACTAGATCTAGCATCTTTGTCCCTCTCTCCTTATTTCTCTGCTGACCCCCCTTCCCAGCATAAATCCCTCTCTACTTTCTCATTCCTCTGTCTATCCCCTTTCCCTCTTGATCTCTCCATTCCACCCTGACTCCTTTTCCTCCTCTAATCTCCCCGCCAACTGTCTCCTTCCTTTTTTCCTCCTTCCCTGTCTAGCAGTAACTCTCTCCCCTTCCCTTTCCCTCCTCCCCTCGCAGAAGCATCTCTCCTTCTCCATCCCTCCCTCCAGGACCAGTAGCAGCTCTCCCTTTATCTAGCAGCTTCCCAGCTTCCAACAGTGGCTTCCTCCCCTTCCCTCCACTCCCCTCAGTACTTGCCTGCAGCAGCTCCAGTAGCATCAGTGCATCAATTCACAGGCAGCCTTAGAGCTTTTGCTGAGTTGCAGCCCGCCTCTGATAATGCAACTTCCTCTTTCCTCAGAGGTGGCGTGACCCATCAAATGACCCAAGGCTGCCTAAGTGAATCGCTGAGCTGATACTATTGGCGCTGTTGCAGGCAAGTATTGAGAGCTGGGAAGCAAAACGTCAGAGCTCCCCTGATCTCGCTGACCCTGTGCGGACCGGCAGAAAATTTCTGCGGACCGGCGGTTGAAGAACACTGAGCTAGATAATTAAGCTGAAAGAACAAACAAATCATGAAACTCTTGCCTTCTGGTTCTAATTTTTATTTTCCCAAACAGGTGGCAGTATTTCAAGTTTTCACAATGTTTTTCCTCTATTAGCCATTCCCAGTCCCATAGGTTGAAGAAAAACAGACAAAACAAGATTGTTGTTTTGTCTTATTGGTTATGCTATAATTGGAGAACAGTCAGTAAAACAGGCGCTACCTCACTATTAAATACAAAGCACAATCAAAAAACTAAAAACCAAAACAGACTATCTCCTCCCCCCCATTGGCTTACCTGATAGAATTCAATTCCTTGATCTGTAATGAAGACAATTTCTGTAGCACTTGTCCAACAGAATCCCAAAATATTAGCATTCCTGGTCTTCCATTCCATATATATAAAAAAAAGATTAAAGAGACACTAAAAACAGTTTTCTTACAGCATTAAAATAATAAGAGCAAAGCCAAGAATGTCCTTAAGTGACTGGAGCCTTTGTTCTCTTCTACATAGCAGCAGCAGCTGTGAGCAAGAAAGCTCTTTTTTTGGTCAGGTACCTACTTGTACATCGACAAAGGTAGGTGGAAGGAACACAAAGTGCAATCTAGATTTTCTAATTTCAATTCACTTTAATTTTTCCACATCTCACACCCTTAGAAAAGAAAACAAAGTGCCACAAGGCATTAAAGCAATCTACTTTCAAAAATGTGTGTGTACTTGGAAAAAAGTAAAAAACCTAAGTTGGTCCAGAAAAATAAAAACACATGGACCCCCTAACATCTTCTGAGAGTATGGTACAACTTGTATGAAAAGCCAAAGAGTTATTCTCAGTAATGGCACCCAACGTGGTGGAATGCCCTTCCAAAGGAATTAGAAAAGGACACTGGAAAATTCAAGAAAGGGACAAAGATTATCCTTTTCTCAAACTACTTCAACTGAAATTATGAAGTTGACAGAGAGAGGAAACTAGAACTTTCGGAATGCGTGTAAATAGTTGAAATGGCCAACCTCCTTAGGAGGTGTATAAATATAGTACATTTAGCTCAATAGTAAACTTAGTTTATATATGTACATACGGAGGACGATTGAGTTGCTATAAACATGTGCATATAAGTAGGATGATCAATGTGGCAGTAACATAAGTAGGATGATTATGGCATAATCATGCCAATATTAATAACTGTATTATAACACCACCACAGAGCTCCATGTATTTCAGTATAGAGCCCATGTATTGTAACACCTCGCAGAAGCTCTTTGTAACTCTGTATGGTAACATCTCTACAGAAGCTCATCTAGCTTAACACCTTTGCAGAAGCCCAAGTAAACCGCTCTGAATTGACTCCCCAGTCATTAGTAGCAGTATAGAAACTCTCAACATAAACATTAGGCAATATTATTGCATATGTACAATTCATGGATACAGCAAATCTCCCCAAAATGCTCCTCTTTTGATCCTTTCTGTCATCATCTGAAATTTGGTGTGGCTCCAGATATAAAGCCATACCCAAATAGACACATAACCAAATCGTCGGTGAGAGAAACAGTCTTGACCTAACAGCTTTAGTTTGTTTTGTTACTTTACATTTAGGTTTCAGGTAGTGAAATCTAAGGATTAAACACTGCAGTGCTTTTATTTATAATAGAAACTTACCAGCTTTGGTAGCAGTGTTGCTATGTAATCTTGTATTTGTAAGAGGTTTGATTACCAACACCACTGAAAAACAGTTATTGTAAAGCCAAAGTTTATAATTTAACAGCATACCTTGCATTCTTGGGAATAATCCACCTGAGTACTATCTGGAATGAAGTTGAGAAAATCCTGAAACAAGAAAGAAGTTCTTAAGCCTGCTTTTTAAAATGGTTCATATGGTTTGTCCATCATCTTAGCATCCTAACTGACCTTAGGAGAAACTTGAGGGGAAAAGAATAAGCCTCTCTCTAAATCTATTCATTTTGGTCATGGTAACACTGCACAAATCTCGAGACATTCCTTTTTTGCTACTTTTTTGTCTCTTTTCTACTTCTTTCTTGTGTGTCTGCTGCATTAGGTTTGCCAAGCCTAAGTCTTCAAGCATCAGCATTCCTTAGCTTGCTGTGAGGTAGCCCCCTAAACATCACTGTGACAACAATGCTTTCTCCTAGGTAGGACTCCACTGACTTTATTCACTTTGTGGCAAATTTTGTGAGAGCACCTAGCCATATGACTTGTGCAGGCATCATTTGTGAGTTTCACATATATACAGTGGCACATGTTACAGATAAGGCCAGGAAAAATGTGTGCCCTTACCATAGTCACTAATACCAGAGCAGAATGAGGCTGGTGTGTTGTTGTTTTTTTTTTGGGGGGGGGGTTTGGAGGGGGGGTTGGGGGGGTTAGTTAGGGGGAGGAAAACACTGATCGAAGACATCAGCAGGTCCTTGTGCCAGGAAAAAAAGGTGAAAGAGGGCCCACATGTAAGAACCTACAACACAGCTTTGTTGAAGTCGACTCCGCTTAAGTACAAGTCCCTCGAACCGGTTTGCCACGTGCGCTTAAACGGATCATTCTCTTAATCAGAGTACCATATGAAGAGAGTCAAGCACCATCATTTTACTAGCGAGATCAGCAGCTCAGGGGCAGGATTCCGTGCTTGCATCGATCACTGCCATCACATATCTTAGGATGAGTGACCTGTTATCACATTTGAAGTTTGCGATTATCCCTTGGTTTTTGTTACTTTCATATTCAACAGGCCAACAGCTTCGCTATGTTTGAAAACGGTGTATAGGTCTCTATCGCTTTAATTGGGAGACCATACGTGAGCAACTGCAGAAGGACCTGGAGTACCCCACTCTCAGGGGACAGGCCCTTCCAATTTATGTACAAGTACTGTAATAACAACGCCAAAGCAGCGTCTGACATCAGCACGTTGGACACGTTTAGCCAAAGACAATGATTTTTGTCCAGGCGACGCCGCGGTGCAGCTACGAAAGTTCGAATACATTGCCAGGCCTAGACTGCTGTTCCAAAACACGAGGCTCATCTATGTGATTGCTTTTAACCGGAGTGAACTTTACGTGAAAGAATACAGATGGGACCTAAGACATCAGTGCGCATAAGCGGATTGTGTGCTTATCAGAATTGCAAATATCCAGAGTTTATGTCCATTTACTTTGATGTAAAAGAAACGGAAACATGGTGGTAGGCTGCAGATAACCGAAATGTGCGCTTAACTAACGTAAACTTAGGTGGAGTCGACTGTACTTACAGCATGCACCTTTCAACCTGCCTTTGTCGTTTATTGTTTTATACCCTCTTAAAACTACCTTTTTAAGCAATTGTTCACTTAAACATGTACTTCCATTATCTGCCTGAAAGATAACCTTGACCAATCCAGTTCACCCTTCTTCATATTCACAGCAGTGATAGGCCAGAGCACAGTACAGGGGTTCAAGGAAGGTTTAGATAGGTTCCTAAAGGAAAAGGGGATTTAGGGGTACAGATAGAAGCAGAGGTAGGTTATAGAAATGGTCAGGAACCACTTCACAGGTCATAGACCTGATGGGCCACCGCGGGAGCGGATCGCATGGCGCGATGGACCTCTGGTCTGACCCAGTGGAGGCAACTTCTTATGTTCTTCTTATGTTCTTATGTTCTCTCTAACACCATTTATTTTAAACTGTTGACAATAGGTTTCCATATTATACACTTTTTGAAAGACACATTGATAAGGATCAAGTATCTAATGGAACTCAAATCAAATAACCAATTCAAAACAACTTTCTCTAGAATGTTGGCTAAAAAGGAAAATGACAAATTTGGACAAAGATGCCTTTATCATCCTTATCTAAAAATTTTTTCTTAAATGTTGTAATGGAGGAATGATTAAATCTATAGCCAAAAATACAGTGAAAACAAAAATGTAAATCTATAATCACCCTGTCACCAGAATCAGTGTAATATATGCATGCTTCACTCCAATCAATGCACAAACCTCACAGCATGAACAAATAAATTCAAACTACAAGGAGGATAAAGCCTCAGAAAAACAGTGTTCACCAGATGTGACAGCAGCTCAAGGTGAGATCGATAAATACATCATTGGCATAAAAAAAAAAAATCCTTCCTTTTAAATATAACTCTGTGCAATGCAAATGTAAGAGAAAACAATTATGTAAGTGAAAAAAACTACTAATCTGCCGAAGATCAGTGCACCAAGGGTGGCCAGCGTTGAACAAATCCATGCTGCCTCAGGGTGTAATCGCCAATCAATCCTCTCTCTGTCGGAGCACGTCTCTCAAAGCAATCCTCTCTCTTTAGGAATAAAATCCAATGTGTCGGCCTACACTGCAAGATCTCTCACTGAGCGGACCTGAGGATGGGACCATGGGTCCGGATTTTATGGGAGTATAATCTGGTAACCCTAACAATAACCAAACAGGAAGAAACATCCAAGTCTCAAAAGGAGGACACCCTAAGGGCTCCTTTTAATAAGGTGCGCTAGCGTTTTTTAGCGCACACACGAAATTACCATACAGTACGCTTCTAGAATAACGCCAGCTCAATGCTGGCGTTAAGGTCTAGCGCGCGGGGCAATTTAGCACACGCTATTCCGCGCATTAAGGCCCTAACGCACCTTAGTAAAAGGCGCCCTAAGTTAGGCCTGTTTCGGTCACATCCAGGGTACAAAAAGATGCTCCGACTGAGCATCTGACTACTGAAGAAATTAAGGTGCAATACCTCCTTAATCTCCTAGTGGTTGCTGTCCCTCTCCCTCGAAACTTAAACTAAAAGTGGATACCAGGTTCTATGACATCTTCATGTATTATGGGCACTTAGCAAAGCAGAAGCAAGTCTGAGGAGTAGCCTAATGGTTAGTGCTGGGGACTTGAAGAGACCCAAATCCCACCAACACTTTTTTTTGTGAGCCTCCAGAAACAGAAAAATACTTACTGAACTCACAATTACAAAATAAGAGTTAAATATGAGATTTAAACCTTGGTCCCTTGGTTTAAAGTCCACTGCACTACTAGGCTGCCCCTATGCTTTGCAGGGAGGTCTGTGTGACTATTCTAATAATGCAGTCAGTTAGATGTCCTTGTCCCTGTTTTTTTGTTATTCATATATTGGACATTAAAAATTTGTAAAATGGAAAATATATGCGAGCTGGACATTATGAGCTGGATGCCTTTTCAAAAATGCCTCTCCACGTTTTCAGTTATCTTATGTTTAAATGATTTTTATTATTCCAGCAGTAAGAAGCAAATACAAACAGTAGTACCATTCAGGAAATAACATTTTCAACAATATAATCAGTTCCCCTCCCATCCCCCCCTCCCCTCCCCAAGAATCCATGGCCGGTCCAACAGCTGAGAGTGGGAATAAAATCTTAAAGATTCAAAAGTCTACTGCGAGCATGCGGTGTGAGGTCCTGCCAGAAGTGCTCCCACACCTGACAAAATTTGCGACCCGGGCCAAGAGTCAAGTCTCCCACCATGCGTCTCTCCAGTGTTGCGTGCACTATCATTAGGGATCTCCATTGTGCATATGACGGAGGATCACGGGAGAGCCAGTTGGTGAGGATGACTTTTTTCCCCATCAAAAGGGCTCTGGAGATAAATGCTGACATTCCCCTGGGTTTGGGCGAGGCTATATTATAAAATCCAAATAACGCCCTTGGTTGCGGAAGCCATCGCCTTCCCCAAAGCGATGTGGTATATAGGCCAAGATGTCCAAAACTGTTGGATTGCGGGGTAGGGTTTTCAGTTATCTTAATTTAAGTGCTTAAAAAATTATTCCAGAAGTTATTATTTATGAGTATTTGCATAAGCACTTTATGACACCAGCTGCTTATTAAATGACCATCGGAGAAGCAGTAACCACTACAAAAGATAAGTTTATTTTATAGTTAATGGATGTTGGATTTTTATATGGTTATATGGTGGTACAGACATCAATAGTGCCATGATGGTCTGATGGCAACTGGTGTTGTGTGTTTCTACACCACAACACTAAGGCCGTGGGTCTGAGCACTATTTAAATTAATAATCAATTCTTTTAAATTGTGATATGAATATAGTTATTTAATTTATTATCACAATTAAAAAACATATATATATCCCTATATTTATTCACTTAAAAAATTATGCTCATAACTCTAGGCCTGCCTTTCACTTGCCTGGATTTTGAAGCCAACTTTACAAGCCTACCCCTAAATTCTGTTTATGGCACCTTTAAGTTGTGCATGCAAATCGATGCACACAGCAGATTTCTGTGCCCACCTAATTGGCCTAATTGTAACCAATAATTGGCAATTAACACCTCCTTGAGAGGCACGTCCAGTAGGCAATCAGCCAGCACCAAAGCCTCTCCTCCTCACCAGCCTTTTTCCTTGCTGGCACCCCCACCTGTCAGCACAGGGCCCGTTTGAAGGGCCTTTGTGCATGTGTGAATGTCACACGTACACATGATGTCATCAGGGCAACATCGCACACTTCAGGGTTGAGAAAGATCGTGATACTGTTCTAAGAAGCAGCACCGGTGTATTCATCAGCAGTTTGGGTTCCCTGTTGTAAGGTGGATCCCTACTGGGACAGATTGTGACTGAACAGATAAGTGTATGGTTGAAACCATATGTCTGATTCAACTGCTAGATCTACAACATCTATGTGTCTTTATAAAACACCAGCAGAAATCATGCCTCGACTAAAGGCACGTATTGTGCCTGCTTGTATGACATGCGTGTAAATCATAGCTGCTTGTGCTCCACCTAAACTCCACACCAGCTTGCACTGCGTGAACTTTTAAGTATGACCTAAACATATAAGTCTATCAGCAAAAATATGGTTCATATTTAACCATCTATTGTATTAAAATTAGGTAAAAAGAAGATTTGGGGACCATTAACAGATTTTTGTAATGATTGATATTAAAAAAAAAAATTATTTTCCCATAATAAGATACTGATTAAAGGAGGGGGGGGTAGATTTTTATTCTTCTTTATCATAAAATATAAATAAACTATCCTAATAGTTGTTATAGTATGTACAACTAACAAAATAAGGGGAGGGAAAGGGATTCATAATTAAATAATAGTTGATAAAATCATTAAATTTTATATGATGTCTAAAATTATAATAAGAATAATATAAGATATGTTGAATGTAAAGTATGTTATGGAGATATCAAGTGTATTTTTAAGATAATATATATGAAATTGTATGACACTTGTTGTTATATGAAAAAATCAATAAAAAATGTTAAAACTGAAAAAAAAAATTAGGTAAAATTAGGTAAACTCAACAATCACATTTGTAACTTGCCCTTCTTATCCACTTCAGATACTAAATAACCCCATACCTCTTACTAGATATGGTACCTAATGTAAATCAAAACACTCTACCGAGCTAAGCTAAATTAATTCCTGCATAACAGTAGGAGGTACTGTACTTGATTCCACAGCCCCTAGTATCCCCTTGTCTACACATTCTTCTACTGCCTCTCACCTGCTGAGATATGCCACAGCCCCTTGTATCCCCTTGTCTACACATTCTTCTACTGCCTCTCACCTGCTGAGATATGCCAGTCTTCTCCAGCCCTTTCCAGACCTGCCTATCCACCCTATTTAACTGCAAGCTCACCTATTAATTCCATTTTGTAGGGAGCATTAGGTCATGACCTGATGACATTTGAAAGCTTATATAATTCCAGAAAAATCACTCACCACAGTCTTCTGAGTCCTCTGTACAGCCAATATCTTGTTTCCCAATGAAAACTTGATGCATTTCACTTCTCCTTTGTCTTCCATTCTATTAAATAAAAATAATTTCAAGTTTCAAGTTTAATAGAGATTTGATTAATCGCTTAATCATAATTCTAAGCGATGTACATAATAATAAAATTACAAAGTATGGGGAACAATACAATGAATAACAAAAACCAGGTCTAACAAGACTATTGACAAACTTAACAAAACTAAGAACATAAGGGAAGAGAGGGATAAGAACTACAAATTATTTAAAAGTTAAAGAGACATATAAGGGGGATACATAAGGAAAGGGAAGTTAAAAATTACTTCAATAAAATTAGAGAGAAAAAGTAAAATTGGTTGGAAGACTAAATAGCTAATTTTCAAAGGCATCTTTAAAAAGAAAGCTAAAGAAATTTTTAAAAAACAGCGTACGCCAATATTTCAACACCATATTTCACCAGTCTCTTTCAGAATTCTAAGAAATCCTATTTCTAAAGAATCTGGGGAAAATAACCAAGACATAGCATATAAAAAAAGAGATTATGTTTTTACCCCGGTAAGCTCTTTTCCAGTAGATAGGTGAGACATTCTAGACAAGTGGATAGTGTCCCCATGGCCACATGTCCCCATTTTTCTCTGTGCCTCTTCTGTACTTCACTGAGCTCCGTAGCTCCACTTACAGTTAGTAACCAAGCACCAAGGGCCACCAAACCAACGTGATGTAGAGACACCCATAACAACCAATGTCATAAATTTAGTGCTTGAGGGCTACAGAGACTACATTGCTCCAGATCCCTTGTAAAAATAAAAGCCTTAGTTTCCAGGAATATACCTTTCCATTATCTTTGGCATTTCTACAGCAACCACTGATTTACACACTCGGGGCTCCTTTTATTAAGCTGCACTAGCGTTTTTAGCGCACACTACTCAGAAAATACTAACGCCAGCTCTATGGAGGCATTAGCCTATGCAGCAATGTAGCGTGCAAAAACCACTAGCGCAGCTTAGTAAAAGAAGCACTCAGTGACTGCTTCGTGCCAGCAGTGTTGAGCCCTAGCCATCCATAGCACCATTAATAAATAAGGCAGCTGATAGGCTACAAAGACTGAAGCCAGGCGAGATTCAAGTCTCTTGCCACAGAACCAGTACTGATATGATAAAGATAAAGAGGACCAGTTTAAGGCATGAGCTAGGCGAGGCGCCGGCTCAGAATATCAAAAAGTGTACCAAAAGCCTGCCTCACCAGCTCATCCTTCACATTGATGAGAGTATGTTTTGCGCTCACCACTGTGCTCTCTTCTTTCCATGGCCTCTGGACCACAGATTCAAATGTGAACATCTGATTTTTGCGTCAGCCGTCTTGAGAACATCTGATTTTTGCATTTAATCCTGCAGTAGTGTCAGTCGTTATACATGGAGGAAAGCACAGCAGCAAGTGCAAAAAACAGGCTCTCATCACTGTTTAAAGGGCTGATGTGGGTAGGCAGGGGGAGGGTGCTACAAAGCTAAAAGAAAAAAAAAAAAAAAAAAGAGAGCGAGAGAAGCTGGCTCAGGGCACCACAAACCCTTGAGCCTGAACTGAAGTTTTTTCTTTTTTGTTGTTTTGGTTTTATATATCTTTATTCATTTTTAACACTCAAATGATATAATAAGTACATAACACCCCTGACCCGCACGCTCCCACCCACCCTTCCTGGATGTATATAGTACTCATTTCAATTCTTACAAAAGTTTGTCAAATGGTCTTTGAATTTATTATAGTGTCCCAATTGTAATGAATTCATATGTTCAAACTTATAAATTTGGCATAAGGTTTCCCACCAAAAGCTATAATTTATGTTATCCCAATTTTTCGTGATTAGCTGCATAGCAACTCCGATCATGATGAGAAGTAATCTATTTTTGTTTGCATTAATTGGACTCTTGGACATTAATAATGTTCCAAACAACACTACATCATACGACAATGACAATGGAGCTTCCAATATCATATTGATTTGACCCCCATATGGATCTCCAAAATTTAAGTATCAAGGGACAATAGAACAGTAAATGATCCAGTGTCCCTATATCAAGATGCACTGACCTGAATGAAATGGCATTTCGTTCCTCAGGACCTTTGACAACAACTCCAGTGGCACCCCCAGATCGAACAGCAAATACCTTAAGAGTAAGGCAACATGAGCACAACTTAATTTACATTCTTTCTTGTAAAACATCTCAATATCACAGTCCACAGTATTCATCTATATACACTAGTGGTCCTTAGCCCTTCTGACACACCTGATAGACAATGTTCATGTATGTGACACAACGAATACTAAGGGCTCCTTTTACTAAGCTGTGTTAAGGCATTAATGCGCGGAATAGCGCGTGATAAAATGCTGCTGGCATTAGTTCTAGCCACGTAACGCGGGTTTAGCGCGCACTATAATGCTGCGTGCGCTAAAAATGCTATCGCAGCTTAGTAAAAGGAGCCCCAAAATTCACAGCTGAAAAAAAAACACACTTGAATATTTTATTGATTAATTATAAGTTTAGAATGAATTTGCCTTTCCCATATCAAAACGTTGTATGCAACACTGGAATCCCTAATTTCTCATGTGTCATAAAACAAAACAAATATCAATAATAATAAAAGGCTAAGCGCGCATGCGCTTTTCAAAAATCGTGATTCCTGGTGGCGGGTGGTGTGCTTCTGTGTCACACCTCACGGCGCCTGCGCTAGCTGGAGGCGCGTGTTCCAGGGACTCCTCCCTCCCGCTGCCGCTGCTCTTCAAAGCGGCCTGCTGAGGGAGAGAGAGAGAGGGCGGGTCAGAGGGCGGAGTAACTCAGGGCAACACCCCCTATTTCCCGGTGCCCGGGCTGCTGCTACTGGTGCTCCAGTCTCCCCGGTAACCGTCTCCAGGGGCAGTAAGCAGAGCGAGAGAAAGATCCTGGAGCGCTGCTGCTCAGGTACCGGGGAGAGGACCGAGAGGGTGGGGGGGGTCGCAATAACTACAGAAGCCCGGGATCGGCTGAACCGGGCAGCTGCAGGGTGCGGTCGGGGCTCGGTCTGTCTCGCTGGCGGAGCTTCAGACCCTTCCCGATGCAATGTAAGAAACAAAAAAGAAAAAAAAGCAAATCCAGGTAGGCGAAGGCAGGACGGAGGCTGCGATCGGCAGCGGCTGCTGCTACTCCTCCAGCCGCCTAGCTCCTCTCCACCGGCCCCGGCCAGCAGCCCCCTCCACCCCGCCCTCTCTGCTCCGGTGGCCCGCACAGGAGAAGGAGCGGATGAAGCATGATCACAAGGGAGACTGTGCAAAGGGAAATGCAAGGGGGTTGAAAAAGCGAAAGGTGGGACGGGAAGGGAAAAGGGAGGGGGAAGAAGCCTAAAATGAAAAAAAAAAAACTTTATACAGGAAGAGGAGTCTCTAGCACCCATTAATGTAACGGGCTTAAAGACTAGTATATATATATTTGTGTTAGTAAGAGCAACACAAAATCCCTCCACTGCCAAATACTGTGAAGCAAAATTTTAAAATGCAAATATTCTACTCGGAAACTATGGGGTCCTTTTATCAAGCCGCGCTAGTGGGGTTAGCGTGTCGGACATTTCATCACGCGCTAACCCCGCGGCCAGCTATAAAACTAACGCCTGCTCAATGTAGGCGTTAGCAGCTGGCGCGGGAGGCGGTATTATGTGCGTTAAACCCCTACCGCAGCTTGATAAAAGGACCCCTATGTAGCAAACAGCAGATCTCCAACATGTCCAGACAGGGCTGGAGGCAGCAGCTATTGTTGAGGGTAGTGGGGAAGCAGAAATAGGGACCAGTTACAGGGATTTCAAGAACCTGACTCTCAAGATTGCTGGTCTTCCCAGCTTGCAGGTAGTGGTGACCTGACAGACTGGTTGAAAACCACCGATATACACATACTACCACTTCTATAAACTTATACAATTTTATACTTAACATGCAAAGTTGTGCGCACAAATTATACAATAGTGTCAGTTACATGTATAACTTAATTTAGCTAATGGTGTTAACCAATTGTCTATAATTGGCATTAATTGGAACTAATTAGCACCTTTGTGTGTAACTGTCCTTAGGCCCAGATTCACTAACCTGCCCAATCCGGGCAGGTCCGACGAATTCAGGAACAAAAAATATGCAGATGGGGGCAATCGGAGGAACGCCCCCATCTGCTTGCACGGATCACTGTTGTGTAATCCACATGCTTGCTCAAACCATCTGTAGATGGTCTGCGCATGCCCATCTGAGACGTGACCTTTTTTCTTTAACTTAAAACTTTTTTTTGTTAGTTTTTAGCCCTGTGAGCCCATGGCTTTAACCCGCTTTAAACCACGGGCTCGCGGGGCAGGAGAGCTTTGGGGAAGGGCAGGAGAACAGCGACGCGGCAGGAGAGATTCGGGGAAGGGCAGGAGAACGGCGATGCGGCAGGAGAGATTTGGGGAAGAGCAGGAGAACGGCGATGCGGCAGGAGAGATTCGGGGAAGGGCAGGAGAACAGCAATGCGGCAGGAGAGAATCGGGGAAGATTGAGGCAGAGCAGGGCGGCATTTGGGGCGAGCAGGCAGGAGAGATTGCAGGGCAGAGAGCAGGGCTTCCAGTCGGAAAGACGTTTTCGACTGGTCCCCAGCAGTCACTTCTTCAAGTGATTGGCCAGCCTAGTCGGATCTGAAATTTGGTGTTGTGAATCACGTCCCAGCCTACTTTGCATGTGTTTCACCTCATCTGCATGCACGGATTTGAAGCGGATCGCAGGAGAGGTAAGTAAATCAGGCCAGAGGGAAATTTGATAGTAAAAGGGGTCGCAAACCGATCGGTACACGATCGGTTTGCTTTGTGAATCTAGCCTTTAGTTGGGATTCTACAAATTGTAGATGTGGAATTCATAGCATGCAACTGCAAGGGGGTGTGGATCTGAGATGCATGGATGAGTGCACAAAAGTTCTTAACCCCCTAAACTGTACCGCTCCCTCAGGTTTTTGCAGCCCAAATGCATTACCTTGCATTTCTTAGCACTAAATTTTAGCTGCAAAAATTTCTGACCATTCTTCAAGCTTTGCTAGATTCTTCCTCATGTTATTTACACCATCAGGGATGTCTACTCTATTATAGATTTTAATATCAACTGCAAAGAGGCAAATCTTACCCGACAGCCCTTCAGTAATATCACTTGCAAAAATGTTAAAAGAAGCAGGCCTAAGAACCGACCATGAGGCACACCCTTTCCTCAGAGAAATCTCCACTGAAACTACCCTCTCTCATCTACCAGTCAACCAGTTCTTTACCCAGTCTTCCATTTTGGGGCTCATACCAAGGGCACTCAGTTTATTTATTAAACTCCTTTGTGGAACACTGCTGAAGGCTTTGCTAAAATCTAAATACACCACATCTAGAACATTCCCTCTATCCTATTCTCTGGTCACCCAGTCAAAGAAATTAATCAGATTTGGCTGACAAGACTTGCCTTTAGTGAATACACGTTATCTCAGGTCCTATATTCCACTGGATTCCAGAAACTTATCTATTCTCTGTTTTAAGTGTTTCTGTTAAATTTATTTATAACAGAAGATAGAGTACCAGCTTGTAGTTCCCTACGTCTTCCTTATCAGCTACTTTTTTGTTCCATTTGCATCTTTGTTTTCCTGACTACTTGACCAGCCTCTCTTAATTTTTCTAGATCTTGTCTTCCTCTTTTGTAGTTTATAAAAGCTAACTTTTTTTTTTCTTTACCTTCTTAGCTACTACTTTTGGAGAACCAGAGCGGCCTTCTTTTTCTCTTACTTTTACTTACTTTCCTTACAAAATAGCTTGCTGCCTTTACAATAACTTCTTTCAGTTTTGCCCATGGCTTTCCTACTTCTTCCAGATGTTCCCATCCAGACAATTCCTTGACGTAATACCCCATTCCAACAAAGTTAGGTTTTTTTAAAAGTCTAGAACCTTTACTTTTGAATGAGCCTTCTCTATGCCTGTCTTAATATTAGACTATATCATGTGGTGATCACTGGATGCTAGATGATCACCCACTGTAACATCGGAAACACTTTCCTCATTTGTAAGCACGTAAGTCCAGTGAGGGTTCCATTACCAACTGCTAAAACAGTTCTCCTTCCTATTTCTAGAAGAACTTGCAATAGGGATACTTTACCCCAATCAATATCTGGCATGTTAAAATCACCTATTAGTAATACTTCCCCCTTTTCAACTATATTCTGATTGTCTACTATTAAATCTCTGTCCACTTCTTCTGTCTGTGAAGGAGTCCTGTATATAGAAACACGATGGCAGATAAAGGCCAAATGGTCCATCTAGTCTGCCCATCCACAGTAACCATTATCTTTTTCTCTCTCTGAGAGATTCCACGTGCCTATCCTAGGCCCTTTTTAATTCACACACAGTCTTTGTCTCCACCACCTCTTCTGGGAGACTGTTCCATGCATCTACCACCCTTTCTGTAAAAAAGTATTTCCTTAGATTATTCCGGAGCCTATCACCTCTTAACTTCATCCTATGCCCTCTCATTGCAGCGTTTCCTTTCAAATGAAAGAGACTCAACTCATGCGCATTTCCGTTACTTGGGTATTTAAACATCTCTATCTTATCTCCCCTCTCCCGCCTTTCCTCCAAAGTATACAAATTGAGATCTTTAAGTCTGTCCCCATACACCTTATGATGAAGACCACATACCATTTTAGTAGCCTTCCTCTGGACCGACTCCATCCTTTTTATATCTTTTTGAAGGTGCGGCCTCCAGAATTCTACACAATATTCTAAATGAGGTCTCACCAAAGATACATGGGCATCAATACCTCCTTTTTCCTACTGGCCATGCCTCTCCCTATGCAACCTAGCATCCTTCTAGCTTTTGCCATCACCTTTTCAACCTGTTTGGCCACCTTAAGATCATCACATACAATTACACCCAAGTCCCGCTCTTCTGTCATGCACATAAGTTCTTCACTCCTTACACATATTACATTACATTACATTCGAGATTTCTATTCCGCCATTACCTTGCGGTTAAATACATTTTACATTCCCTGTTTCTAGACTGACCAACATGCCTCTTTTCCTTACCCTGCAGATCCTGCAATTGTGCAGCTTTAATTATCTTTAACATATAGCACCACTCCTCCTCCTTTTCTTCCTACCCTGTCTTTCCTGAACAGTTTATATAGCCTGGTATAAATATATCCCTATCATGGTTCTCCATGAAACACATCTCTGTGATCGCCACTAATTCCAACTCAGCCTCTTCATCACAGCTTCTAGATCAAAGTTTTTTGCCCTTACAATCAGTTTTATCAAAGTGTTTTAAAATCAGCTGGAGGCACTGGAGCGCCTTACATCAAATGCCTTGATTAAGAGCACTGCAGTAATCTAAATTGATTATTACTAGTGAATAGACCACAATAGTTAGTGCTGAAGAGCAGAGCAGAGTAATTGATAAAATCAGATGAAGTTTGAAAAAACAATGTTAAACAACTGAGGATAGCTGTGGTTGGAAGTTCAGGCTATTATCGTAGATAACATCAAGTATCTTTAGAGAGGAGACTAGTGGAACAGGAGTATTAGTGAGAAGAGGGAGGCCAATTCTTTAGAATCTGTGTTTGAAAAGAAGAGGGCTTTAGATTTGTCAGGATTAAGTAACATAAGAACATAAGAATTGCCGCTGCTGGGTCAGACCAGTGGTCCATCGTGCCCAGCAATCCACTCACGCCCTCAGGTTTTGACTAATGTTGTGGATCTCCGAGGTGTCTGCGGGGTAAAGAGGATGACGTTGCATAATCATCTAAATAAACAAATGCTGTGACCAGAGAGAGCAAGAGAAAAACAGGATACAATTTTTGTTTTTGCAATCGGGTGCTTGCTTTTTTTTTTTAATTCCCAGTTTATCTACTGTACTGTATATTAACCATCTCTGTTCATTGCTACCTTGCTGTCCTGCTTTGGACTTGCATGTTACCAAGTGACTACTGCAGTTCTTTACTTATGGTACAAGGATTAGGAAACCTCTACTAGGCAAATGGATCACATTGTAAAACTGTTTTGACTTGACCACGGAATAAAATGGAATTAAAGCAACCCTTTTCTCTGAGGTTTTTACAAAACAAGAACATATGAACAGGATCCCTGAAGAGGGCTGAACAGCATCAGATCACCAGACCTGGTACAGAAGCACATCTTTGCACATGCAATCCCAAATTCTAGAAGAAAGAGAGATAGGTACAGAGAGACAATTCAGCTTCACCAGGTAATCACCTAGAGCAGTGGTTCCCAACCCTGTCCTGGAGGACCACCAGCCAGTCAGGTTTTCAGGATAGCCCTAATGAATATGCATGGAGCAAATTTGCATGCCTTTCACCTCCATTATATGCAAATCTCTCATGTATATTC
Source organism: Geotrypetes seraphini (assembly GCF_902459505.1). Taxonomy (NCBI): domain Eukaryota; kingdom Metazoa; phylum Chordata; class Amphibia; order Gymnophiona; family Dermophiidae; genus Geotrypetes; species Geotrypetes seraphini. Next base: position 140,264,398 of record NC_047085.1, read on the forward strand.
ATTAGGGTGATCCCCAAAACCCAACTGGCTGGTGGTCCTCCAGGACAGGGTTGGGAAACACTGACCTAGAGAAAGGAAAGAGGGACACTGAGATGGCAACACACATAACTGAGGATGGGTGAGGAACATTAAGGCACCTAGGAGATAGAAAGGATTCCTTCCCTCCCTCCAAAAGTGAAACAGAATAAAGGTGGAAGCAGGACTAGTTTTAGGGGGTGTCAAACAGGGCAACTGCCTGGGCCCCCATGCCACAAGGAGCCTCAAGTCTAAGCTGAAGGAGGAACACACTGCACTATTCTGTTTCTGCCCTACACCCCTGAAAATACCAGCCCAGGGTATTGAGTGGTACAGCATAGCCCTCCCCCTATGGATGGAGGATGAAAGGGAGCAGTTCATGTGCCCAGGGCGAAAGAAGGGGCAGAGCATACCCTTAGACAAGCAGTAAAGGCAGAAACACTGCATGCTACCAGGAATGAATGCAGAGGCAAGGGGAGCAATGTGTGTCCCAAAGATGAATAGGGCGTGGAGTGGGAGGAGGGACGAAAGAGGAAGAGAGTGAGGAGGTTAGGGTGTGCGCCCTGTAATGGTGAAATGGGGAATTAATCCACGTCCCAGGGGATGCTGTGTAACGTTACTGCTCGCACCTGCTTATTGGCCTCATCGAAAAATACGCTGTTGACACCTCCAGCCTTCTCAAAGAGTACGGGCCTGGCACACAGCTCCAGGTAATACTGGCTGCTCATGGCGGCGATCGCACGGCACAGCAGCACTCCGGCCCTCACTTCCTGTTTACAGCTCCGACCACGTGACGCGGAAGCCCGGCGTCTTAAAAGGGCCGCGCTTTCTGTGGTGGGCCCACCCGCGAGAGAAGAAGATGGTACGACCCGGCAAAGGTTTGACGGCGCCGACCACTTTTATCCTGCTCTCTACTATCTCTCTAGTAGTTGATCAGTAAAATTAAAATATTGCATTTTCTGGCAATAAAAGTTAATAAGTAATTCATCTTTACTCCCTAGACTATAAGGCAATACTGGACTAGGAACACTTTTAAACTAGAGAACTTAAACAAACCTATGAGATCAGGACAGAATAAGATAGCAACAATGCTACCAGAAAATAAGTGCTAAAAAGTATTCCAGTGATAATGATAGTCTTAAAGCATCAGAGGTATCTGATGCCCTATGTAAGGTTGCCAACAACACCAGCCTGACTATTTCTCCCGCTGCCGAGAGGGGGTGTGTGTATTGGGGGGGGGGGCAATTGCTTGGCGGCCGGAAGGAGTGAACATCTTTCCTGCTGCCAGAGGTGGTGGGATTGTTGGGTTGCGTTGCTTGGGAGCAGCAGAGAGTAGACATCTCTCCCAATGCTGGGGAGAGGGGGTAACTGCTGGGGGGGGGGGGTGTTGCTTGACTTCAGCAGCTCAATCTGGGGTATTTTTTGTGTTTATTCTGTGCATATGCCTATCACTACCGATGGCCACATGCAAATTTATTAATAATAATAATAATTTTATTTTTTCTATACCTCCATAATCTTGCAACTTCTAGGCGGTTCACAGTGAAGATAAGCTGTACAGTCAGCGAATTACAGTGTATAGATAAAGAAGAGGTCACTGGGCAGTCAGTGATTACATGGTGCAAATTGGCAAGAGGAAAGATATACATAGGTTACTATATAATTTTTGACATGTTATATTGAAATGGTTGAAAAAAACAGCGAATAACTGGATACAAATTGTGAAGAAGACATTGAACAGTCAGTGAAGACAGGATGCAGTTAATGAGGAAAAGTGGATTCAGTAAGATAAGCGGTAGCCAACCTCAATTGCAATTGAATTTTTGATAATCTAGCCCTGGCGCACATGCTCCCAGCTTCTGACTCCCATCCCCTTTCATACAGTGAGTTTGGAGGGGACTGGATCCAGCAAGCCTTAAGCATGTGTGGATGCTCAAAGCCCTGGGTCAGCAGGGATTAGTGTTCTAATCTAGACACATTGACACACTGGCATTGCCCCAGAAGAGGGAGGGGAAGGGAGGGAAAACAGAGCACTTTGTGTGTGGGAGGGGGCAGTAGGATGGGAGATGCTCGGCTTTTTTGGTAGGAAAAAAGGTACTTGTACTCATAGGCAGGCTCCCACAGAAGCTCCAGAGGTACTTTTTCCATCTCCTTTGGATCCCCATGAGTTTGGAGGGGATTCCCAATACTCCTGTTCCCATGCAGCTCTTTACTCTGGAGCTTCTGGATGAGTACCCAGTCTCCTGCTTGCAGGTCATGATCTTATTCTGCAGGTTGTGTGACAGCCTGGTGCTTGGAAAAGAGTACAGAGAGATAGTTCATGAGGTGCTGACAATGAGTGAGGATTTTGCTGTGCAGCAAAGGCGTCAGTAACAACACTAGTATGAAAGAGGGTATAAGGTTTCCTGTAACTATTTTATAGGGTGTGAGACTAGGGGGTTCATTTTCAAAAAAAGAAAGACATTCAGAAAGTGGCATTAGGGGCAGATAGACATTTTTTTTACAAAATCCTTACAATTCACTGTTTCCAAAACCTATTTTCTAGATGCTATCTATACTGTCTGTCTGCAATTTGTCTGGGTATATAAAGGCATCTCTTCTATTCCTCCTTCCTCCTCTTCATCTGGTATTGCCTCTCCTTCGGAGCAGTCAGGTCAATGAGATCATCTTCCTTTAGTTAATTTGATCTGGTATCTATTAAGTCCTGAATATCCTCCATATGCATATCTCCAAAGACTTCCTCACCCATCTGCTTTGCCAAGTCAATGATGCCTTCCATAATTTCTTGGCCTGGCTCTGTGATATTTACATTGATATCCTGTTTTACATATTGCTCTGGTAGGATGTCTGTGTGGCCAATCTACTAAAAATACCTGCCCCTCCTATATCCCAATGGCTTGCTTTGTGTTTTTCCATTAGACTTTTTTTTTTATGGTTCAAAAAGACACACATTTCTTACAAGCCAGCTTTAACCCTTTTCCAGTGACATGTCTGCCCGAGTCTGAGGAACACAACTGGGGCATTTCCCAAACAGATATAGAAAGTGTGTCAACAACTTTATTTGCTACACAGACTCTGTGTCTAGATATGCCTTTATCTACCCAGACAACCACAAGGCAGTGCTCAAAACCTTGTTCCTTTTGCATGTATATAAAGTCCTGTTGGAATTTCTAGGCACAGTCCCTTAAGTCAAGGGGAGATTCCTTTTATGTTATTTTACATATCTTGCCAAGGTTGTGCTGTTAGCAGAATAAACAAGTTCTGAGCAATAGTGTCAGCATAATAGTAAAAGTGTGGATAGCTTTCATAATCCTCCTTCTGGCACAAGTTCTCCCATAGCACAGCACTGGTAAGTAAGGTAGCAGGGATCACTGGTATTCCCTGAGCTGTGAACCAAAGCCCAACATCAGTCTGTTGGCATCCAGAGCCTTTCCACACTCCCTGTTTTTTTCTGTGTTGAAGTACTCTGTGCTTCAACATAGGAACCTGCACAATCATGTTCTTTACATTTCATTAGAGCAAGTTGACTTGGTAACTTAACACATTTTAATAATGCCTGTATTTTTCAGCATTAGCATCTTTCCTGATGTCAGATAACCCCTCGTACTTCATAAATAGCCCCCCAAAATCCAACACAATTCCATACCCATATTTTGAATCAGTATAAATAAGAGGGCAAATAAATTAAAAGGAGATTATGTACTTACCCCTAGTAAGCTTTTCCAGTATAGATGAGGCATTCTACACCATAGGGTTATTTCCCCTTACTCACATGAGCTGCAGAAGAACTCCATTTCAGGTTTTTCACTCTGCCTCTAGTGTACTTCACAGGCAAGTTTAGCACCCTCTAGCAGTCACTACCCAAGCATAGAGAGAGACATCTGTGAAGACCACATCACCGCCCGATCTTACCAGGGTAAGTACATTCTCACCTATTGCACTGGAAAAGATTTTCTAGACCATAGGGACGTACAAAAGCAGTCCCCCAAGAAAGCTAGGGTGGGCTTGCTGTACCGGTCCCAAAGACAGAGTTCTGTCTGGCAGCAACATCCACTCTGTAGAACTTGGCAAACATGTAAAGAGAAGACCACGTCACCACCCTGCAAATGTCCTCAGGAAAAAAAGATCTAGCTTCTGCCCACAAAGAAGCTACACTCCTGGCAGAAAGCACCTTAACATAAACAGGGGACAGTTGCTCCCACAAGAATGTAAGTGGACTAAATGGCTCTATGGATGCACCTGGAGATCATAGCCTTCATCTAGCAATAAGACAGATTCTAGACTGTCTGCTTGTTTTTCCTTTGTCACAGCGCTCAAGAACACATTTCCCTATGTATTAGAACTCCTTTGTGACTGAGTACTAGAAGACATACTTGTTTCTTCATGTCTGTGCCTGTGTGACTGAGTTCTAGAATACCTGCTTTCCTATATATCTATGTTCTAGAATAGCCCTCTAAATTCTAGAATGCTTGACTAGCCATATATGTCCGACTCAGTTGTAGAAAGCCTGCCAGGTCTTTGTCAATATAACTGATTTCTAAAATGTCTGCCTGCGTGTATGAGTTCTAGAATACATACCCATCTGTATCACTGAGTTCTAAATGGCCTGGCTGAGTGTGTGACAGTTCTAGAATGCACATTTTTCTCTTTGACTGTTCTAGAATGCCTCTTTTACTGACTTCTAAAATACCTGCCTGCTTGTGTCCGACTTGAGTTCTAGCGCACTTGCTTTTTTCCATAATTCTAGAATGTCTGCCTATATTTTTTGTGTCTTCCCAACTTCTGGAATAGCTGCCTTTGTGTTTGACAAGAGTTTTAGAGTACCTGCCTTTGTCCATCTGTATGATTTGAGTTCTAGAACTCCTGTTTGTTTGTTTGTTTTTCATGGGTCCCATAATTCAGGAATCCTATTTTCCTTTGTCTGTGCAACACTGTTGTAGTATGCCTGAAGTCAATTCATTAGTGACCTTTTCTATTTTTTAAAGTATCATCAGTTAGAGCATCTATTCCCTCCTCACAGCTTCTACAATAAGACTTGTGCGTTTCAAAACTGGATTATCGACTTAGACTTCATTTTCCATTTGCTCTCATAGTCATCCGTCTGCAGCTCTCTAAAATGCATCTCACTACCTCCCCCTTAGATCATCTGCCATCAAGCTGTATAAAGATCAACAGGTACAGCCTCCATCCTTTGATTTTGAAAATTATTATTCTTAGTCTATCAACTAGCTGTATCAACTAGCTGTATCCCACCCCTATGGAAGATGGCCACTGTAAAGTCCATTCTCAAAAATCCTTCATTAGATCCTGTAATACCTGAACACTATACACCTATTTCTAACTTAAGTTAAAAGTTAGAGAACAGATATTTATAAAATTTAATTATTCAAAAACAAAGCATATTTTACATCCATAGCAAACAGGTTTTTGTGCAATACAGCACAGAAACCACCATAACTGCTTTGATTAATGGGAGTATGTGGTGCAGTGGTTAGAGCTACAGCCTGAGGTTGTGGGTTCAAATCCCACACTGCTCCTTGTGATCCTGGACAATTCACTTAATCCCCATTGCCCCAGGTACATTAGATAAGAATGGAAGGCCACCGGGACAGGGAAAAATGCTTGAGTACCTGAATAATTTGTAATCTGTATAGAATTGTAGAATATAAATTATTTAAAAAAGTGGCAATGAATTGAAAGGCTTCTCCTCTGATCAGCCCATCACAACTGAATTTCCTTCTTCATTTAGTGAGGTCTGTGCTTGTGATCACATGATAAACAAACACCACTGTCCCAATAATTTTCCTTCTTGTGAGGCCTCTCTGTCCTCTACTATAGTAACTATATGTAAGCATAGATTTTTCTATATGAAAATGTAATACATATGTTGTAATGGAGGGTTAGCTTGTAATGTGTATTTTTGTCTCTCTAGTATTTGAAAGGCTTCTTCCGCTTTGTGCACAGCCCATCCAAACTGAATTGATTTCCTGTCTCGGGCTCCGACAAGGTAATTAAAAGACAAGCACTGCCCCAAATCATTCCTTTGCTTTCTTGTAGAAAAGGCATGAACAGATTTTTTTTTTTTTTACTCACATCTAAACCCTGCAGCCTGCCTACAACACTGATAACCATGCCTTTCACACTTGACCCTTCCTGGTAAGTTACCTTCCTGTGCTCACCTTCATGCTCTAAGACTAGGCCATAGCCAGTTTCCTCTCAATGTTCCTCTCTACCCCTTCCACCGCTATGGTTTGGATAATTTCCTAAAGATTCCATAAACCATATGGCTTAGGGAAAGCCACTGCTTATTCCTAGGATAAGCAGCAAAAATCTGTTTAGATTCTTGGGATCTTGCAAAGTACTTGTAACCTGAGTTGGCTACTGTGGAAACAGAATATTGGGCTTGGACCTTTGGTCTGTCCCAGTATGGGAACTCTTATATTCTTATGTTCTTTTAAGGATGTAGTGAGATTGAAGAATGGTCCAGAACTTGGCAGCTAAGAAATGCAGGGTCATGCATTTAGGCTGCAAAAACCCAAGGGAATGGTATTTAGGGAGTAAAGACCTTTGATGCATGAAAGAGAAGTGGGACTTGGCTATGATAGTATATCATTTTAAGGTGGCCAACCAGGTAGAAAAGGGTGAGATATTGAGAACATTGTGTACAACTCTGGAGTCTGCAACTTGAAAAAGATATGAACAGGATGGAGTCAGTCCAGAGGAAGGCTACTAAAATGGTCAGTGGTCTTCAAAGCAGATGGGGCAGACTTCCACGATCTCAATATGTATACTTCAAAAGGAAAGGCAGGAGAGATGAGACATTTAAAAACCTATGTGGCATAACTACATAAGGTCAGCCTCAACTGAAAAACTCTGGAAAGAGGCATAGGATGAAGGTGGAAGTTGTGGAGAAAGATGACCATTTGAATTCAAGAAAACTTGGGACAAGTATACTAGATCTAAGGGAGAAGGGATAGTAGATGGCATGGGTAGGCAGACTAGGTAGGCCATATGATCTTCATCTGCCTGTCTGTGCTTGTATGACAGGAAATCTAGAACTGTCGCCCAGAAACAAAGAACCTTCTAGAACTCTAACTGCATCTGTACAACTGAAATATGAAATGCCTTCCTGCCTGAGATCTGTGAATGAGTTCTGGAATGCCTGCCCGAGTTCTAAAATACATACATGCTTGTTTGTGGGACCAAGTTCTAGAAGGAGTGCCCCTGTGTACATTTGAATGAGCTCTAGCTTGCCAGCTATTTCTTTGTGACTTAGTTTAAAAATGATTGCCTGCCATCTATAACTTTAGTAGTCCGATTGCTCTGCAGCAGACATGGGTGGGAGACTTTCCTTTTACTTGGGCGTCGTCATCGATTAGATATTTGGGAATCTGGATTCCTAGAGATCTTAAGACTCTTTATGATAGTAACATTTAAAGTTTCAACTAAACTAAACTAAACCTTAAGTTTATATACTGCATCATCTCCACGGATGTTGTAGAGCTCGGCATGGTTTACAAGAACTTAAAATATAAGAAGAGAAGGGGAAAAAAAAAAAGGTTTACATGAACATATATAGAAGAGAAGAGTAAGGGGGGATAGAATTACATTTTAGTGAAAAGCCAGGTTTTCAGTTGCTTGTGGAATAATTGGAGGGAGCCTAAGTTCCGCAGCGGGGTAGTAAGGTCGTTCCAAATACCTGTGATTCTGAAGAGAAGGGATTTTCCCAGTTTGCCTGCATAGCGAATACCGTGAAGGATAATTTATACCTTTGGGTGGATCTGGTAGATTCAGGACTCTAGGAGTTATAAGATAGTGGGATTAAGGGAGGAAGGATGCCATGAAAGATCTTAAAAGCCAGACAAGAGCATTTGAAATGGATTCTGGAAATCACTGGGAGCCAGTGAAGTTTGGCTAGGAGTGGGGAGACATTTATTAAAATATTAGTTTGACCGCTTAATCTAATTTCTAAGCGGTTAACATAATAAAATTACATAAAAACAAAGTTAAACAGTTACATTGAGACGTATATTAAAACAGGGAAAATAAGTGACTTGCACAGACATACGGCAACAAAAGGGCGGATGGGGAAGAACTACAATTGATATAGGATAGGCAAAACATAAATGGCTAAAACAATAGGTTAGGTAAAAAATTATTAAGAAAGATTAAGATTTGATTATAAACTTGGCCCTTAAAAGGGCATTTTAACAAAAAGCATCTCGGAATAAAAATGTCTTTAATCCTGTTTTAAATTTTTATATCTGATTCATTACGAAGATATATAGGCAATAAATTCCAGAGAGAAGGAGCAGTAACAGCAAAGTTGTTTGTACGTAAAGTATTAATTGTTTATAATGAAGGTATAACTAAAAGATTTTGAGAAGTTGAACGGAGGGATTTTGACATAACATAGGGGATTAAAAGGCTATTAATAAAATCGGGTTGGTTATTCATTCTGGTTGTAAATGTTAAAAGTGAAATTTTATAATTAATCCTGTGTTCGATTGGCAACCAATGAGCGTTGATTAGGAGAGGGGAGACGTGATCATATTTCTTTGCCCCGCTAATGATCTTAATAGCGGTATTTTGGACGATCTGTAGTCGTCTGATCTCCTTTTTTGTAATGTCCTTATAAAGGGCATTACAGTAATCTAAACAAGAAATTACCAATGAGTGAATTAAAGTTTTCAGTGTGGCAGGTTCCAGTAACTTAGAAAGAGAACAAATCATTCTCAATTGATAGAAACATTTCTGGACGACTGCGCCTCTAATGCATGATTCTTTACAATGTTTGCAAAATTGGTCCACTTTGCCCTTTATAATATGGCACTCTTCCCAAAATGGCTGTATCGATTTCAGGTGCTCCCTCTGATGTTATCTTACACTCATAATGCACGCTTAACCAAAGGTTTACAATGTTTTCTCTGGGGAGGCAAGCAACCCTGCATGCAATTTCTTAGGATGTGCTTACCCAGAGATAAGGGGGGATATGGTTTATTGAATATTCGCTGGTATGCCCTGGCCTGCCAGATGCGACATATTAATGACTGGTTTAGGGGTACCTCTGACTTTACTGCTACGTCAGTAGAATTATCTCTGTTGGCTCCATTTCATGTAAGCTATTTTTTTACATGTGGCAGACCCGCAGCTACGCTCTTTGGTGACCCAATACCCTATATTTGCTCCTGCACGGCAAACTTGGAAGTGGGTCTGTAAATCTGCTAAGTTGTCCTCTGGGGTCTCTCATGTATTTGCCCATCCAGGGCAATTGTTCGTTTCAGCCTGGAATGCAAAATATGTCCTTCCAAAGATGGGGTATGCATGGATTACAATATCTCTTTCAATTGTTCTTGGAGGAGGGAAGAATGGAAACCTTTACGGAATTACATCATACGTTTGACTTACTGGACATGGATCTCTTTGCTTATTATCAGATCCGTCATTATGTTCATTCTTTACTAGCGGATCACCTGAGGACAATCGGGAAGCCCTTTCTGAACTGTTTAGTCTTTCTGCACAACAGAGGATACCACTTCGCTTTCACATTGTGGGTCTCTGGGACTGTCAACCAGGTCAGAATTTGGACATTTTACCAGCATCATGGACAGAAGATTTACAATGCGCTTTAACAGCACAGCAGCTGCAATGGGTGCTAAAGCACATCTAGAAGGTGTCTCCTAATATTACCCACTGGGAATTACAATTGAAGATTGTTCTGCGACTCTACATTTCCCTGGAGCGCGCATCCCGGATGGGAATCACTCCACACCATACTTGTCCGAAATGTGCTCAGGCTCATGCTTCCCTGGGTCATATGCTTTGGAACTGCCCCAAAATTCTACAGTTTTGGAAACGACTAGGCCAATACACTACACAACTTGGGGTAGGCGATGGCTCCTGCAGCCGAGAGCATTATTTGGCTATTATAACATAGCCACGCCAAAACTTAAAGGGATGTAAGCCTTCGTGACAAGAGTGCTACTGTTGGGGAAAAAAATAATACTCACTAACTGGTTGTCCCGGGATCCCCCTTCTTACACTCAATGGAGTTCTTTGATGATTGTACATGACACGTTAGAGCGAAGACTGGTGGGAGATCTGGACTGTGGTCCAGGTCGTCGATTCTGTCAGACCTGGGAACGTTTTTGGATGGACTCTACGCCTCATGCTCGTAATAGATTATTAAATCTGTGAGATTGACGTTATGCTTTTTGCTATGGCAATGGACTCCTAGGGATTGGGGGGGGATTTTTGTTCTGGTGGATGACTCTGCTGCCTGTATTTGTATGTTTCTGTGCATTGTAGTTGGAATTTAATAAAACATATTTGTACATCAAATGATTGCCTGCCAGTGTTTGTATGGCTGAGTTCTAGAAAACCTGCCTGCTGCACCTCTGTTTGAAGTTCTAGTATAAAAACAAAAGAAAAATTGCAGAAGACAATGTACAAGGGATGAACAAATAATCTTTATTGAAAAAGGGGCCAATGTAGCAATCAACACTGGATAAAATAATAATAAAAAAAATGGTTCTCAAGTGCGAGTTCCCAGGACCCGACACGGTCAGTGTTTCGGAAAATACTCCTTCCTCAGGGATCCGATTGATCTTATGGCATAGACTCAAAACCATACAACACAAAACAAATAAAGCCTTGAGGGGTGTGAAAGCTCCAATCCAGCAGTTGTCCTGGGGACTAGTGGCCAGCAAAAGTGCATTCCAGTATGCCTGCCTGTGTCTGACAAGGGTTTGGACTATTTCCTGGAGGAAAAGTCCACAGTCTGTTATTGAGAGACATGGAGCAAGCCACTGCTTGCCCTAGATCAGTAGCATGAAATGTTGCTGCTCTTTGGCTTTGGCCAGGTATTAGTGACTTAGATTGGCCACCGTGAGAACATGCTACTGGGCTTAATGGACCTTTGATCTGACCCAGTAAGGCTATTCTTATGTTCTTATGAAATATAGAATGTTTGCCTGACATTGTCTATTAGTTCTAGAATACCATCCTACCTGTGTGTTACTCAGGTTTAGAATTTTGTCTGATTCAATATTTACCTGCATAACCGAGCTCTAGAAAGGTACCTGCCTGTGGATGGCTGAATGAGTTCTAGAATTCCTGCCTGTATGGGTCTATGTGACAAAGTTCAAGAGTGCCTGTTTGCCTGACAGCTTCATCATGCTGGTCTGCTCTGCTCTGTCTTCACTGTGATACGTTATGCAAATGTACTGAAGAATCACAATATGTCATGATATAGCAATGATTTATTTAATAACCCCAGAATTGGATTTTTTTTTTTTTTAAACAGCTGAAAATTAAAAGATAACAATTTTGTTTTTCAAATGTATTTACTTGTTTGCCCTTTACATAATATTAGTATTATGAGTCACATTAATGTTGCCTGCTGTTAGTTAAATTATAATCCAAGTGTAACCTGCAAGTATCTGCAAGTGCTTCTTTTAACTGAAGTCAGATCAACACTACACTAAGCTGAAGAGGAGAAAAAGTATATAGAGTTAACAAGTTAGAAGCTGAAAATGAGATTAATTTCTGTTTCTAGACATAACATTTTAATTTCTAGAAAACAAAATTTTAAAAAACCTCTGGATTACAGATTTAGGACAAGTCCACCCTTTTCTTATAAGTTATCTCCACCCTTGAACCATGCACAGCTAGACATTGCTGCTCGACACTTAGCAAAATACCTATCATGAGGTAGATCTACAAGTCATAGCAGTTTTCCCTGCCAATAAGGTTTAGAAGGGGGTCTAGTTAAAGACAAAAAAACCTTATAAACCTATTTGGTAAAAATGATGGTGTCGCAATTAGTGTTCTAGCAATAAGTTATTTTTTAAGAGGAGAAAACAACCTTTGAATTATTGCATTAAAGGCCATTCAATACTAAAACTAAATGACAATTCCCAAGGTTGAAAGCTTGGACCTCAAGTCGTCAAGTTTCCAACAATTCCTAGCAAATTGTGCAGATGGAAAGGGCAATGCAATTCACTCTACTGCAAGTAAAAAGGTTTAAAAATCATACTGTACTTCATCACCTTCCATAGCAGCCCCAGTCTTTCTAGGAGCTATGTTGTACAAGTTAAGGTTTTTGTGAACTAGAATAAGCTATGGCTGAGTGTTAGAGAGTCCTCAGTGCAACATTCTATTTGCAGTCATAGCACCATGCTAAAATCCCAGGAACTTCATACCTGGGACTCTTTGGAAAGCACAGATGTACCCATTTATGAAAACAAGTGCTTTCTTATGGGATTATTTTTCCTGTACTGCGATTTCTGCTTGGCATTGGCCGTCTTAGACGCAGCAAACTTTTTTCTCTTAGTAACACCTTTATAGTCCCCAGTTGCTATTCAAATATTGGTGGACCCCCATCATCCGTTTGAAAAGTGGAGACTTTCTTCCCATGATTCTGTACATGATCTTCGTTAACTTTCTCCAAGGCTTCAATCTATTAAAAAATGAGGAATGATATAATGAAAATTTACATCAGAAAAAGAAAAAAAAAAATGTAAAAAACCCAAAGTGGCATCAGAATTGTCACTTCAAATCCCATAAGACAGAGGATAGCACACCCCTACCTCAATCAATTCTGTCTAAAAGTGAAGTAGCCCCAACTATATGACAGAAATAAACCAAACTGACAACATGTATTTTATGTTTTAAGTAGTGCTGAAAGTTCAAAAGTGGGAGAAGACGGAAAAAGTACAACAAATCTCAAATGTATCATCCTTCTAGATATAAAAAGAACAATTCAATCCTAAAAATACTGAACACAGCTAACATTTTAATCATTATAGGCTCCTTTTACTAAGCTGCGGTAAACAGTACTGTATGCTTACCACAGAGCATGAAATGGCTTACTACAAAATGTGCTGAGGAATTACTTGGTAATTTTATATTGCATGATAAAACTATTTGCACAGGAGAATGTGCCCGAGATGGCGTGAACATTTCTGTGTTAATCAGTTAATATGTCTGCATTACTACATGGATTAGCATGTGAACCTTGTACCACCCATTTTGTAGGCAGTAAAAGGGCTTGTGCACTAATCTTTAATGACCATGCACTAATGACAACGTAAGCATGTGCTCTATCCACAAATTTACTAATCCCATTAATAATCCAGCCAACACTTAAGCACAATCTCCACTTGCAAGCAAAAGAAAAAGCCTCAGTTACAATGGTGAGGGAAAAACCACTCTACCAACCACACATCATGGGTATAAAAGTTTCAAGTTTAAGTCTTGATATACCGTTTTTATAAAACAAAGCATTAAAAGTTAAAAAAAAAAAAAAAAAAAATATATATATATATATATATATATAAAATAGAGGGAACAAATTCAGTGTTAAAATACAGACATAACATAATACATATGGGCAGATGGGGAGGATACATTGCTTAAAATAAAAGGGAGGTAAAATACAAAAGGAATAAAGGGGATCTTTAATGTAAGGCCTGATGTCTGAGTTCTTTGAATAAGGAAAGCTAAGTATAGATCTCAAAAGCATCTCTGAAAACAAATGTTTTGAGATTAGTTTTTAAAGTTGTTGAGATTCTTTTCTTGTCTCAGTATCAGTGGTAGGACATTCCACAATGTGGGTGCGGTTACCAAAAAGATTGTTTTACATATTGTATCATAAAATAACTGACAAACTGAAGTAACTACAAGGAGGTATTGTTGAGAAGAATGATTGGCAATCTATCTATGAACAATCGGCAATCTGTCTAGGAATGAAGGAATATGATTAGATTGGACTTTGAAAGCAAGAAGTAGTATTTTAAAAGTAGTCCTGAGAGTCACATGATGTGCTGAGCAAGGAGAAACGTGTTCTGCTTGAGCTCCGGGGCCCCGGGTTCCTTCCTACCCTGCCTAGCCTCCTTTGGCATCTCCCCCATTGGAATTGACTTTGGTGAGGTGCATGGACAAATTCGTGCAGCCCTGCAGCCCGATCATGAGTGGCAAATCAACGCGCAACACCAAGGACTGAGAGGTGCGAGCTTCGCAGCCTGACTCCAAGATTGCGGCAGCGGAGTCGGGCCCCGCGCTCCCCCTATCAGAGGCGAATATTGAAGCGCTGTCCACGTCTGTGGTGTGAGCCTTAGATGCCCGATTTGAACAACTGTCTGGTCAACTAACCTCGCTGGAGACACTGTTAACGTAAACCACCAGGCGCACTGTCGAATTGGAGACGCGAGTAGCACTGGTCAAAGACGTGCATACTGCATCTGCGGCGGATCTCATCTTACGTTACATTAGTGACTTCTATTCCACCTGTACCTTGCAGTTCTAAGCGGATTACATTAGAAGATAGCTGGACATTTCCAGGAAGTTACAATTTAGGAGTTGGATACATAGTAGAGGCTTTGAGGAGAAATTGAAGAAGGGTGGCCCTCCCTTCTTGCCCTGAGGTTTGTACAAAGTGGAGGGGTCCATTTCCCTTTTGGTGGGTGGAGTCTGGGGTGAAATACTTGGGGGGTTTTATTCCCCTTGACCTCTCTCGTTTATATTCTTTGAATGTAGAGCTCTTATAACTTGTTTGCAGTTATGGCAGGGACTACTGTTATCGCTTTTGGGCAGAGTGAGTTTATATAATATGCTTGTTGTTCCATGCTGGTTATATATTTTTCAGGTCCTCCTGCTTTACTTGACATCAAAGGATGAGAAGCAATTAGTGTTTGGTTCAACGATTTCTTTGACTAGGTAAGCGTGCTCGTTTGCTTTATCGACTGGCGGCTACCCCTTAGTATAAGAGGGGGGGGAATTAGGCTTACTGAATCTTCGCCACTTGACTGTTGGTTGCAGTATGTGTTACATCAATGATCTCTTTAAGGGTACTGCCCATTTCACTAACACTTCTTTGGAGCTCTCTTGTTTTACTAAAACCCACTTTAGTGCCTATCTTCATTCTGTACCTTTGGCTCAACCTGAGCCACTTCCCCTTCTTCTCACGGTCTTATATTACTCTTTGCGGAAGGCTTGGCAATGGGTTTGTAAATTTCATTCTCTCAGTTCTACTATCTTCTCCTTCTTGCCTCTATGCTTTAATGAGAATTTCTTACCTGGGGTGGATGGGGCCAGTTTTGTTCGCTGGGAAGCGAGGGGGATTCATTATTTGTTTCAATTGGTGGACAATGAGGGGAAGATTAAGTCTTTTGACACGTTATGTCTAGCATTTAATATCCCTCAAACTGATGGCTTCGCTTATCTACAACTCCATCATTATATTGCTTCATTGCCACCCTGCCTTTGATGACCTCTTGTCAGGAGCTGCTGTCCACGGCTTTTACCCTTGGATCGCAGCTCTCTGTTCCCCTTAAATTTCATCATAGACACTTGAAAGATGAATCCCCCCTGCTTGGGCTTGTGATCTCTTTGTAGTATTGCCTGATGATGTTATTCTCTGCGCTATGCGCAAATTGCCTGCTTTTCGAAAATATACTACCTTTTGGGAACAACATTATAAAGTGGTTTTACGCTTGTATATTTCTCCTAAAACAGCTCACCTTTCAGGGTTCCAAGCATCTGCTGCTTGTCCCCACTGTGACGCTCCTGAAGTGGGTTTGGGACATATGTTCTGGACCTGTCCAGTTATCCAAGTCCTTTTGGGAAGCTATTTTTCTTTTTGTGGAAAGTATTTGGAATGTTGTTATCAGACGTTCCCCTGCATTTCTCCCCTCGAGGACCAGGGACTGCTGCATTTCTTCGGTGGACTGTGGTGATAGCCTTTAAGTGTATTCTGCTCAAGTGGCTGGAAAGGGAGGGACCTGACTATTCCTTTTGGTGAAGTCGCCTGATCACCCTTTTGATGTGGGAATGTAGAGACGTACAAGACTTTTCTTCACTCCTAGGACACACTTTCCAACGCACCTGGGAGCCCTTTTGGAACACTATGACTCCGGTGGCACGTAGCCGCCTCCTGAATTGCTGATCTATTGCTTTGAACTGCTTCCTACACCTGTTGATGGTTTTGGATATATCTGCTTTCTTCTCTTGCTTGGATAGTCTGGGTTAGACTTGAAGGAGGAATGGGGAGGGATATAATTTGACTTTATTTTGAACTTACTCTGTTGTTTGATGCTTGTTATTGGTCTATCTCACTTTTTATCAGTGTTGGGGATATTAGGGGGAAGGTGGGGTTGTGTGGTAAGGGTGGTTGCATAGTGCTGTTTCTTATTGTCAAAAAGTGAGCTTGCTTTCTGTATTTCTCGATGCTTTTGTACTTTATTGTGTTGAGCTCAATAAAATATATTTGACAAAAAAAAAAATAAAAAAAAGTAGTCCTATGGGAAATAGGTAACCAGTGAGCTTTTCTGAGGAGGGGTAACATGCTCGAATTTTAGCGTTAAAGTAGAAATTAGGTTCTTATCTGCTAATTTTCTTTCTGTTAGCTTGGAGATCGGTATAGTTCCTTTATGGATGGGTATTATACCTCACTGCTACCAGCAGGTGGAGACTGAGCTCAAACTTGTATATCAGTATAGCTTCCCCTCTACTAATCCAGTTTGCCGAATAACCAAGCAGAACCTAGGAAAATTCTTAACTGAAAATAGTAAGACAGTTCAAACAGGAGTGTAAAAACAACAAACATCTTTAAACAACTATTGGAACATGTTTAGAACTGTATCCTGGAAAATAAAACATCCCCACAGCTCATCGCCACTGTTCTTAATTCTTCCCGGCCCTAGAAAAATACTAGAACCCGCAGAAAAATTCAAAATCTGAACGCGAGCAAAAACCCAGAATCACCACACAAAGACAGATAGGGTGGGGAACTATATCGGTCTACAAGCTAACAGAAAGAAAATTAGCAGGTAAGAACCTAATTTTTCCTTCTGTATCGTTTGACAGACCGTTATAGTTCCTTTATGGATGGGACGTAGCAAAGCAGTACCCATCAAGGGTGGGACACCCGAAGGGCCGACACTAGAACATGTTCACTGAATATCGCGTCCCAACGCGCTTGAACATCTACACGGTAGTGTCTGACAAAGGAATGCACAGAAGACCAAACCGCAGCCTTGCAAATATCCACTGGAGGGACTAAAGATTCAGCCCAAGAAGCTGCCTGACCCCTAGTGGAATGAGCCTTGAGAAATTCTGGCTTCTTCTTCAGAAGATAAGCGGAAGCAGTAGTCTCCTTGATCCAGTGTGCAATAGTAGCCTTAGAAGCGCCATCCCCCTTACGAGGACCCGCTAGAAGGACAACCACTGAAAGGGTGGTTAATCATTGGAATGATCTTCCACTTCAGGTAGTAGAGGCCAGCAACATAGAAACATAGTGGCAGAAAAGGGCTATAGCCCACCAAGTCTGCCCATTCCAAAGTATTCGCTCCCGAATTTACTCCCTTAAAGATCCCACGTGAGCATCCCATTTACTCTTAAAATCCTTCACGCTGCTGGCTTCAACAACCTGCAGTGGGAGTTTGTTCCACTGATCCACCACTCTTTCCGTGAAGAAGTACTTTCTGGAGTCTCCTTGAAACTTCCCTCCTCTGATTTTCAGCGGATGCCCTCTGGTGGTCGAGGGACCCATGAGACAGAAGATATCATCTTCCGACTCAATGCAACCCGTGATGTACTTAAACGTTTCAATCATGTCTCCCCTCTCTCTTCATTCCTCAAGTGAGTACAGCCGCAACTTCTTTAGTCTTTCTTCATACGTTAGATCCTTTAGCCCTGAGACCATCCTGGTGGCCATTCGCTGAACTGACTCAATCCTCAGCATGTCCTTACGGTAGTGTGGTCTCCAGAATTGAACACAGTACTCCAAGTGAGGCCTCACCATGGATCTGTACAATGGCATAATGACTTCAGGTCTCCTGCTGACAAAACCTCTGCGGATACAACCCATCATTTGTCTTGCCCTGGAGGAAGCCTTCTCCACTTGATTGGCAGCCTTCATGTCTTCACTAATAATCACTCCTAGATCACGTTCTGCCGTGGTCCTAACCAAGGTCTCTCCATTTAGTGCATAAGTTCTGCGCGGGTTTCTCTTACCCAGGTGCATTACCTTGCATTTTTTAGCATTGAAGCCTAGCTGCCAAGTCGTTGACCATCTTTCCAGCAGCAGTAAGTCCTGTGTCATATTGTCAGGTAATAAGCTGTTGCCTACTATGTTGCAAATTTTGGCGTCATCGGCGAACAGTGATACCTTTCCCCTAAGCCCTTGCGTCATATCTCTTATGAATAAGTTGAATAAAATCAGGCCCAAGACTGAGCCCTGCGGTACTCCACTGAGCACGTCCGACGCTTCTGATGGGGTACCGTTCACCACCACCCCCTGTACTCTACCGCTCAGCCAGTCCCCAACCCATTTAGTTAGAGTGTCTCCCAAGCCCGTCGATTTCAGCTTGTTCAATAACCTTCGGTGTGGGACGCTATCAAATGCTTTACTGAAGTCCAAATACACCACGTCCAGTGCCTCCCCGGCATCCAGTTGTCTAGTAACCCAGTCAAAAAAGCTAATAAGATTGGATTGGCAGGATCTACCATGGGTGAACCCGTGTTGGTGGGGATCACGTAGGTTTTCCTCATCTAGGATTGTGTCAAGATTCCGTTTGATCAGTGTTTCCATGACTTTACACACTATAGACGTGATACTCACTGGCCTGTAGTTTGCTGTCTCCGTCTTGCTGCCCTTTTTGTGCTCGATTTTAAGAAAAGATGGGATAAACAAGTGGGTTCACTTTGTAAAAGTGCTTAAGGGGGAGGGTTCTTGAGTGGGCAGACTTGTTGGGCCAACGGCTCTTTTCTGCCGTCATATTCTATGTTCTATGATGATCTGATTTCCTGGGTCTTCTACACATAAGAGCGAAGGACCCGACTGACATCCAACTTGTGTAGCTGTCTTTGCTCAGAAGAGCCCTCCTGACTACCCAACACCAGGGACATCAGAAATACATTGGATAGCACAACACAATACATTAAAAATACAATAGACTATTTAAGTGGCTGGACACAAAAGAACTACCTCAAACTAAACAAGACCAAGATTCTCTGGTTCGGCAACTTCAACTCACTATCATGCACAGAAATTGAACTAACTTCAGGAGAGAAGCTACAAACAGAAAGAACCGCCAAAGTGCTGGGCGTCATCCCAGACTCTTCCTTAACACAGATCAATGCAGCAATGAGAAAATTCTTCTCCAGGCTGAGATAACTGAGAACAAATCGGTCAGTCCTAACCCAAAACACAACTTTAGGACGATCAGTCAAGCAATACCACTGCCTTACCTAGACTACTGTAACACCATGCAGTGGTATCACAGAAAGAACTAACCCCCCCCCAAAAAAAAAAACCAAACAAACCCAAAAAACACAGATGCCAGACATATTCAAGAGCCATTCCACTCCTAAAAGACTACAATGGCTACCAATAAAGAAAAGAAGTTCAAAATGACCTGCATAATCCACAAAGCCATATATGGCAAAAACTCCCATGGGCTCAACACAAACATCAACGGTCACACCCTCCTTCCTCAACTCAAGATTAACCACAAAGGTTCAAGATTCATTTCCCTTCCCCTCAACAAGTCCCATCGAAAAAAGATGTTGTGTCCACTTTTGAATTCCGAATTCCAAGCTCCATACATCTGGAATATACTTCCTACATATCTGCGACAGATCACCTCATACTTCTGCTTCTAGAAGATACTTAAGACATCTCTTTTCCTTATAACAAACATCTATCACTACTGATCTCTCTTGCCTCATTCGATGTTCCTACTGTAATGCTGTACAAAGTCTTTTTGTTAGCAGCATTGAATCCTTATTGAAAAATTGTGGGATATAAGACCTATATAGTATAGTCTCTTCTCAACTTAAGAAGTGTGGCAAATGATTTCCTGACTAAATTGTTTAAGTATGTTTCCAAGTTCAGCAAGTTGTCTAATTGAATGCC
Organism: Geotrypetes seraphini; assembly: GCF_902459505.1. Classification (NCBI taxonomy): domain Eukaryota; kingdom Metazoa; phylum Chordata; class Amphibia; order Gymnophiona; family Dermophiidae; genus Geotrypetes; species Geotrypetes seraphini. Next base: position 140,284,331 of record NC_047085.1, read on the forward strand.
GAGTACAGTAAAACCTTGGTTTGCAAGCATAATTCGTTCCAGAAGCATGCTTGTAATCCAAAGCACTTGTATATCAAAGCAAATTTCCCCTTAGGAAATAATGGAAACTCAGACGATTCGTTCCACAACCCCAAAACTTTAATACAAAATACTATACGTACTTTTATTGCAAGACCTCGCTCATTTAGACCAGTCACTACACTCGTGCAGCGTCAGAGAGAGAAGAACCATCGGCTCAGTTGTGATGATGTGACACGTGTATACTGTATGTACTCGTATTGCAAGACATTGCTTGCATATCAAGTTAAAATTTAATAAAATGTTTTGCTTGTCTTGCAAAACACTTGCAAACCAAGTTACTTGCAATCCAAGGTTTTACTGTACTTTAGATGACTTTTCAGTGTTGAAGTTGACTCAGTTTGCTAGACTGATGGTTGGTGGGATTAGGTGTGTATATTATCCAAGCCATAGTATTTTGGGTTTTTTCTGTATTTAAAGATAATATCTTGTTGCCCATTCTTATACTTTGGCTAGTGTTCTGGTTAACTTGGTAGCCATTTTGATTGGATTCAGGTATGCAGAACTAATAAAAAGAGTTTCTTTAGCACTCTCCAGACCAGTAGAGGTTAACTTTACGAATGGGTATATATCTAATCATGACCAGCAGGTGGAGACTGAAAACAAAACTTTGGGACAGTATATCCTAGCCCCTCCTCTCTATTTCCCTCAGTCTTCTTTCAGTCTCCAGCAGGTGTTGAGTGATCTGTACCCATCTCTCTTGGTAGGGCTGTTGGAATTTGTTTAGGGGGTTTATTGTCCCTGTTTTTAGCCGGACGGAGCTTGGGCGGACTCTGTTTGGGGGTTCGTCCGACCTCGGGGGTGTCAAACCTGGCGGGTCACGAGCGGGGTCCCTCCCCCCACTTCCTCCACCTCCCCATATTTTTTTAGAGGAGCCTCAGCAGTAAGCCTTGCCCCCTAAATCAAGCAAGGCATATTGCTTAGAGAGCCTGTGGAGTCTGTTCTGTAAAAAAAAAAAAAAAAAAAATCCTGAGGTAGTGCTGGTCTGAAGGGTTGTTTCCCTTTAAGAAAACTGTATTTTACTGTATTTTTTCATGTAACCGGCACTTTTTTCTAGCTAGGTCGCGTATGGAGCATTTGTGCCCTTCTCCGGGGGAGTAGGACACAAATTTAGTCCAGCCGCGAGGCACTCGCGGCCGGCCTGAACTCGGCGGTTTGGGTCGGTGAGGTGGTGGAGCTCCGTCGGCAGCGGCTGCAGGCGCCCAGAGCTCCCCGCCGATGGTGCCTCGCGAGTCGGCCGGGAACGGTGGGGAAGCCCGGTCTTCTCCGTCCGCCCACGGAGGGAATCCCCGAGCCGCCGACGGTCGGGTTTTAGAGGATTCCCTCTCAGCTGATTTTTTGACAGCTGATGCCGGCTTGCCTGCTTTAGCGGCTGAGACTATTCAGGTTTCTCAGCCGCTTCAGGCTATGGAGGGAGCTTTTTTGGCGGGAAAACCGCCATCTTCTCTGTCTGGCCCCTCCATTTTGTCTTCCACCTCAGGTGACCTTCCCCCTGTTTTGACTATGCAGGGGCAAGGTTCTGCTGGGTCCCCTGCTGTGGCAGGGAGTCCCTTGGGACCCTCGGGGGTTTTTCCCCTGATTTTTTCTTTTCATTATGCAAAGCCTATTTTCAGGCGGCTGGGGGTCCCGGTTGCGCCCAGGGGGTCTCGGGGGGTGGGGTTTCCTCCGCGCTCCCTGCGGCTTTGCCTCTCTCGTCTGACGTGACGTCCCCTCCGCCGCCTCTCTTGTCCAAGCGTCCGCGGGTGTCGTGGGACGAGGATTTGTGGTCGGAGGAACGTGTCGGCCTGGAGGAGGACCTGGACCCTTCTGAGGAATTCCAGGACCCTCTGGAGGGGACGGAAGCTGGCGGCGGGTTGTCGGGTTTCCCGTTCTCCAGTGACGAGGCGTCCGTGGTGCGCCTTTTTCAGAGAGATGAGCTGCCTGACCTTATTCAACTGGTTTCTTCGGCTTTGCGTTTTGAGGCCGCGCCGCCGGAGACTCCGCGTGTGGGGGACCCTCTGTTACGAGGGATCCGTTCCGTTTCCCGCTCTTTTCCTATGCATCAGGATATTCGGGATATTATTCTTGAGCAGTGGAAAACGCCGGAGACGCCGTTTCGGCTGGCGCGCAGCATGGCTCGCCTGTATCCCATTCCTGAAGGGGATCGGGCTACGTTAGCTTCGCCAGTCGTGGATGCGGTGGTCTCGGCTATTTCCATGCGGCATACCGTGCCTGTTGAGGGCGGTTCTGCCTTGCGGGACTCTGAGGAGCGCAAATTGGAGACCATCCTTAAGCAAAATTTTCAGGTCTCTGCCTTTGGGGTCCAGGCGGCTATTTGTGGGGGACTGGTCGCTCGCGCCGTGTTTCGGTGGGCGGAGCGGGTCTTGGATCGAGAGTCTGACGACTGGTCTCTGGTGGATCAGGAGGTAGCGAAGATTGAGATGGCTGCCTCATTCCTCTCGGATGCTCTGTATGACTTGGTGCGGATCTCGGCTAAGTCTATGGCTTTTGGCGTGGCCGCAAGGCGTGTGTTGTGGCTGCGCGCTTGGGCGGCGGATGCTGCGTCCAAAGCTAAGCTTACTAAATTTCCCTTTCGGGGGTCGTTTTTATTTAGAGAGGACTTGGATAAGTTGATTCAGACTCTGTCGGACTCGAAAGTTCCCCGTCTGCCGGAGGTCCGTGCCCGCCTGGCGTCTCGGGGGGGTGCGGCCCGGGGGCGTTTGCGGGAATTTCGCAAGTATCGCCCTGGGCGTGGGGGCTGCTTCTTTCCAGTCTCCGGGGTTTTCCCGGGGTCGGTTCTTCCAGCGCATGCAGCCCTTTCGGGGGGCCCGTCGGGGGGCAGGGAATCCCTCCGCCGGTTCCCCCGCTTCCCGTCCTGCGCAATGACTCCTTGCCGGCGCCCCCTTTGGTTCCGGTGGGGGCCCGGCTGCGCGACTTTTTTCCCAAATGGGCCGAGATCACGTCCGATCAGTGGGTCCTGGAGGTGGTGCGGGACGGTTATGCCCTGGAGTTCGCCCGCTCTCTGCCGGATTTTTGCCTCGCTTCTCCATGTCAGACTCCTGGATTCAGGTATGCAGAACTAATAAAAAGAGTTTAGGGTGGTCATAAAGATATTGTATAGTAGTGGCGATATGGGTGATCCTTATGGCACATCGCCTGGTGGGGTCCTGTAATTTCAGAAGGAGCCATCTTTTATTACTCTATCTTCTCTTTGTTAGAAAGCCTTAAAAACTATTACATTACCATTACCTGTAATTCCTATTCCTATTTTTATGAGGGGATTCACCCAAAATGGTTTCCAATACACTGAATAGTATTCAAGTATTTTCCCTATCTGTCTCAGCAGGCTCTCATCTAAACTGTGGCACCTGGGGCAATGAAGGGATTAAATGATTTGCCCAGAGTCACAAGGAGCAGGTTAGGATTGAACTCAAACCTCAGGGTGCTGATACAGCAGTTCTAATCACTAGGCCGCTCCTTCAAATAACTAACATTCTCATTAAATTTTAAGTTATTCTAAAAATTTTAGTGCTCAATCCCAAATCCTCAAATTAGCATACTTATCTTCACTAAATAGTAAAATGGAAAAAAAAAAGTTTTTTAAAATGCAGTATACCTGTAGATGTTCACTAAATACCCTAATGTAAGCTGTGTCATAAACATACATTTTCTGTACTGTGCTTATATTGAAGATGCTGGCTTCATGGCAAGATTAATGAATACATATCCTGCAGAATTACCTACATTAGCATGGTAAACTTCATAGAGAGGTAGAATGTTGAAAGCTAGAATAAAGTTGCTAAGCTGTGGTAGTCAACAAAGTGTGGATATTTGGTAATTTAGCTACATTTAGAACCTTTGTTTTGTGTAACCAAAGATATTCTTGTTAGCTTTTGATGGAGAAGGCCTCTGGGTCTCTTGCAACTTCAGCAACTTCATAGAATATAGGCTTCTTGTAAAAAATAAAAATAAAAAAAAGGATTTCCTTTTATAAGGAGATAGTACCTCAGCCAGGAAATCCACTTCATTATCTGCTGTAATATTTAAACCAGATACTGCATTGAAGAGCTCCCGTTCACCAAGTGCTTCTGTTACTCCAGCTTTCTGAAAGAACTAACACACAAAGAATTGTAAGTCACCAAAATTAACATGGCAATTTTTTTTTTTTTAAATCCTTGCTCATCTAACATCTTAGTGCAACCTCCTAAAACCTACTCTGTATTAACCCCTCATGGACCCTTGGATTCTGCCAAGCCCTGTTCAGGTCCCATTTGCTAGTCACAGGTAAAAGTTTTACTACTACTAATCATCATTTCTGTAGCGCTGCCAGATGCACACAGCACTGTACATTAACCATTTAAAAGAATTACTGCTCAACAAGAGCTTACAACCTAATCAAAAGTTTTCCTCCATTCACTGAGTTGCTTGCTTCTGGGTAATCTCTTCATCCTGGGTTTTGGTCAGGTATTTGTTACCTGGATTGGCCACTGTGAAGATGAGAAACTGGGCTACATGAACCACCGGTCTGACTCAGTAAGGCTAGTCTTATATTCTAAAAGCTAGTTTCTGCCGATTTCTAAAGACATAGATCCCAAATATAGACAGAGGGCTATTTACTGACACATTAAACAATGGAAGATTAGGTTCTTACCTCGATAATCTTTTTCCTGGTAGATGTGTCTAGGAGTCCTAACGATAGGTTATATATATCTCTGGTCACAAATTGTTTGCAGAAGGATGTTATCTACATCTTTCAACTCCGCTTCCTTCTCCAGTGGGCTATACTACCACCTTCAGGTTTTACCAAAGCAGTCAACCACCATTATAATACAGTGTTCCCCTGCTAATTTGCGGACTCACTAATTCGCGGTATGCTCCGACCGCCTCTTCCTGTAATAAGTCAGGCTACACTAATCAGGAGCTGTATGTCAAAGCAGATCCTGATTGTGTAGCCTGACTTTAGTAACAGAAAGAGGCAGTCAGAGCATACCGTGAGTGACTTTCTGCACCCACCGGCGCCCCAACTGCCCTCTCCTGTCTCTTCACAGGTGAAAAACTGTATTCGTGGTTTTTTAAAATTTGCAGGGGTTCTTGGAATGGAACCCCTGCAAATTTCAGGGGAATACTGTATATGAAATCAGAAGAAGGGGAACAGGAAAGCCTCACCATTTCTGTTCTGCTCTGTAACAGAGAGTGAACAATGTTAACACAACATTATAAACCTAGGTGAAACTAATAAACCACCCCACTGTGTGCAACCACCACTAACATTTGAAGCTCTAAAGTCTCTTCAATTTCTTGAATTGCTTTTTTTTTTTTAATCCAGTAATTTCTCAACTTGCTGGCAGGAGATCACCAAATCCAGACCCATACATCTATCTGAGGCAGCAAGCAGGCAAATTCTAATTGACAGGGAGGGATGTCAAGACGCCTAGATACATCTACCAAAATTATCATCAAGGTAAGAACCTAATCTTCCATTCTGGTGCAATGTATCTAGGAGTCCTGACAATAGGCGACATGCCAAAGCAGCATCTTACATCTAGGATGGGACAGATAAGCTTGACTGTAAAACTAGGTACCCAAAAGCAGCATCCACACTTGCAGCTACATCCACTCTATAGAAATGTATGGAGAGTGGACCATGTAGCTGCCCTACATATCTCCCTCAGGCAGAACTGCCAGAGACTCTGCCCATGAAGAAGCCACGCCTCTGGTAGAGTGTGCTCTCAGCTAGAGTGGTGGCTGTATGCTGACAAAATCACCGTAAGGATCCATATAGAAATAGATGCCTTGGAAGCTGGTCTGTCTCATTCAGCCTGACTAGAACAAAAAGATGGTCAAGTTTCAAGTTTATTTAACTCTTGATATATCGCCTATTTAAACATTTAAACAGAGATGAAAGTCGTTGATCTTTTCCAAATAGTGGACCAAAGCCCTTCTGACATCTAGCACCTGCTATAGCTTATCTTGCTTTGTTGAACCCATAGACTGAAACACTGGTAAACTAACTTCCTGGTTCACATGGAAGGCTAAAACAACCTTCGGCAGGGAAGAAGGGACAGTCACAGCGAGATCTCCACTTCTGTGATCCTGAGAAATGGTTCTTTGCATGAGAGTGCTTGCAACTCCAAGACCCTTCTTGCAGAAACATTTACTACTAGAAACACAGTTTATTGCAAGATCCATCAGCAAAGCCTATTGAAGAGGCTCGTATGGACTGGAGCCTTTTCAAGACCCTTCAAAATGATAAGGTTCCATGACATGAAAGGTTTCCATATACACAGGCACAACCTGAAAGCTCCCTTCAAAAAATCAGGACACATCTGAGCCAAAGAATCCTTTTCTATTCAAGCTCAAAAGCATGAAAGACCTGCCACTTTATTTTAAGTGATCCTATACCAGACCCATTTCTAGTCCAGTTTGCAGGAATGCCAGGACCACTGAAATTGGAGCTTAAAAAGGCTCCATATTATCTTTAGCACACCAGAGCTGTCTTATTTTCAGGGAAACACGCTAACAAAACAGCTCCAATTAAAGCATTTCTAGTTCTCTATAGCTAGCAAAGCAGCTTCAGTTAATCAATGAAAGGCTTCCGAAGTTAAAAACCCACAACTCAAAAGACTGCATAAAGGAGACATGGTGGCACCAGAGAAAAACTGATCTCAGATGGACTAACTGGTATTTGTAGAACAAACAAAAGCCTTTTCAATGTACAAAAAACTTTATATGATAGTATCCCTTATGTCAACTGGGTTATACATATCAGCTAGGAAGTTATCTATACAGTCTCCCACAGTAAATGAAATCAGTGCTACACTAAATACTATATATAGTATTTAAATTTTTTTTTAATCTAAACCATAACAAACCTGCTTTAGATCAAATACAAAACTTTGGGTCTTTATCTGCCATCATCTATTATGTTACTATGTTTTATGTTACTATATAGTCTCCATGAGTATTTCCAAAATTACTGAAATGTATACCTGTGAAACATTCCGACAATCTCTGAACAGGAAATCAAGCCCATGAGGGTGAGTTGGTTCCACAGACTGGCTCACATCAATGAGCCATACCTAGAAAAGACAAGAGGACTGGGCTTTTTGTTTTGTTTTATTTTAAAAAATTCTACACGCAATAAGAAAATCACTCAAAATAGCTTACCTTTCCAACATGCCACAACATGTTATATTCACTCAGATCTGCATGAACTAGATTACACTCTTTATACAATTGCTGCATCATCTGTGTGGAGACAAGCATAACATACTCAAAAACAAGCACAAGTAATGTAACCGTAGGCAAAAAAAAAAAAAAAAATTCTATAGAGATGCAACCAGAAGAACTTTGACATCTATGACAGAGCAGGGGACATACAAGACCCTTACTGGAGTGAGGACTGGTATCTGTGAATCTTTAGGCAAACAATGCCCAAATCTGCCCTTAGGAAAACCCAGCCATTTAAGTTTTTAAGATTTCTGCAGTAAATAAGCATGACTTTTGCATACCAAGGAGGCAGTGTGTGAATTGATCTTGTGCATATTCATTGAAGATATCCTGAAAACCTAACTGGCTGGGTTTTACACCCCCCCCCCCCCCCCAAGACAGGTTTGGGAATCACTGCCTTTTGCCAAGAGCTACTCCCTAAATACAGACATAGAACAGCTGTGAATTTTGGAGGGTTTGGGAATGAGGTATCACCAGTGGCCACAGCAATTCAAATTCATTGCTTGCTGAGAGAGAGTGAGAGTGAGATGTTGGTTTCTGGGAAATGACAAACAAAATAGCGATGTTAGATGGAGAAGAAAGAGGCAATTGTGGTGGGCAAGAGAAAGAATGATGTTGGACTCTGGGAGACTTTATTTAAAAAAATTTTCTTGTTCAAAACTTTTAACCTTCTAAATACATCCCTTGCCCCCTCCTATGTGTTTTTACCTTTTATGTTTCTTCTATCTTAGACTAAGAAAATTGTAACTGTGCCCCTCTTTCCTATTGTATCTAGTTAGTCATGTTATCCCTTAAGTTCTAATAGTGTATGTTATAAATTATTGTTTGTTTGTTTGTTTTAAAACTTGTTAAAAATTTTGTTTTTAATAGTCTGTTATCTCATATGATGTTTTAAATTGTACATCGCTTAGAAATTGTTATAGGCGATTCATCAAATAAAATTGAACTTGAACTTGAGACAGGCGAACTTAGATGCCCAGGCCAGAGCTGACAGGCAGAAAGATAGGAGATCCTGGATAGCTATAATGGGGGAAAAGGGAAAGACACTGAATTGAAGAGGAGGGAGCGGAGATGCTGGAAAGAGGAGAAGAGAAGAAGAGTTAGTGAGTCTACAGAACATGAGGAAGAGGAATGGGAGGGCCAAAGTGATCAGAATGGTCTTCATACTAAAAAAAAAAAAAAAAAAAAAGGAAAATAAATGATGATTATATCGGAGTATCGCAACTTTACTGGCTACCTGTATATGCACAAATTACATTCAAGTTATCCCACATTATGTTCCATACCCTACAAACCAACACATAAGAACCAAATTCACCTCTTCAAATACTTTTCGTCATCTAGCATCTAGGATACGGAAACAAATACAAATACATATTTAACTCCCTATTCAACTATATAACCACTAGAAACTGGAATAGCCTTCTTACAACCATCAGGACTGAGTTGAACTACTTCAGATTTAAAAAATAGACTTCAGATTCTAGAGGACAAAAGTCTCTGGGGACTCCAGCAATCACTGGAACCAATGCAGAATGGAACTATGCAACTGCTACAAATCACAGCCAAATGCTGAGCCCCCCTACTCCCACCCCACTGAAAAGGCAAGGCAGAGCTGCTGCTCCACACCCTTGGACAGATACAGCGGTCACCTTCGAGAAGGCAACACTGCTGTAGCATGTGTGTCACAGCCAAGCAACTCCAGTTCTCACCTCAAGGAGAAACCACCCGATTCATGAACATCATATTTTCATTTTTATTACCACAGGCGAGCTTCTTTACCAAAAGAGGATGTCGGGCATGTGTTAGTCTCATTTTCTATTAACTATATGGGCAGGAGGTACGGAACCTGAGCAGGAAAAACAAGCAACTTACATAAAGAACCTGATAATATGCCCGTTTCATGTCTTCACTGCTAAGTTTCACTTCTTTCAGTTTAGGAGCTGGAACTTGATCTTGGCCAATAAAAGACATCACCAGAATGTGTTTTTTCAGGATGACAACCTCTGGACAGGGGATTCCAGCTTTCTGCATTCTGTGGCAAGGAAAAAGAAAAAAAAAGCGATTAGTTCTCACCCCCCACTTATCCTACAACAAACTCATTTATGGTCATATAACTTCAAAACAGATGCCACACATATAGATAACAGCTGGCAGCAAACTACAAAAGAACTGCAGAGACAGTAAGATAGGGCTCTGCTGATTACACTAAACAAGCTCTCTCCAGAAGTCAAATCCTCTAGACCAATGTATCGCAAACTGTGTGCTGCGGCAGATTCCAGGTGTGCCATGAAATGCCCGAGGAGAGGCACTGGCATGTCCTATAGGCAGTCAGTAGGCATCTCTCCTGCTATTCACACTTCTCCCTCTTCAGAACCCCACCACCAGCAATAGGAGTCTCGGGGCCGCAGCACATCCGCACATGCGTGGACATCTACATGATAACATCACGTTCACGTCCATGCACTTCTGGATGCCCTACAGCTGCGGCCCTACGTTTAGTTTGCAATACACTGCTCTACACTAAGAATTCCTCTGCCTCATTTTACATTATCCAAGTACCATCTCTCTACTTCTTGCATGTTCAGGTACTACCCGCTACAATACTGTAATTTCTTTCATCCAAAACAGCTGCACACAAAGGATGGGTGTCATTTCAGAACAAGACACCTATATGAAGCAAAGCAGCACCATGTGACTTAAATTAAACTAGTCTCCTACAATAAGTCACCTAGCAGCACATTCTTTTGGACAAGTTTGGTATAAAATGTGAATGTACATGTTTTATAATGTGGCAAAGCTCTACCCCAGCTGTCTGAACTCTAGGAAGGCTTATGCAAGGATCACAAAAGTGGGTCCAATTGTGCTGTGTACACCCCATGCAATTCTATAAATGTATTTTATAAAGTTAGACCACTATGAATCAAATATCAAACATATATAAAAAAAACAAACACACACAAAAGATACTGCATAGCCACAAACAAATTTGTATGCTACCAGAAAGAGGGGTTAAGAGAATATCCCCCCCCCCAAGACAATTGCCTGAACTAGATACAGTATGGAGTTCGGCACTCAAAGCCTAATTCAATTCTACCTCCACATCAGGGCTTTATTTTCAATGAAAAAGCCAAAGTCCCATTATGAATTGAGCCCAGTTTTTCTAAGACTGAAACAAAAAACTTGCATCCATCAGGTTCAGTAGTCTCACTGTCCAGAGAGCTTCCCCCTTTTCTGATGCAACACATTACCTTACCTCTTAGCAACACTCAGTATGCTCAAATTAATCTTGGTGTACACATCCCTACCACCAACAAATTAAGTCTGATGCACATCTGATTAACTTTACCCAAGATAGTTTCTTCAATGAAGTAAACACTAAACACACAAGCAGAAAGAAAGCAAAGCTTTTAGATGTCCATGAGGCTTTTTAGGGCCTATGAACATTTTATATACCTTTTCAGGTTATGCATCTCTTTTTCTGCCCACATGCGGATGATTTTACGTGGATTCAGTTTACTGAAGCGTTCTTTAAATCTGTAGTCATCCTTAATATATTTATCTCTGTTTTTGAATTCATTTAGGGTAGTCTTGAAAACTTTTATGGCACATTCTGGAGGTACAGTCTTATCATCCATACTTTACAAAAAGGGGGGGGGAAAAACATTTGAAATTTAATACAGGATAACACTGAATAAAACATATTAAACAGAAGAGAGAAAAACAAGTTGTCCCAGTATTAGAAAACTCTTAAATAAGACCTTTTGTAGATGACTTACTATACTTCCATATCTCAAGTACAACACAGTTTGTATTCCCAGCAACAAGCAACTGTGGAACTGCATATCCACCCCTTAACCAGAGCAAATACAGTACAATGAAGCTGAGTAACAAACTTTGTTTTCTATCCCATTCTCCCCAACGAGCTCAGAATGGGTTACAGGTTAACATACATAAACTTAAGATCATGTTATACAACAGGGACGCTACAGGAACTTTCTGAATGTTTGGGAGCCATTGGCTAAATGTTGTAAAGAGGAATAAATTAGTTTTATTTTATAGACATGTAAACATACACTTCCAGGGAGGGTGTGGGGAAGAAATGGAATTGGAATTTGGCTTAGGGATTTCATGAATAATTTCATTAAAGTTTATTTAACTGTATATTAGGTGGGAGTGTGGGGATATTATAATTTTAAGCTGAAGTATGCAAGTTTCACTGTGCTTGTTTTTAATTATCCATACTTGTGAATCATTTATTGCACAATTGATAAAGATCGTGTTTACAGTGAAGGATTATATTCTCGGGATTGAAATGATTGCGAAATCCCACAGGATCTCCACTCTCTCCCTCTCTTTTTAATATTTTCATGTCTTCATTAGGTTACAAGCTATCAAAATTGAATTTGAAATTATATAGTTATGCTGATGACATAACTATAGTAATTCCTATCCCTTTCATTATCATCACACTCTCAATACTTTATAGCAACTGTATTGGAATTGGTAGAACAATGGGCTAATGAACTTAGATTAAAATGAAAATCATTTTTGGTGAGCTCAACAAAGATTAAAGATACTTCTTTAAAATTAAATGGAATTGCCTATCCTATTAATCCTAATATTAAAATATTAGGTATTAACAATGATCTCCAGGGCCCTGGTACAGAAGTGATTGTAGTATTGTTATGCAATTGTGATTAGGGATGGCTGCGAACTAGTAGTGTTTTTATTTTGTAAAACTGTTGATCATTTGGTTTGTTAATACTCGTTTGATTCTCTATTGTTCAGTTGACCAATTTCTGTATTGTATGTTTTCAACCATCATCAATTGGTCTAACATTTGATACCCAAATTGACGCTTTGATTAAAAACAAGATTTTTTTTTTGTTTTGTGGAAACTTCATAGTATAAAATCCTATTTTCATTTTTCATCATTCAAACTATTAATACAATCTCCAATTCTAAGTATATTGGATTATTGCAATATCATCTATCTGGTTTCCTATAAGAAGACTATTAAAAGGATGAGAGTTATTCAAAACATGGCAGTGCGTTTGTTTTTTTTTCATACCAAATATCAAAAAGAGCATAACACACCTTATTATCGGAAGTTACACTGGCTTCCAGTAGAAGCGAGAATAGTTTTTTAATTTTATGTTATAAAACACTATTTGGTCTTGCTCCTAATTATCTTCTAAAACATTATGAGCTCCTTTTACAAAGGCGCGCTAGTGGTTTTAGCGCGCACTAGCCAAAAACCTACCGCCTGCTCAAAAGGAGGCGGTAGCAGCTAGCACGCGCTATTCCGCGTGTTAAGGCCCTAGCGCGGCTTTGTAAAAGGAGCCCTTTGTATTATCTGAAATTAAATCGCCGAACTTGTGATATTACATTATTTTTTTTTCCGTCTTTAAAAGTCTGCACATAAGATTATTCGAATGGACTTTAGCTTTTCAGGCAGATAAATGGAATAAGAATTTAAGTGGTTTGATTTTTCCTATCAGGATTTTTAGGAAATTATTGAAAACGTACTTGTTTGATAAATTTGTATAAGTGAATTGCTAATTTAATGTATTTGTGATCCTGACAATGTAATTGACGTATCATCGCTGTGTTTGTACAGCTTCTCTTGTTGTAAACCGCATTAAACAGTGACGTTGTTATTATTATTACCTTTCTCCATTGGCATGAAATACCACAGATTCTTTCCCTGTACTAATGCAGCCATTGATGCTCTCCAGGATTCCAGCATTCACCAGCTTATATAATAGCAAACGTGTTTTAGGGTCCACTGCTTGTTCCTACAGCAAAGGAAAAGAATCAAAGTACAACATAAGCCAGTGAGCCTGAAAAAACAAGTCTAGCACCACTTCTACAATACACCAAGTATACTGCCAGCTAGAATAGAGCATGAAAACTAAAGAACTGTGAAAACCAAGCCTAGAAGTAATCTGGCAATCCCTGGGTATTTTTTCGTTTTACAAGAGCCTGGACTATTTTACAAGTCTAATCTTAGCACCAGGAGAATATTACTCCTGAAAAAAATTTAGTAAAGGTATATAAACAAATAAAATTATTCCCTAATCTCGAATTTTGTTGGCAGAAAGTGCTCAGGAGATTGACAACATGTAGTGGAGATGTTGAAAACCATTTTTTTTTTTGGAGGGAAGGGAATTCTAAAGAACATAACCACTACCGATTCATCTTATTTCTATATGAAGTTATTTGTATTGGGAAAGGATGATTATGGAATATTTTAACAACAAAATATCTTAAGAATTCCGCCTATGGTTCTAAGAATAGCTGCTGAAGTCAAGTAGTGTGGACTTCTGCTTACTCTAAGGGTAGGGGAATTTGAGGATTGATGCTTATTGACCTTACCTACTTACAAAGTGTGCCAATTTTTTTATTATTTCATAGCAAGATGTGTTCTAGCCAAGAGATGGAAAACGCAACTCACACCTCCATTTCTTGATGGTAATAAACTGTCTGAAGTGTATAATGGCAAAACTTACATATCAAATGAAAATAAAGCAGAGTACTAGAGAAAATAAATATTTTGTTTATCTGACCTTGATTACTTTTTATATCCCAAGGGCAAAATAAACTAAAGTGGAAAGGAAAGATTAATATCTAATTTCACATCTTTAAAAATCAATTTAAAAAAATAGTTTAACAAAAAGGAAAAACTGAAGCTACAAAGAAAATTGCATAGGGTTTAAAGTTAGCGTGGATGTCACATACAGCAGTGGAGTGTTCTTTTTTCTCATGTAGCCTGGCACTCCGGCGCTGCTCAGATATCGAGTGCTGTTTTAAGGCATTGAAGACCTGGTTAGAGAGTTTCAAGTCCATCCCAATACCATCTCCCACTTGGAACTCAGGTGCAAACTGAAAAAGTGTTAAAACATCAAGAGCTGTTACAATCAAGATATCCATTTGAGCTACTTATCTTAAAAGAAATTGTCTAGGCTTTTATTAAGCAAATCGGAAGGAAAATAAGCCAAAACTGCAAGCAATTAAAAAACATGCAACATATACTGTTTTACAACCCATAAGAGCCCTCCTGCTAGAATTCATACTTAAAACAAAACAAAAAAATGATGGAAGGGGAAGGGGAGTGGGATAGGCACAACCCTTCAAAAAGGGAGGTAAGAATCATCCTAGTTAACCAAAAAAATTTATTTTTTTAATAATTCTTTATTCATTTTAAAACTTTCATCAAGTGTACAAAAATTGCAACACAATAACATAGATTTAACCACTTGTACATCTTATCATTATAACTTATAGTTGTAAATATAACCCTCCCTCTCCCATCCTGAAATCCTTTTAGTAATTTTTATTTTTCATATAATAGAAACCCTCCCCCCACCCCACCCTTATCTTACATATTAAATATAGAAATATTAGGAAAATGGCATCAATCATGACAAAAGGATGTTAATGGTTCCCAAATTTTAATGAAGTTTTTATAATTTCCATTTTGCACCGCTATTGATCTTTCCATTCTGTATATGTGGCAAACTGAATTCCTCCAAAATTTAAAATTGAGCCTACTATGGTCTTTCCAGTTATTAGTAATATGTTGAATGGCTACTCCAGTCAAAATCAATAAAAGTTTGTTATTACACATTGATATCTGACTCTTTTTTCTCATAGACATTCCAAATATCACAGTATCATAAGTTAATGCTACGTGATTTTCCAATAAGCAATTTACTTGATCCCAGTTTGAGTTCCAAAAGGCTAAGATATGGGGACAATAGAACAAAAGATGATCTAAAGTCCCTATATCCAGATTACAATGCCAGCATCTATTAGACAAAGAACTATTTAACTTTTGCAATCTAACTGGGGTCCAAAAAGCTCTATGTAACAAAAAAAAAACCAAGTTTGTTTCATAGACGCTGACATTGTACATCTCATTCTCCAAGACCAAATTTGTGGCCATTGAGATGCTGAAATATCATGCTTAATCTCAATGCTCCAAATATCCCTAAGAGTATTTTTAGGCTTTTTTTTAACCAATTCACTAATTGTTTTATACCAGTGTGCGGCCTGATGTCCCAGAAAGTCCGCCTGAAAACATAAAAATTCTATGCTAGGTTGATTATTCAAATTTTTCCATTCAGGGAACCCTGCCTGAATGGCCTGCTTCAATTGCAACCAACGAAAAAATTGCGATTTGTGAAGCCCAAATTTATGTTGCAATTGTGTAAAATCCAGCAGCTTACCATTAGTAATTACATCATTTAAAGTTCTGATACCTGCAATTATCCAATGTTTCCAGACGATCTTAAAACCGCCAATTTGAATCTTGGAGTTTAGCCATATGGATTGATTCGTTGAATTATTAATAGTAATTGCTGTTAAATTACTGACAAACCGCAATGTTTTCCAAGTATCCATTAGAATTCTATTTTCTTTGTACAATCTGGGCATCTTGATACTGAGCACATGAGAAAGATGTAAAGGAAACATGAGTCGCCATTCCAAATATAACCAATCAGGAGTATACTCAATGAGATCCGGGAGGACCCAATACATACCTTGACGTAAAATATAGGCTTGATGGTACCTATAAAAGTTTGGAAAATTTACCCCGCCCTCCTTAATTAACAAAAAATTTAAATTATGAACAGAACCCCAGATTTTTCACCCATTTAAAGTATTACATCAGATTACAGTCACCTTTTATATATTATGCACACAGTATAATCTTGCTTTCCATTACATTTATGATTTGGACCGAGGGAGAAGAGACTCAAAATGGTTTTACAGTTCTTTCAAATTCCTACAAATTCAAAATCGACTATTCCTCAGAGAAACTTTCTGGACACCACTGTTCCATCAACTATGGGTATACAGTGTTCCCCGCAAATTCATGATTTGTGAAATGCGGACTCATTAATTCGCAGTATTCCTTCATCCACCTCTTCCTGTACTAAATTCAGGCTACACCAATCAGAAGCTGCGTGTCAAAGCAGCTCCTGATTGGTGTAGCCTGACTTTTAGTAACAGGAAGAGGCGGTCGGAGCATACCGCAAGTGATTTTGCACCCGCCAGCACCCCAGTTGCCCTCTCCTGCTTTTTAACTTTTTTCGTGGTTTTTCAAAATTCACAGGGGTTACTGGAATGGAACCCCCATGAATTTCAGGGGAGTACTGTATACAAACATCTATATAAAGAAACCCTACAAACCAATGCAGCTTTCTCTGCAACTCCAGCTTCCATCCCTCAAACAAATAAAAAAAAAACCAAAAAAAAAAAAAAACCACACAACCCAAAATAACACACCCCAAACCACACACATACACATTCAAGCCACACAATACCACCATATCTGCTCTGACCCAGGAGACAAACACCTCAAAATCCTGACTAAATCTTTTAAACAAATGGATACAACTCCAAAATCATCTCCTAAGAATATTGCTTACTCCCTTGAAAATACCCAGAGAAAACCTATTGCAGTACAAAGGCAAGACAACCAAAGAGTATCCCCCCGATAGCAACATACAATTTAAAGCTAGAAAAACTAAGGGTGGGGGGGAAGAGGATGAATTACTGAAAGAAAATTATTCTCAAGCTCTACCCATGCTGGCCTTCCAACAGCCACCCAATCTACAACAGATAACTAGTGAAGAACACACTCCCTACACACAAGGAAGAGAATGGCACATGTCCCTGAACAAAACAAACTGTAAATTATGCCAAAACATTTCACAAGACACTCCAGTCACCCACATGGGAAAAACATCCATCATAAAAGGTATCCTTCACATGTTCATCTTCAAATGTAGTTTATTGTATCACTCAATACAAAAGGTGTAGAGAAGGATGCTATATTGGAGAAACAAGCCAGATGCTAAAGACTAGGACTGATTTACAGACAGATTAAAAATTGTAATGCCAACCAAGATATCATATCACCTCTGTGAGACAACATCTCAGAAAGCCAGAGCACTATCAGTGAGCTTATGATGAGGATAATAAAAGGAAATTTTAAGACAATCCAGGGACACAAAACCTTTGTTTTTTTTTGTTTTTAAATCCTCTTAATCTCAAAAGAAACCCCCCCCCCCCATTTGGACACCAACCAGGCAGGGCTTAAAAAGACAGTTTGTGAGGACTTCCGGTGGAGCCATGGAGCTGTGAAGACATGTCACCTCGGCTCCGATGGACCCCGCAGTGAATAGCCTTTCAAACTAACCTACCTCCCTTCATTTTGCTGGGGCAAGGTGTCACAGAGCTCCGGAAAGTGCGTGGATTATCTGCGAGGTTTTAATGCGTTTTGGATCCGCGAATAGATGGCCGTGAAACCTGCGCGTAAGGATCAGGAGAAGGGGAAACTTGATTCTAAGATGGCGGCAGAAGGCTCTGGCCTCTCCTAGCTCTGCCTGGATGGCAAGAGGTGACGACGGAAGTCCAAACGGCGCTGAAGCACACAGTGGGCAAGCAGCTCCAACTGATTTTGGACAAATTGGAGGCCACAGACCAGCTTTTTACGGCAGTTACCAAAGAACTGCAGGAAGTACAGCAACGCGTGGGCGCAGTGGAGGACAAGGTCCATGAGCTCACATCTGATTCACAACAGCCATGCTTCTCTTGGAACTTGAAAACAAGTTGGAAGATCTTGAAAAATCAGTCATGTCGGAATAACCTGCAATTAGTGGGCCTTTCAGAATCAATACCTGCCCAAACTGTCAACCTTTTTGGAGACTTGGCTCGTGGATACTTTGCAGCTCACTTTCTTGCCCGGCCCCATGCACATTGAAAGAACGTATCGGCTAGGCAAGCAGCACAAAGCCTCAGGCCCAGGATGGTAATCTTCAAAGTCCTTAATTATGCGCATAAGATGGCAGTACTTCGTGCGCTTCGAGCGGGAAACTCTACAGTATGAGAATCGGACTGTGCTCTGTTTCCAGGATTACTCGTCGAAAGTTCAGCAAGCCATGAGGGCTTTTCGCCCTTGTGTTCTCAAATGTTTTGTGACAAAATACACTTTAGCCTTATGTATCAGCTTCTGATGGGTCAGCTTTGGGAGAGGGTGGGCGAGGCAGGCAGGGATCGGTTTCTGTGGACGGGTCAGCTTCGGGAGGGGGGTGCAGGTGGGACACGCAGGGATCCCCGTCATGCAACTTAATTTTGGAAGGGAAAGGGGCACTAGCTTGGGACAGGAGGTAGGGAGAATTGTTGGCCATCAGTGTGTAAGTGAGAAGTAAAGGAAGAAAGAGAAGAAATGTTGGATATGGTGCTGGAGAGGAGTGATGGAAGGAGAAACTGGCATGGGGCTGGTTTGCAGTAGTGAAAAATGCTGCACATGATCCAGGGGCAGGAGAGATGCCTGGATCTCTCAAGACAGGTGAGAAAAAGCCATATTGCCAATAGGGGTGGAAGAGAGAAAAAAAAAAAGAAAAAAGAAAGAGAAAAAGATTGGTTGAGGAAGGGAATGGGGTCTGGAGGAGAGGAAGCGTACAGGAGGCAGAAAGAAAAATATTGAATAACAGTCAGAAGGAAATGCAACCAGAGACCCATGAAATCACCAGGCAAAGGTAGGAAAAATTTTATTTTCAATTTAGTGATCAAAATGTGTCAGTTTTGTGAATTTATATCTGCTGTCTATATTTTGCTCTATTTTGTCTATTTTTCTATAGTTGTTACTGATTGCATATTTTAAAGCCATCTACCTTCACCTCTTTGAAAAAAGAAAAAAATGAATATAAATGATAAGGAGAAATTAGGTTCTTACCTGCTAATTTTCTTTCTGTTAGCTTGTAGACTGGTATAGTCCTTACGAATGGGTTATATGCCTCACTGCTACCAGCATGTGGAGACTGAACACAAACTTGTACACTTCCCCATCCCCATTCGTGGTTTTGGCAATTGTGATTTCACATATTCGAGATTTTTTGGGGAGGGGGAAAAAAAGTGCTCCTGGTGCCCCCCTGATTGACATAGGCCGCCGCCTTGGCATTGTCCGACAGAACCCTGACTAACTTGCCAATCAGAAAGGACTGTAAGGCTAGACATGCCAGACAGATGGCTCTGGTCTCCAAGACCAGAAGATCAACCAAGAAGCCTCCTCCGTTGACCAGGTGCCCTGAGCTGAATGACCTAGACACTGAGCTCCACAACCGAGAAGACTGCCATCCGTGAGCAGCACCGGCCACTGTGGCTGATCCAGACTCACCCCTTGTATAAGTTTGGGGGGGGGTCTGGAACCACCAACGAAGACTGCCCCGAGCTAAGCCCAGAAGTGGAACTAGGTGATCCAGACTGTGCCTCTGAGGCGTCCACCTCCGAAGAAGAGCATACTGAAGAGGATGCATGTGGGCCCGCGACCACCTCACTACATCGAGGGAAGTTACCATTGACCCCAAGATTTGGAGGAAATCCTGCTTCTGAGGACACCGGGATGCCATAAGCAGACAAATCTGAGATTGCAATTTGCATACCCGGGTCTCTGAAAGGAAGACCTTCCTCAAGGAGGTGTCAAACAGCATGCCTAGATACTCTAGGCGCTGAGAGGGAGACACAGCTGGTTCTTGGCAAGGTTGACTACCCATCCCAGCGATTGCAAAAACTTAGAGGGGAGCCAAATTAGTCTTCCTGCCTGCTATGGAGACTGAGTTGCTAGGCAGATTCTAGCCTAATATACAAGTTTGTGCTCAGTCTCCACATGTTGGTAGCAGTGAGGCATAAAATCCATTCGTAAGGACTATACCAGTCTACCAAGCGATACAGAATTGACATTTTCTCTGCTTACAGTGTGCTTTGTGTTTTTTTCAATTTTGTGGTTACCATTATGTATCAATAAGATTGTGTGTATGAAAAATGGATGGAAGAAATTGCATAACAATTAGTAATATTATGGGGTTGGGGGTAGAGCTTGGGTAGGGGCACTCGGTTGGTATGTTGTTAAGCTTAGGGGATACTTGGCTTGAAGTTGAGAAACACTGCTGTAGATAACGTTCAGTTTTCAGAGAGACTATGGGGCAATTTTGTAAAGCATCTTTTGTGCATAAAGAATGATACACAGAAAATGTTTCCTTATAAAAGCCACAGCCAAATTCATGCATTTATGTACCCTGTCATCAGTTTGCTCGCACAACCTGCTTATGGTGTTCTTGGATAGAGTTGCAATGCACAACTGTCTTTACACACATTTACAGCTTCTTTAGAAACCTGAGTCAGCACATTTAGCTCAGTCTCTGGCAGTATTCAAATCAGGCTATAGCCCGCTTTTTAACTCCTAACTCGTATGCAAAGTACCCATGTTTGTTTTATCATTACCCCTGCGAGAAATTCCCTAATCTCTATTTGTCCTTTGTTTTGATTAGATTGTAAGATCCATCAAGCAGGGACTCTCTCTTACATGTTTAATGTATAGCACTATAGAAATTAGTAGTAGCACTATACATTTGTACAAGGTTACTTGAACATCCGAGTGTTTAGCCTTTACAAATAATGACCAGTTATTAGATTACATATGATCAAATATGCTGCGGGAAGGGGGTTTTCTGCAACAAAGTTGAGACACTATAGTTCTAAGCCCAATCTGGTTTTTGGTATATTCATAATCTCAGCTATTCACCCATTTGCCTCTGCTGTATACAAACATTTGTTGTGCACACACCAGAAAACTTGATTTGCTCTCAGGAACCAGACTGAGAAACATTCATCTAGCTTTTGGTTGAGGCACTGAGAAGATGTATACCAAAATGCAAACTACGCTCACAAACGGCAATGAGACTGTCCCTTGAATGAATTCATGATGTGCAGAATAAAAAGACCTGGATGGCAGCAATCTCTGTGGCTGGGCTGAGGCTAAGGAATGCAATGAAGGGTTCACTGAGGTTGTGTTCTGAATTTAGATCCTTTAAAAAAAATTAAAAAAAAAAGCACAACCCATTAAAAACCCATCTATTTGTTAGAGCGTTCCATAAACAAGAGCTGTTTCACAAGGACCAAATTTGAACCGGGGCACTAATATTTTATATGATTTTTAATTGTGTGTATAGATGTTCAAATTTGTACATTTGAGTATGTCTTTTTTACATTCTATATGTAAACTTGTAATCTGCCTAGTTGATAGGTGGACTAGAAATTTTTTAAATAAATAGCTAACGGACAGATTAAGTGTTTTGCTCATTACAACTTACCTTCTCCATGCGAGCAGTATTCTTTCTCCCACATACCACCTCATCGTGCTTAGTGGTAATATCTTTGCCTTTTCCAGCAAATCCCTTTTTTGGAATTGTGGTAGGTTTATCTGCAAACCAAAAAATGATGCAGGTTGACTGTAAAACACAAGCAGTGTTCATTTACATTTTCTAAGTGACCATAAGAAAACTGGCCCTAATAGTTCCACACCACTTGTTTGACTGGTCAATTATACAAAAAGACAGTATATAAAATCCATTACCTCCTAACACATCAGCTGACTATAGAATGGCTTCAATCACTGCTACTTTCACAAATAAGGTTGTACTACTATACCAAACAGTTCCTGTCCATTCAATCCTGAACCTGTTAACTGATTAATGTGTCTACTCTCTTACTATAAGGGGAGCTAGGCCTTAAAGGTCACTTTCCTGGAGGAGTCTATTAGCTGCCATCTTGCTGCTGGGGTGCACTGCAGCCATGTGTAGATACAATGTCCTACAACAAGGGGTGAGGGAAGTCACACACCCTTAACTCCATCACTAAGTACTAACATGGCTGGATTCTCCACAGACGAACCTAGATTAAACAATCTTTGTTCTCCTGGCCAGAATATATGTGGAGGGAGGGGGGAATATAGCAACTGTATTTAATAGTTATTTTAAGTATCAAGATCTTAGATTCTTTGATGGCTCCTTATTTGAAAATTATGTCCTGTGAAATTACAGATGATTCACTAATAGGGCATTTGTTGTGTTTTATTGCCTTCCAGGAAAAAGGAATTTACCTAAAAATAATTTTGTGGATATTCTTGGCTAAAAATGACTGGCTTTTATTTTTTCAGCCTTTGAACAGTAATGTAAGTTCCCAAGTATGCTGTGGTTACTCTTGTGTCCTACATTGAATTTTGATATATACAGGTTTAATAAGCCCCTACTGTAATATAATAGTTGGCCTATTTTCAGAAGAGCAACAGTCTTTAGGAAAGATGCATTAATGTTAGACAGTTAGGTAGAGTGGAGTCCAATCAGCCGCCAGCGAGTTGGGGAATCTGCGTTTTATCAGTACCACTGCTTTATGTTATCATATCCTAGTTAAACCTAGCCAAAAAACAAACACCATAGCTTACCTGCTCTGTAAGGATCATGGCGAGTATCTTGCCAGTCAACTTCATCCTCTGAGCTATCACTATCCTCATAAGGGTGCACCTTCCGATAATTCTCAAAGGAGATGCAAACTACAACAAAATACAGCACAATATTGAAAATATGGGAACATTCTCTGTCCTTGACAATTACAATCAAACAAAGTCAGTTGTGGGCAGGGGCGAAGGGTTGCCACACAGGCCCTTGAAGCCCCAGCATGTGCCACGACCAGCACTGCCTTCACTTCTCCTCCAAACCAGCAGCAGCAGTGCCTAAACAAGTTAAGCTTTTGCAGGATCAATTGTTGGGGCAGAGCTGGCAGACATGTCTTTATAGAGTCAGCCTTGTGAGGTTTTTTTTTTTTTTTGACACTCATGCTGGACATTAGAGATAGAGAGATGAGAGGAAAAAGAAAGATTAGGTTCTTATCTCAATAATCATCTTTCTTGTAGATGTGTCTAGTGTTCTTGAACCATAGGGTCTTGCATCTGAACCCACAAATTGCTTGCTGAAAACTGTCAGTCATCTTTTCAACTCCACCTCCTTCCCAGGGAGCTGCTCCTGTCCCCCCAGTTCATACAAAAGCAATCAAGTAACTGTAATAGAAAATATAACTGGAAGGAGGAAAACAGGGAAGAATCCAACAGCACAATTCTGTTCTGCTCTGTAACAAATATTACCAATAAACATTATAATATTCTGTCAGCTACTATAAAGAGATAAGATTAGTGCTGTTTGTACATGTTTTTGTAAGAGCTCACAGCCATTCGCATGTCCCATTATCCAGCAGATACTGGAAGCAGACTATACATCTCGGAGTGTACTCTCCACCGCCCCCCCCCCCCCCCCCTCAGTTCAAGACAGATTTCTCCAGCTCCAGATTGATTCCAAGGCAGAAGGCAGGCGAAGCCTACATACTCCCCAATCCTGAAATGTTTTGTGTCTTCTGAGCAGGGACTGTCTAATTGTATTTTAAAATGTACAGTGCTGCATATGCCTTTCAGCGCTATAGAAATAATAAATAATAGTAGTAGAGCGGCTTCAGGACCACTAGAAGTCTACAAGAAAGATTATTGAGATAAGAACCTAATCTTTCTTTCCAGTGCAATTTGTCTAGTGCTCCTGAAACATAGGGACATACCAAAGCAGTCCCCAGAGTCTAGGGAGGGCCCACTGAGCCTGCCTTCAGAACAGAGAACCTGAAAGCAGCATCTTTCCTGGTTGCTACATCCACCCTACAGAACATGGTAAGATATAGAGGGTAAACCAAGTCGCTGCTCTACAGCGAGATCCTAGCAAAAACGGTAGCAGAACGAGACTTGGGGGTGATCGTCAGTGAGGACATGAAGTCTGCCAATCAAGTGGAGCAGGCTTCATCCAAGGCAAGACAAATAATGGGTTGCATACGAAGGGGTTTCGTCAGCCGTAAGGAAGAAGTCATTATGCCATTGTATAGATCCATGGTGAGGCCCCACCTGGAATACTGTGTGCAATTTTGGAGGCCACATTATCGCAAGGATGTGCTGAGACTGGAGTCGGTGCAGAGAATGGCCACCCGGATGGTCTCGGGTCTCAAGGATCTTCCATATGAAGAACGGCTTGACAAATTACAGCTATACTCGCTCGAGGAGCGCAGAGAGAGGGGAGATATGATCGAGACGTTCAAGTATCTTACGGGCCGCATCGAGGCGGAGGAAGATATCTTCTTTTTCAAGGGTCCCACGACAACAAGAGGGCATCCGTGGAAAATCAGGGGCGGGAAACTACGAGGTGACACCAGGAAATTCTTTTTCACTGAAAGAGTGGTTGATCGCTGGAACAGTCTTCCACTACAGGTGATTGAGGCCAGCAGCGTGCCTGATTTTAAGGCCAAATGGGATAGACACGTGGGATCTATTCACAGAGAAAGGTAGGGGAGGGTCATTAGGGTGGGCAGACTAGATGGGCTGTGGCCCTTATCTGCCGTCTATTTCTATGTTTCTATGTTTCTACAGATTTCATTGGGCAATATAGTCTTAGTCTCCGCCCATGGGGTAGAAACTCCTCTGGTAGAGTGAGCTTTCAACACAAATTGCAGCTGCTTACTGCAGTCCACATATGCAAAGGAAATAGTCATCTCAATCCATCTAAAAATCAAGGCTTTAGACGCCAGCCTTCCTTTCTTGGCATGACGGGTCAGAACAAAAAGGTGATACAATAAACGAAACTCATTGGTAGCTTCAAAGTACTGAGTACCGAGTATCTACGAAATACAACGCTTTATCCTTTTTCTTAGACCTCATAGGGTAAAAAGCGAGCAAAGACACTTCCTGATTAATGTGGAAGGCAGCGAAAACTTTCAGTAAGAAGGATGGAACCATGTTTAAGAAGAGCCCTGCTTCTATAATTTGGAGACTCATCTGACCAATGTAACCACCACCACCTTGATCGTAAGATCAAGAGAAACCTCCTGTAAGGGCTTATACGGTGGTCCACTAAGAAACTGCAATACGGTGTTAAACCTGGCTCAAGGCTGTGTCTATTAACAAGACTCCCAGTTACTCCAGGTGCTGTGTCGGCTCCAGATGACTCTTCTTGAAGCTGGAAATCCAGCCCGTCCTGTAGAAGCTGCACCACTCTCAAAACCGCCAGTTTGACTTCCCTCTTTGGACAGAACTCTGATGAGCCAGTTGTCCAAATATAGGTGCCCTTGTATCCCCAGCCTTGCAGAAGTGCGTTGCCACTACCACCCATCACCTTAGTTAAGGTGCGAGATTCTGTTGCTAGGCCCAAAGGGAGCACCAAGAACAGTCAGTGCTGCTTCAGTACATGAAACTGCAAGTACTTCTTGTGAGCTGGGAAAATGGGAATGTAGGTGTTGGGGGAATTTCTCACCACCCTAAATTTGACAGAAGCCTAACGCCACAGCCACTATGACTGACCAAACAGTCTCCATGCTGAAGTGTGGTTCTTTCAGGGCCGCACTGACAGACGCCTCTTTGGTCCGAGCCCGATTCTTCATCCATGACCAGCTCTACAGCACAAAGATCCAGTAGCCTTTGCACTGTTGCCAGGACTATGAGAGCTCTCACTGGTCAGCTGGCCAGAGAATCTACAAAGCAGTCTTGAAGTGGTGCACAGAACTCTATTTTGTAACTGTCCCAAACAACTTCTAAGACCCGGTGGTCTGTGTCAATCTGAGCTTAGACTAACCAAAAGGCCGACAGCCTGTCCCCAATCTGGGGGTACTCGGCCCCTGCCTGGTGTTATTGTGATTTATTAGAGGCTGGGGGATAAGCGAGAGCCTGATGCTTCCTGTCTCCTGCCTCCACTGGACCTTCTCTGCATCGCTTGGTCTGCCGCATAAGGATGGAAGCTTCGAGAACCTCAAAAATTGCACCATCACAGATCCCTAGCCAACCAGGGTCTGCTGTCTGATAAGGCCTTAGGATTACTGTCTGTAACACTTGCCATCAGCTCATCCAGACCCTTGCCAAATAGATCTGCACCTGAAAGGGAAGTCTGCTCAGTGTGGCTTTAGAGGCTGAATCTTCTGCCCACTGTTTGATCCAAAACATACACTGGGCAGAGATATCATAGGCTAACACCTTGCTCACAACTCTGATGATATACAGAGCATCCACTATATAAAATTCATCCCAGAAAGGAGCATTTGGGGGGAATAGAGGCTTGAGACAGGCAGGTGCGGCAATCACATGCCACAAAGGAAATTGCAGCTGCCGCCTTAATTCCTCAAGGCAAGGTTCAAATTGCCTCTTGAGGAACAAGTTCACTTTATGGTCCGGAGAATCCTTTAACATCACATCTTCTTCACTGGGCAAGGATGTCATTTGGTGACCTGTGCCACCAGCAAATCCACCTTCGGCTGAACAGACAACTGCTGGAAATCCGGAACCACTGAGTAAAGCTTGGCCACAGCCTTAGCCACTGCAGGGACCCCTCTGGAGATTCCCATTGGTCTGTAACCAGCTTTCTGAAGTCTGGATACGAAGGAAAGCATGCAGTTGGAGCAACGGAGTTACTCATAACTAAGCACCGAGATGAGGGAACTGGAGTGACTTCCAGCTTCAATTCTCACAGCAAGGTGAAAATAAATGCATGAGAGCACAGAGGCCTTCAAAAGCCAGCGCACTGTGGGGGTCTTCCTCCTGGTCCAGGGCCACTGCGGCTTCTTGAATGCTGTTCTCATGCAAAGAAGCAGACTCTGCCAACAAAACTTCATCCTGGGACAACAGTGGCATGGAATCAGATTTTTCACCCCTCCAGTCTATGTCAGATTGAACCTCCTGTTGCAAGCCTCTGCCCTCGTCTAGCCAGGACA
This sequence comes from Geotrypetes seraphini, assembly GCF_902459505.1. Classification (NCBI taxonomy): domain Eukaryota; kingdom Metazoa; phylum Chordata; class Amphibia; order Gymnophiona; family Dermophiidae; genus Geotrypetes; species Geotrypetes seraphini. The sequence goes on from NC_047085.1 coordinate 140,311,250, forward strand.
TAAGGTGAGGGGACTAGCCCTGCGCCACAGCCTCTGGTGTGCTGCAAGCAGACATTGAGGATCCTTGGCAGCTCAAGTAGGTAGTTCAAAAGGGGCTCAAAAAAAATCTAGTGAAGCCTTGAACTCGGGTCTCAACCCCAACAGAAGCCCCCTGCTGGTCCTTCTCAGCTTCGTATCCCCCACACACATCTGCACTTGGCCAAAGCACCTTTGAAGGGCTTTGGAAAGGGTCTCCCCTGGGAGCGTGCCTCTTGTGGATACCCAACCATGGAGGATTCTGAGGAGGCTGAGCACAAGGCTCCCACAGCCCCATCCCTCGTGTGCTCCGTCATGGACACTCCTCGGCTAGCCATCCAGTGCAAAATTGCTATGATGTAGGGGTAGGAAGGCCTGAGGGTTCCATTCCTGTCAATTTTAAACAAAATCAAGGGGTTATGAGGCAGATGAAGACTTTAGAAAAAGAAAAGATCATTTAAAATCCAAGATGGCCACTGCTAGCAAAATCACCAAAAATAGTCCATGGAGACTTCCCTGAAGGACAAAACAAAAACAAACAAACCACAGGTAAAGAGGTTTTAGAGGAGGGGAACCTAGGCTCTGGGTATAGAAAGCTTAAAATTCAACTTTTGAAGACCCTCCTCCCAATTTTCCCCATAGGCTTACTCACTGTGCAATGTGTTGACTGCCTTTTTCAACATAGGAATTCAGCTGGCACAAATGAAGAAATCTGCCTCAAACAGATTCACTGGATGAACCTGGTCTTTGGGCTGCTAGACTAAGCCTCAACCCCTGGAAAACCTAGTCATAAAGGGAAGAGAACCATGCAGCTGGCCCACTGGCGCTCAAGCTCCTGAATAAATCAGAGATGCGAGCAGTTATGCAGGAACAGCCCCTGAGCTTCAAAAATACAAAAGCAGGTTGGCTAGCTTGGTGTCCTCAAAGGGCTGATCCTGCTATTGCAAGCCTCCCTAGGACCTGCCTTAAGCCCTAGTGGTCCAGCAGTGAGCTGGGACAAGAACAATCCTTCCCACGTCCAGTCCCGGCCAACTGTTAACCACCTCGCTTCCCTCCCATCTTCTGGACCCCTCTCCAACATACCTTTTGAACTCTGGTGGTCTAGCAGTGAAGTAGGGCAGGAGTGATTTTTCTTCACTCATGCCCCGTGCAGTGCCACAATTAGAAATGGATGCAAGTTCCCGGGAAGTCTTGTGAGACAATGAGAACTCCGAAAACTTGCAGCCATTTCTGATTGTGGCTCCACATGGGGCAGGAGCGAAGAAAAAGTGCTCCTGCCCTGCTTCACCACTAGACCACCAGGATTCAAAAGGTCTGTTATAGAGGGGTCTGTGAGGCGGGAGGAAAGCAGGAACAGTTGTCTGGGACAGGAACACAGGAAGGATCACTCCTGTCCGGGTTCGCCGCTGGACCACCAGAGCTTAAGGCAGGCCTGCAGTGGGCCTCCAAGGCTGGGTGCTCAGAAGTTTATATTCGAGTGAACCTTCCCCAACCCCCTTTTGTTTTGGGAGGGGTTGGGGGGGGAGAGGTTACCTCGGTTGATAAATGGATCTGTTTATATTCAAGTATATACGGTAAGCCTTCAAAATCCAAACTGTTAGAACAATCATGGCAGTACCTTTGCTGTCACCATTAAACTTCTTTTCCTCTCTCCGAAGCTGGGCATCATACTCTCTATCAAATTGGGTCTGCAGCATCTGAGCTAACATCAGGTCACTGGATGTATCAACATCTTCTCCCGTAAGGAAGGGTCCCTCCTCAACTCTAAGCATAGCAAAAAGGACAGCAGTCAGCATTAGTTTACATTACAGTACTATTTTCCTTCAAACTGGTCATTTCTCTAAGGTCAAAAGGTTCATTATAGTGTGGACAGCAGAAAGGCAAACCATTAAGAACACATTTGTTGATGGAATAGATGACTGCTTAAATTCAGGAAAGTATTTTAACTGCAATGTATAAAAAGGTTAGCTATACATGGTTCACTACATTAAGACAAAATTGAATAGTGATCTTGTGTAGGTCACAACCCATGGGGCAGAAGCAGCAAAGGAAAAATTTTACTGAAGGATCTTACTGAAGGATCCGACAGTCCGTGCTTCTGCAGAATGCCAGTGTCATAAGTCATATGGTGATTTTATACAGCAAGTGCTTCCTGTGTTATTTTGAGAACAAATGCCATACTTAGTTAACACTAGAAAATGACACAGGGACCAGTATCCATGTTAACCACGAGACAGGGATGGTGACAGAGATAGTCTCTGTTTCATTCTCTTAAAAACTTTAGACTAGTATCAATATGTAAAAACAACTAGCAACTGAATTTAATGATTAAAAGACTGCAGAAGTTGCTTTTGGATTTAAATGAACTAAACTTCTCCCTCCGTATCCACGGTGGTTAGGAGCAGAGCTGGCCTGCGAATATTAAACTGCAAATAATATTCAGGCCGGTTCTGTCCCTAACCCCCGCTTCCCCTGGCTATTTTAAGCCCTGTGAGCACCCCCCCCCCCCTTTAAGCCTTACCTGGTGGTCTAGCAGGTTTTCGGGCAGGAGCAATCTTCCCACACTCAGATCGCTCACAGGAAATGGCTGCCTTGAGCTCCCGTCGTCTCTCAAGACTATGACAGGAGCTCAAGGCAGCCATTTCCTATGAGCGATCTGCACGGGGCAAGAGTGTGGGAAGATTCCTCCTGCCCGAAAACCCGCTAGACCACCAGGTAAGGCTTAGGTAAGGCTTAAGGGGGGCTCACAGGGCTTAAAATAGCCTGAAAAATGAAAGTGAATTTTTTGGCAGAAAATCGCGAATAATCGAAACCGTAGATATGGAAACCGTTAATACGGAGGGGGAAGGTACTGTTAAATGACATTTGTATCTTGGTCTGCCTTTGATGTGGCAGACTCCAACCATCTGCAACATCCTTCCATCATGTGCCCAGCGGCTCAAACATCTTGCTGTTACAAATTCATTCCATCACTGCTGGCATCAAGGATCATTTCCAAAATTTAACAGACGAACATTTATTTTCCTGTTCATCCACTACACAGTTTAGGTTTTCTTCTACACTCATTTCTGAAAGACAATCCAATTACCTTTCCAGATGTAAAAACATGGCAACAATCTTTGGGAAGGTTGTACCGAAATGGAAGGCTCTATTTGTGATTTAAACAGTTGTACAGAATATTGTCCCTTTTTATACTTTTAATAAAAAGATTTAAATATAAAATCATAAGTGTTTGAGGCTTGTGCAAATGAGAACAGAACCCGCGGGGACAGAGCAGGGACAAACTTTGTCCCCCATGTCAACCACCACAATTACCAAGTATGGTATTTGTTCTCAAAATAACACAGGAAGCACTTGCTGTACAAGATCACCATATGACCCCTAACTGGCATTGGGCAGAGACATGGGCCATGTCAGGTCCTTCAATACAATTTTATTTAGTTAGTTTTTCTCAGCTTTTAGCCTTCACCACTTCTATCCCATTGGCGATTCTCCCGCACTTTCTGTGGCGTCTTCTGATCTGTGTTGCCAAGTACTTTTGCTTGCTTGTCAAGTCACTTAATTCACCATTGCCTCAGACACAACACAAATATAAGTCCTCCAAGGACCTGGAAATGCCTACTGTACCTAACTCATATTGCGCTACTAAAAAGGGGAAAGCTCAATCAAAATAAAAAATAGGTGCATCATGAACTGGCTCCTCCTGATTTACTGAAAAATAAGCAGTTTTGCATTGAACACTAAAACCCATCACACCAAATGCTCTTTTCAGATGCCAATTACACAAACAAGACTTGTTTACTATGCCAAAGTTTAAAAACCAGACTGGAAAGCACCAGAGATGTTTAAAAATAGTGAGAACCTGGTACAAGCGAACCACAGAACATGCCAAGATTATCTCTCCACAGTAGTGGCACAATTTTGGTGTCACTGATAGAGAAGCAAGATTAAGTTTTCTAAAAATTCATTACCGTAGTAACAAATGGATACCAGGGGAATATGAGAAAGCTCAGCAATTTCCAGCTTCCATTAGTTTCAGTTTAAAAATAAAAATAAGTGTGGTTTTAAACCGTTAGACTTTTGTTGCTGTACTTAACATGCAGAAGAGTTTCCAAATCTGAGGTGGAATCGAAAAGTAACTTATTCAGCTTATTTAATATAGAAAAGAAACCGATTAGATTTTCCCCACACACACACATTTTCTAGTAGCCAAGTAGTTGAACTGAAATATGTTTAGGGATGGGTAGTGGCATACACTGACCTTTACAAGAAGAGAGGATCAACAGCAACATAACACCTCCCTATCTAAAAAAAACAAAATAGGCATAGCAGCTCTTCCTTACCCCAAATATCTAGTTCATCAATACATCTATTGAGAAAAGTGAACAAGCCAAATTACTACAGATATACTAACAGATCTAATTCTTATTGTAAACCGCATAGATTCCTTGCAGAGAAATGCGGTATAAGACCCAGTATTGTATTGCAATACCTGGTCCCAGTCACACAGGCAGAACAGATATAAAACAGAATGACTGCAAACTAGAAATACATAGACAGAAATTAAACTGAAACCTCAAGCATCATATGATGGTATGCACAGGAACAGATGCTAAACAGTGTCTCACCCGTCTCCCTCTTAGAAATCCTTGATTTTCTACTTCTCCAGTGCCAGTAATCTTGTTACTGGAAATCGGGTCTGCCGTGCAACTCCATCAGGTGCCTGCCAAGGTCAGTGTTAGATGTTGTGATGTCTGAGCTCTAAAAAGGATCGGGACCATAGCAAGCTTGTGAAAGACAAGATGGCAGAATCGTACAGCCCTGTGTGGACCTGGTAGGGGCAGCCTGGATCGCCAAAGTTACAGCCTTGATAAAAGGCTCCTTCCCCTGGATCGAGCCAAGGAGAAAGTGGATGGTATGACTTGGAACTCAGCTTTTCAACAACGGTGACATTGAAGATCAGGTGAATGGAATGCAAGCTACTCAAGATAGTACCCAAAAAATTTAATGGCTCTTCAAAAAAAAAAATTAAGAGTAATCTCCACTTCGTGGGGCTCCCAGAGACCATCACTGATGTGGAGCTTCAAGGCTTGGTTGACCAACTAGCTCATTAACCGTACCAACTGATCTGGGCCTGCTCCACATAGAAGAATGCATAGGCTTGGAATGCATCAGACAACAGTCGCACAACTTCAGATGGTTATTACCCTACTAAACTATGCCCATAAACAGGTCAACTTGCAAGCAGTGCGAGGAGATCAAATGTTGAATTATGAAATAAGAGTCCTATGTTTTCAGAGATGCAGTGTTGTCCCAATTTTTCACCTTACTCACCTGGAAGATCCAATTTGTGATGCTATGTTTGTAGGTAACCCAGCAGAGCACTACACACTACTACGAGGATGTGGCATTGGCTCAGGCCTTTACGATAGCACTGGTTTCAACCAGAGCTTCTGGGTGAAATACGACACCCTGAATAATACTGAAACTATCCATTTATGTTATGATTACGGGGGACAGAGTCCCTATTGAACTTTTGAGGATGATTTAGAGTGCAAATCTTCAAAGCAGCCTTTTGAACCTTATGCATGATAACCTAGTACTTGAGGAGAAGCTGACTGATCAGGGTGCAATTGTGTATGTTAAAGCAATGGATATGGGCGTATGAGTATGTGGGAAGAGCCTCTATATAACTTGTTATTTGGACAATTTAAGACCATGTGGACTTAGTGCCTGGCTTTGTGGATGAGACTTGTGATGACATTGCAACTAACCACCTGAGGGCTGAACAGCTTGGACCAGAATCTTCTTTAGTTTCCTTACCAGCACCTTGGTGCAGTAACAAAACTTAAACCTTGAAACTTCTGTTAGTAATAATAATCGAACTGGGAGAGTGCTATCACCAATAATTGAGACTGAATAAACGCTTGTCCAAAGAATATGTTGATTGTTGTTGGGGCTTGGAGTCCATAATCTAAGGCAGAGCTCTTAGATGCCGGCCTTAAGCAAGATGTACCGTACTTTTATTTTTTCTAGCAAGTGCTGGCAGTCTGGAGGGAGGATGTACTCTCTTTTTGGCAATTTACTAATGGATTTCTGAGGAAACGTCTATATATGATTTGTTCTCAACAAGGGAATGTTATGAATGGGGGAAGAGCTATGTTCTGAGGGTTTGTTGGGGGGGATTGGATGGGAAGGGTACTTCAAATTGTTCAGCTTAGGTACAGCAGATTAGAGGGACATGTGCCAAGTTTTTATTTTTGAGGAAGAGATGTTTCATCTTTCTGATTCTTTAGACATCTTTGCTTGAGGTGGGGGGAGGCTTCTGATAGTGCTGCCCGATTCAGGGAAATTTTTTTCCAATTCGATTTGGCCTATTGAATTGATTGACTTTTCCCACCCAATCGAGCGTTTTATTGTGGGGGGGGTTTTCAGAAGGCCTGGCGGGTTTATTTTTGCTGCCTCTTCACCCACCCTACCTTCCTTTGCCCTCTCCAACCCCACACCGGTGCTGTAGTTCCCCTTGTAAAAATTAGATGCTGCTACAGTAGATTTCTTTAGCGATGTCACTAGTTAAGACTACAGGAGAATAAGTCATGCCTCCAGACCAGTCGAATAAAGAACCACTGGTGGCTCATTGTAAACAATATCAACATGATTTTAACTCCCTGAAATGCACTATACTAGAGCAATGTAGACCAGCAACGAGGAGGGGCAACTGGTGGCGGTTTCTCCGCCAGAGACAGCAGAGATGGGTTTTTCAGCTGGACACTAGGAACCCGAAAGGTCTCAATAATCAAGCAGAATGGTCTGCTTTCTACTGATAACCTTGTTAGCACGTTTGTATAATTCCTCCCACAAGATGACATAAGCAAGGGGGAGGTGTTTCTCACTGTTTAAATTCTTGAAAGGCAGGGGTGTCCAAGTCCCTCCTCGAGGGCCACAATCCAGTCGGGTTTTCAGGATTTCCCCAATGAATATGCATGAGATCTATTAGCATACAATAAAAGCAGTGCATACAAATAGATCTCATGCATATTCATTGGGGAAATCCTGAAAACCTGACTGGATTGTGGCCCTCGAGGAGGGACTTGGACATCCCTGCTGTAAGCGTATGTTTGTGCGACTCCTCCCACAAGATGAAAGCAAAAATGGTTCCACCTATAACTAGAATGTTTAACAATATGGTCAATGCTGAAGCGATGTCAGAAAACCTTTGTGGCTCAGATTAGTGCTCCTAAAGCCTGGGAAAGGCCAAGCTCCTATAGGCCCATATCACTATTGGACTTCTGAGGTCAAATTTCTCGCTATATGATTGTAATATGTTTGGTTAAATTTGCTTTCTGTACAAGTTTTACTTGATATTATATTGAAATCAATAAAATACTTAAATATAAAAAAAAAGAGAGCACCTGCTACAGCTGCAGCAGAACAGAACTTCATGGACCTGACAAGTACTCTCTGCGCCTGAAACTTCTTACTCTTCCAGGTAAACGCTAAAAAAACAAAACAAAAAAAACCCTCATCCACCCATCTGGAAGCCACAGCAGAATAACTGCTTTTCTTCTAGACCCTATTTTTGTGCTGCGAGGAGGAAGAAGGAAGTGGCAGGAGTTAGGAAATGGTACCGTCTGATAGATCCCTAAAATAGGCAAACATATAGCCTAAATGCCCCCAGGCTCAACTGAACTGGGAAACCCAGAACAGGAGTCAACCAAAAGTTGAAACTAGGAGACTGAAAGACCATTCACCCAGCTGCTGGAGATAGAGCATACTGGAAAACCAAGAAGCTCACCATCTAATATGTCAAGAACTCAGTTTGGCTATCTCCACCTGCTTGTGGATGGACATATCCCATTCATCTCTGGATTTACCTGCTGCTAAGGCAATTATGTTTCCAGCTCCAAAGATTCACAGCCAAGGACTCATCTTGTTAAATACTGGATATGAATAGGTTAATTTACTGTGACTCAACCACACGATGTTCATGAGGGAGGTGGGGATGGGGCATTACCTTTTGCTAAAACAGGATAATCCTTTAAAAATGGTCTGTTGATTAGACCAAAAAAAAAAAATCTAGAAGTTCTAATATTCACCAACTAAACATTGAATCATATTACGGAAAGCATTATATGTAATGCAGTGATTAATCAAATTTGCAGGTAAAATAAAGCTGTGGACATTTACATTTCAGACAGTGGTGCATCTCCTCCCCCACCCATTCCCCCAGTTGCACTGTCTGTATACTGAATAAAAAAAGCTTTCAAAATCTAAGCTGAGCTAAGTTTCAACACCAAAATACTTAGAGCAGAGGGTATTTGTATCAGACTTCTTCCATCACTTATATCCTTTCTACTGAACTTACACCACAGCTTCTGGGAAGATCTTTTCTTCTTCTTGTTGCAATTCCTTTGCCAGTTCTTCACTCATGACATCTGCCAAGGAGCATGGAATTGCTGTACTTGCAGAAACACCCCATGGGCACTGTAAAACAAAAAGTAAAAGATTAGCACTACACAAGATGGATGACTTATAAAGGTCACACTTGCTTGGACTACAATGTAGAGAACAACAGTGACAGAATTATCACCGCTCCCGTCCCCACAGATAACTGCGGGGGAAACAATCCCATGTCATTATTTAGAGTCTATATCAACCTCAGTCCTTCTTCCCCAGCATTTTTCAATGCAAGGCTTGAGGGTCAGTGGTTGTGCACATTCATACTCAGATTCTTCCCTCTCTCCATAAAGAATGACATGGAAATGGTTTCCCGCGGTTAACTGTGGGGATGGAAAGTGATTAATTATGTCACCGTGTTACTCTCTACTACAATGTACTTACTATAAAATGATAGCATCCTCATTCTTCTCAAACTTATCTCTAAAATTTGCTAGCTTGATGCGTTTGTTAGACTGTCTGAGAACACCTATTACATGTAAGTAAGTTTGCCTTCTCCAAGGATAAGCAGGCCAATTGTATTCTCACATACCCTCACATTTCCCCTAAAAATAATTTTTCAGCTATACTAATATTACTGAAAAACCTATGCTCACATGTCAGGCAGGAAGGCACCCATACATACAGGGTGACATTGCTAGGTTTCTTCATAGTATTTATGTTAGCCAGTGTCCACACCAGGCTCCGTCAGATAATGTCACTTAAATATGACAATACTTGATCTGCTGTCCTACCTGTATTCATAAAAAAATAAAGCTAGAACAGGGACTCGAAACGTCAAGGCCTTGAAGTCAATTCACCTTTACTTACACACTTTAATAATAATAAATAAAGCTCCTGCATTCTTAGAAAGGCTTTTAATCCCTTATATCCCTACAAGATTCATAAGAACATAAGAAATGCCTCCGCTGGATCAGACCTGAGGTCCGTCATGCCCAGCAGTCCGCTCACGCGGAAGCCCAACAGGTCCAGGACCTGTGCAGTAATCCTCTATCTATACCCCTCTATCCCCTTTTCCAGCAGGAAATTGTCCAATCCTTTCTTAAACCCCAGTACTGTACTCTGCCCTATAATGTCCTCTGGAAGCGCATTCCAGGTGTCCCACCACACGTTGGGTAAAGAAGAACTTCCTAGCATTCGTTTTGAATCTGTCCCCTTTCAACTTTTCCGAATGCCCTCTTGTTTTTTTATTTTCTGAAAGTTTAAAGAATCTATCCTTCTCTACTCTCTCTATGCCCTTCATGATCTTGTAAGTCTCTATCATATCCCCTCTAAGTCTCCTCTTCTCCAGGGAAAAGAGACCCAGTTTCTCCAATCTCTCAGCGTATGAAAGGTTTTCCATCCCCTTAATCAGACGTGTCGCTCTCCTCTGAACTCTCTCGAGTAACGCCATATCCTTCTTAAGGTACGGTGACCAATATTGGACGCAGTACTCTAGATGCGGACGCACCATTGCCCAGTACAGCGGCAGGATAACTTCTTTCGTTGTGATACCCTTCTTGATTATACCTAGCATTCTATTCGCTCTCTTAGCGGCCGCTGCGCACTGTGCTGTCGGCTTCATTGTCATGTCCACCATTACCCCCAAGTCCCTTTCCTGGGTACTCTCATTCAATAACATCCCTCCCATCGTATAATTGTACCTCAGGTTTCTGCTTCCCACATGCAATACTTTACACTTCTCAACATTGAACTTCATCTGCCATCTCTCTGCCCATTCCACTAGTTTGTCCAAGTCCCTTTGCAATTCTTTGCAGTCCTCCTTTGTCCGAGCTCCACTAAATTTTATTATCTCACACTTTTTATTATCTCACACTTCGTTCCTGTTTCTAGATCATTAATGAATATATTAAAAAGCAGCGGCCCGAGCACCGAGCCCTGTGGAACACCACTTGTGACCTTCCTCCAGTCTGAGTAGTGGCCCTTCACCCCTACCCTCTGTTTCCTACCCTCTAACCAGTTTCTGATCCATCTATGCACGTCTCCGTCCACCCCATGGTTCTTCAGTTTCCGGAGTAGACGTTCATGAGGCACCTTGTCAAAGGCTTTCTGGAAATCTAGGTATATGATGTCTATGGGATCTCCTCTGTCCATCTGTTTGTTAATTCCCTTAAAGAAGTGCAATAAGTTAGTCAGGCACGATCTCCCCCTGCAGAAACCATGTTGGCTGGTTATCAGAAGTTCGTTTTTTCCAAAATGTTCATCAATGTTTTCTTTTATCAGTGCTTCTGCCATTTTCCCCGGAACCAAGGTCAGACTCACTGGTCTGTAGTTTCCCAGGTCACCTCTTGATCCCTTTTTAAAGATGGGCGTAACGTTGGCTATCTTCCAATCCTCCGGGATCACACCTGTTTTCAGAGATAGGTTGCAAATTTGCTGTAGTAGTTCCGCTATTTCCTCCTTTAGTTCCTTCAGAACCCTTGGATGGATTCCACCCGGACCCGGTGATTTGTCAGTTTTTAGTTTTCTATGTGCTTGCGCACATCATCAAGGCTCATTTCCATGGATGTTAACTTTTGTGTTTGATTTCCATTGAAGATTTGCTCAGGTTCCGGTATGTTGGTTGTGTCTTCGCTTGTAAAAACAGACGAAAAGAACATGTTAAGTCTTTCTGCGACCTCTTTCTCTTCCTTCATCGCTCCCTTCCTGTCTCCGTCGTCCAGCGGTCCCACCTCCTCCCTAGCCGGCTGTTTCCCTTTAACATATCTAAAGAACGGTTTGAAATTTCGTGCTTCCCTGGCTAGTCTCTCTTCATACTCTCTTTTGGCTTTTAGAACCACACGGTGACATTCTTTTTGATACTTCCTGTGCTCTTTCCAGTTTCCCTCAGATTTGTCCTTTTTCCATTTTTTGAATGAATTTTTCTTATTGCCTATCACTTCCTTCTATCCACTATTTTAGTTATCCACGCTGGATCTTTTGTTCGACTCTTATTGCACCCTTTTCTGAATCTGGGTATATACAGAATTTGTGCCTCGCTCACAGTGTCCTTGAAAAAGGACCAGGCATGTTCTACCATCTGCCATTTTTTGGAAGTGTTCCCAAGTCTCTTCTTTATCATTCCCCTCATTGCTTCATAGTTTCCCTTCCTGAAGTTAAAAGTTGTCCCTATGGTTCTCTTTCCTTTCAGTATTCCTACTTCCACCTTGAACTTGATCATATTATGATCGCTGTTTCCCAACGGTCTCACTACTTCCACTTCCTTTGCAGGTCCCCTTAGTTCATTTAGGATTAGATCCAGAGTGGCATTTCCTCTCGTCGGTTCTCTAACAAGCTGCTCCATGAAGCAATCTTGCACAGCCTCCAGGAATTCTGTCTCCCTAGCGCATCTTGAGCTTCCAAGACTCCAGTCTATCCCAGGGTAGTTGAAGTCTCCCATAATAACCATGTTACCGCTTTTCCATTCTCGCTTCATCTCGGCTTCCATTTCTTCATCGATATCTCCGGTTTGTCCGGGTGGATGATAGTATAGAGGCCTATCTTTATTTCAGACCCTTTCCTTCCTGGTATTTTAACCCATAGCGATTCTAGCTTGTTGGCCGTCTCTGCTGTGTCCATTCTTGTCGATTGTATGCTTTCTTTTATGTACAGTGCTTTCCACCGCCTTTCTGTCCTGACCTGTCCTGGCGATAAGAGCTTGTACCCCGGCAGTGCTGTATCCCATTTGCTTTCCTCATTCCACCATGTTTCAGAGATTCCAATGATGTCTATGTCCTCTGCAATGGCCATGGCTTCTAATTCCCCCATTTTGTTTCTTAGGCTCCTTGCATTAGTATATATGCAATTTAGCTCCTGAAATTTTGTTGCCTTCATTTCCTTTCCCTGTGCTTTGGTCTTTAGATTCTTCTCTTTGGCTACAATCTTTCTAACCTCCTCTTCTGGGTTAGTCAACTCCTGTAATTTGTCCCTTGTTTCTTCCCAGCCTTTTTTCCACTTAGTATCTTCACTGGATACCTTCTTCCGAATCATCGACACTTGGTCGACTGTCGGCTTTCCCCTTCTCCTCTTAGTTCCTTCTGTAAGACTCATTAATTCAAGGAGAGATACGATTTTCTCCGTCACAGCCCCTCAAATCTGGAATTCGCTCCCAATTTTTGCAATTATTTAAGTAAAGTTTACTTAATAATTGCAAAAAAAAAGAATGTGAGCCAATAAGGAATGAAAACACAGGTATTCCCACCGATATTGAACACTACTAAGGGTGGAGGAGGTGTACCTGAGGCCACATTTTGTTACATTTGAAATATATGAGAGTATGTTTAACAATTTGTAATTCTACGAGGGGAACGCTGGATATTTTGGAGGCTGAGTAAAGTATTGGAGAGTTGATCGTAAAAGCAACCATAGAGCGTTAAAACACCAAAAAGACACGACAAGGAACCAAATAACCCGAGCTCCACCCCGGGTTGCCCGATGACTCCGGAGCCCCGCCCACAAAGCAAGAGTCCACGAGACCATTACGCCCCTCCGGCCTTTCAATGTCATCATCTGGTGCGTCAGCAGGAAAAAAAAAAAAGGTCAGAAGGAAAAGAGAGCAATAAAGGGGTTTTAAGGCTGTATGGTAGAGATCTGCGATGCCCGCGGGACCCTCGGAGTTGTTGTGTTGAGGGGGGGGGGAGGGGAAGAGAGAGAGAGAGACACACACACACAAACCATCAGTCTCATTTGTTTCCTAAAGGAAAATAAATACCACATTTATAACAATAAAATTAAGTGTTCATCCATCTAGATGAACAAGACTCCCTCCCGCGTTACAGTCCGAGAAATACCTCTCCCCTAATCTTCCACATTAGGCAGGTCTACAGAAAATCCCCCCATTTCCCCGGTGAAATAGTATCAAGAGACAGCGCACATCTACTCTGAGAATACCAGCACCTTCCCCTAAGAGAGCAGCAGCCTTCATCCCTGGCCATTCCGCCCCCCCGCACCCACCTTCTGCTGCCAGCCAGGCTCAGCTATGGGCGCTGGAGGCCCTGCGATCTCCACTGGATCCATTGGGTGACGCAGCACGGGAGAGAGACGAAAAATAGCGCCGCTGCTAATCCTCTCGCAGACAATGCCGCCGCAGAGACGCTTCACTAGCCACCGAGCCGGAAACAAAGAGAGACACCGGGCACCACCACCGGATTAGAGAAAGGAAAGACGCGGAGAGTTACTAGTAAGGATATGGGCGGCGGTAATACTAGTAGCAGCGCAATCCCAAACAGAAATCCTCTCGTCTCTGTACAAGTTGCAAGAGCGAAGTGCAGCCGGCCGAGGGTTAATATTAGGCCGGGGAACGCGGAGCATACTGGGAGAAAAATCTGGACGTCATCATGACATCGAAGACGTGAGTCACTGGATTAGGAAGAGAGGAATGCGAAAAAAGAAAAAAAAAAAAAAAAAAGTAGGGTTAGGATCATTAGACGTCCCAGATTTTAAATAGTGTTCCCCCGATTACAATCCCCTTCCTGTCCCCTTTTCCCCTGGGAACACAACTGCACACTTTCCCCGCTCCTGCAGCATCTTTTGTGGGGAATAACCCCGAAGTACAGAAGGGAATAAATTGTAATTACGGAGTGTGGCAACAAGATTTCCATATGATGACTGGAACAAAACTAAGAGATACACAAAAGACGCTGCTGCCCCTCACGCAGGCTTTTTACATTTTTACTTCTTCCTCCCAAGAGTGTCCCCACCACCATTTTAGCGGGGAACGTCATGTTCCTAGTTGCCCTGTAATTGGTTATGTAATGACTTTAGCTCTTCCTAACAGTTTAGTCTTTTCTGCTTTGGAGTGAAATGGCTCTCCCTAGCAAACATGAGACCCAGATCACTGTCACGGAGAAATTGAGTCTCCCTTAGGAATTCTTTTAGTCTATAAACCTGCCATATTTCTCTGACCCAGCCTGTAACTCAGAGAACACGTTTCTCAGGCAACAAGAGTGTGGACGGGCTTACTCTAATCCAGAGGAATATAAATAAATTGGTTTGAAGGAAACTACTTTCCTGAGAATCAATAAAGATGTTACCGCTATTAGAGGTAAAATGTCTCAGTACCACAAAAGCTAATAAAGTGTAATGATTTACCACCCTTTTATCAAGCTGCACTAGAGGCTTTTAGCACGGGCTGGCAAACTAGGTGCTCCGACACAGGAATTCTCTCCCCCTTTTGCAAAGCTGTACTAGTGGCTGCTGCTGCGGTAATCACTCTGACATTCATAGGGAATTAATGGATGATGGAAAGTTTGCCACAGAGTGGTGTTCTTTGTAAAAGAGCTCTCTGAGCATTGGAGCATGTATTGCGTTGGCTTGTGCTAAAAAAATCTCTAGCATAGCTTGATAAAAGGGGCCCTTAATAAATGGCACTTAAATAGATTAAATGCTTTAATATGTGTTCAAAATGTTTAAAAGCTGAATAAATTGTTAATTCAAATACATTAAAGGTGTCTTCTAAACCTCTTACTGGATCCAGTGTTATTACAAAAACTAATGTATAGATTTTCCTATAACAAATTTATGCTTTTTTTTTAAATTACAACTTGAAAACCACCTAATCAAGGACGTCAATCAGATAAGTACCATGTTTCCCTGAAAATAAGCCCTAGCATGATTTTCAGGGTAGGTCTTAATATAAGCCCTACCCCCAAAACAAGCCCTAGTCGGTATTCACCGGCAGTGCTTCCACCGCCCCCTGCTGCTGCACAGCCATCCTTCCCTCCCATCTGAACCGCCGACCGCAAGCGAGCCCTACATACCGGTACCTCCCTCCAAATCAGTGTCGGGCCGGCAGCACTCTAAACAGGCTGCTTCGGCCTTGTCCTCCAGTGAATTCCCTCTGACACGTCACTCAGACACGGCAGAGAGCGGATTTGGAGGGAGGTACCGGTATTTAGGGCTTGCTCACGGTCAGCGGTTCGGATGGCTGCGTGACAGCGTTCTGCTGCACAAGGGATGGGAGAGAGGAAAGGATAGAAGTTGGGCAAGGGTTCTGCTGCACAGGGAGGGGCGGGAGAGAAAGGAAAGAGGAAGAATAGGGGTGCAGGAGAGGAAGGGAGAGATGATCTTCCACATACCCCGAAAATAAGACCGTGTGTTTTCTGGGCCCCAAAATAATATGACACTGTCATTTTCAGGGAAAAAACCCAGTACTTTTACAATTCTCTTTTATATCTCAAAATTTAATTAACACAAGATCTTGACATTTTATATAATGTGTTTCCTTATTTTCCCTGATACTGATTTATGGATTTAAATCTCCTGTTTCCTTCTCTCCTTATTTTCCCTTACAGAAATTTAGAATTTCTCTTTAAGTACAGGTATTGTATGTTTTGTGTTGTTTGAGGGCCAGATGCACAAAGCTCAGTCAACCTTGTAAAAATACCAGATTGAGAACGATTTACTTTTACCAGGCAATGCTCACACAAATAGCATGCACAATATGCATTCTATTTCTGCGGAGAAGCCTGGTAAAAGAGGGGAGCAACTGTGCCTGCCACCCACTCAGAAAAGCAATGCTTATCGCATTGCTCTTCTGAGCAGGTGTCAGGCACAACTCCTCCCCACCTCCCATCAGCTTAATTTTTCATCCTGCAGTTGATTGCGGTTCCAGGTGCGGCTGTTGTGCGGGAGCCACAATCACCTGAGCGGCAGGAGAATCCTTAAACAGCTGAGTAGTAGGGCAAGTCCTGAAGCCGGTGGCTTTGATGCAAGGCTGGATTAAAAGGTAGGCCCAGTAGGCATGTGCCTCGGCACCGAGGAAGTTGGGGGGGGGGGGCATGCGCTGTTAGCTTTGTACTCGCTATCTATAGAGGAGGATATTTCCCCTCTCCCAACATGCTGCTGTTGTGGCAGCTTAAGCAAAGATAAAGACTTTGTGAATCGTTCAAGTTCGCAGCTGCCAGCCCTGCCCCCTCTGACATCATTTCCTATTCAGGAGCAGGGCAGGCAGCTGCAAACTTGAACAAGCCATTAAGTCTTTTTCTTTGTTTTTGCTACTACACACAGACGGCAGCACTGCCCCCTCTGACATCATTTCCTATTCAGGAGCAGGACAGGCAGCTGCAAACTTGAACAAGCCATTAAGTCTTTTTCTTTGTTTTTGCTACTACACACAGACGGCAGCAGTTGTGGGGTGGAGAGAACAGAGGGGATAGACACCAGATGGAGGGGGAGAGGGAACAGACACTGGATAGAAAAGGGGAAGAGGGAGTAGACACTGGATGACATGGGGGGAGAGATAAGGCAGATGCTGCATGAGGGTGAGGAGAAGGGACACCAGATGGACAGGGGAGGGGGAACAAACACTGAATAGAAAAGGGGAAGAGGGAGGCAGATGCTGGATAACATGGGAGGAGGCAGACTCTGGCTGGGGCAATGGGAAGGAGGGAGAAAGAAATGCTGGGCAAGGAGAGAAGAGAATATAAATGATGGACTTTGGGGAAGGAAGGAGAGATGTTGGATATTGGGGTAGGAGTAGGGAAGAACATCAGGAAAAAGGGAGCTGAACTGGATGGGGGGGGGGGAAGAGGAGAGATGGACCATGGTGGGGGAGGCAAAAGAGATGGGCCAGGAAGATGATGGAGGAGAGGGGGGAGATGCTGGGCTACAAGAGTGAAGGGATGAGAAATACTGGAAATGGTGGAATTAAGTGGGAGAGATCAAGGGGAGGGATAGCAAGGAGATGAGTGAGGAGGATAGTGAGAACAGAGGTAGAAATGTGAAAATGAGGTGCAGATGAAAGGTAGCAGGGGGGCTAGGAGGCTAGGGAAGGAGTGAGATAGGTAATCGCAATGCTACAGCATGAGAAGACATGAAAGTTGAAAAATAAAAAGAAAGGTGAGAAAGAGGATGAAATTTGAGTGAACAGGGCAAAAAAATAAAAAAGTAGGAAAAATCTCAATGGGAACGATCAATATAATAGAGAGAGGTGTAGTGAGGGAATGAAACAAGACAGAAGAGATAAGAAAAGCCAAATGCATAGCAGGCATAGGAAAGAAAATTAGCAAAGACACAGAAAAGAAACTGGGACCAAAATGATGAAAAACCAAAATGTCCAGGCAACAAAGGTAGAAAAAAGGTATTTTAGGTGAGATAGTTTCCTGAAATTGTGGACCCAGGCAGGCTCCCCGAAGCCCTGGGGAACCTGAAGGAGGCAAAGCCCAAAGCTCCCACCCCCTCCCCCAGTGTACTGCGGTCACAGATCTGGTGCAACCAAGGTACACTTTTGACAGATTAGGGGCTGGGGAGCCCAACCCAAATAATTTTTAATCAAATCAAGGGGTTTTGAAGCAGAAATAAATCTTTGAAAAAAAGATTGTTTAAAATCCAAGATGGCCGTCACCACTGAATTTGTGCCCAAAACAGCAAAAATAAACAAAAAATAAAAAATGGGTCTGGGGAGTTGGAGGACCTGAACCCTACCCTCAGAAACTGTGAAAAATTTAATTTTAAAACGTTTAAGAAGCCACCCCCGAAGTTCTCATAGGAAATAATGGAGGGTTACTCACAGTCACTAAAGTGCCTTGCCTGTCAGCTTTTTCACACAGCAGCTTCATGGAGAAAAGTATTTTCTGCCTCAGAATAGCTCCAAATGGACCAAACTTGAAGATCTTCGGACTGCCAGTCAGCCAGACACCGACTATAACCTCCATCCTCATGGATCCTTACCACACAATTAGGAGCAGGAAATGCAGTCGGCGGGCAAGCGAACTCCCAGGGGAATGGATCCCGAGTCCAAGAAGGGTGGCACACAACAGGATGGCTCCACAGATCCACCAAAGTTTCTCTATGAAGCAACAGTCCAGTTCCATGGACTGCATCCTTTCCTCCAACAGGGGGCCACTGGAAAAGGTCTCAAGGCACTGAAGCCACAGAAAAAAATGAACTTTGAGCAAAAAAAATAAGAAAAAGAAGCAGAGCAATTCAAAAGACTTCACGGATTGCTTCCAGAAATTGAAACTGGATATGGCTCTAGCTCTCAGTCTAAGGTGGAGGAGCCCCATGTACTCAGAAAAGTGTTGGATATCTTCAACTCCCGGACTGCTAGTTCTGTTTGAACACCTAGCGTATGGAATCTGGAAGGGACATAACAGGATATGATCTTTAACATAAAACACCACTCCCCTCCTTTTCTTCTTACCCTGTCTTTCCTGAACAGATTATAGCCTGGTATAAATATATCCCAGACATGGTTCTCCGCGAAACCTCATCTCTGTAATCGCCACTAAATTCAAATCAGCCTCTTCCATCACAGCCTCTAGATCCAGTACCTTATTTACCATACTACAGGCATGAGTATATACTGCTTTCTGGACATCACACCTTTTTCCCATTTCTGTAGAAGTATTTAATGTTTCACTTACCTGAGGGTTTATACTTACCTGGGGGCTTTGATCATCAAGTCCCATTGACTCTAGTGTAAACTCTTCAGCTGTTTAGCTCGTCTGCAGCTGAAAACACTTCTTCCTTTCTTTGACAGATGCACACCATCTCTGTTCAGCAGTCCTTGGAAAAGTATCCCATGGTCCAGAAAGCCAAAGTACTCTCAACAGCATCCATGCAGCCATGCATTCATCTCCAGGATCTGTGGTTCTATGCCATGGCCTTTACCTTTGACAGGGAGGATTGACAAGAATACATCCTGTGCACCTGTCTGCTTCACCATCTCTCCCAGAACCATGAAGTCACGATACATTTGGAAGGATACCTAGAAGCATCATTTGTGCCAACATGGATGAGCAGCATTAGATAACAATCAGAATTGGGAAAGGGGTAATTTTACACATGATGATTTTATAAGCACTTATACTGCCTTTAGAAAGTAGGGCAATATATTTGTTTATGAGCATTGAGGAGATAATTCTATAAATATGCACCAGAGGACACCTGATAGGAGCCTATTCCTCTAATTCTATTAACTTGTATGCATAATTTTACACTTAGGGGTTCTTTTACTAAGGTGTGCTAATTAATTAGTGTACATTAAATGTGAAGAAGCCCTTAGGTATACAATGGGCTGAATAGCATTTAGTGCATCTAAATCCATTAGTGTACCTTAGTAAGAGACCCTATAGGAATAAGACCCTAGGAATTATTTAAAAAGGGATGGTTAACAAGACTTAAGATATTATAATGCCTCTGTATCGCTCCATGGTGTGACCTCACTTGGAGTACTTCGTTCAATTCTGGTCTCCTTATCTCAAGAAAGATATAGCAGCACTAGAAAAGGTTCGAAGAAGAGCGATCAAGAAGATAAAGGGGATGGAACTCCTCTCATATGAGGAAAGACTAAAAAGGTTAGGGCTTTTCAGCTTGGAAAAGAGACAGCTGAGGGGAGATATGATTGAAGTCTACAAAATCCTGAGTGGAGTAGAACGGGTACAAGTGGATCGATTTTTCACTCCGTCAAAAATTACAAAGACTAGGGGACACTCGATGAAACTGCAGGGAAATACTTTTAAAACCAATAGGAGGAAATATTTTTTCACTCAGAGAATAGTTAAGCTCTGGAACGTGTTGCCAGAGGTTGTGGTAAAAGCGGATAGTGTAGCTGTTTTTAAGAAAGGTATGGACAAATTCCATAGTCTGTTATTAAGACATGGGAGAAACCTCTACTTGCCCTGGATCAGTAGCATGGAATGTTGCTAATCTTGGTGGCCAGGTAATAGTGACCTGGATTGGCCACCATGAGAACAGGCTACTGGGCTTTTTGGACCACTGTGCTGACCCAGTAAGGCTATTCTTATGTTCTTATAATATGTCAAATTGCATACACAAGTTATAGAATAGTATCACTTTTGCATGTACCTTAATATGTTAATTAGTTGCTAATTGTCATTAATTACCAATTCTTGGCTATAATTGGTACTAAATTAGCAGTTACTTGCATAACTTCCATTAGTCATTCTACAAATTACATGTGTAAAATCTATCGTATAATAGATACAAGGGATGTAGATCTGGGAGGGGCATGGCCTGGATAGAACATGGCTAACACTTACTCGCACATCTAAAAAAATACTAGCATTTACACATCTAGCTGCCTACAGTTTAGCACTAGCATTTATACTAGCCATTAAGCTAGCGTAAGTTCTTGCGCCTAAAGTCTAGTGTATAAATGCGGACTTACACTAATATTCCATAATGGCAATTATGCATGCAAGTGCTAATACAGGTGATCAATACAGAATTACCCCCTATGGTGTAGATTCAAGAAATGGTGGCAAAAATTAGGCATCCAGAATATGGATGCTCTAATCAATTATATAACTGCAATTGCCATTATGGAATTGAGTGTGTCAGTGTGCATATGCCTAACTTTACGAATGAGCACTTACACCATGTCAAAAGCTGGTGTAAATGGTTGTACCTTGCATGCTACGTGATAGTATTCTATAACTTATGCACAACTGCAAGATGCGTCCATGACTTACTCTTATGCACACCCCTTTTATAACTGCATTTAGGCACTAAGTTTACAGGATAGTGCCTAAGTAAAGTAACACACATAACTATAAATTAGTGCCAGCTAGCACCAATTACTGCCACTTCTTTGAGGGGGTAAACAGCCAGGTGGATAGAGGGGAATCCATAGACATCATTTACCTTGACTTCCAAGAAGCCTTCGACAAGGTACCGCACGAAAGACTGCTAAGGAAGCTATGGAACCACGGGGTGCAAGGGGTGGTCCACCAATGGATCAAAAACTGGCTGGCAGACAGGAAACAGAGGGTTGGAGTGAAGGGTCATTACTCAGATTGGCAATGGGTCACAAGCGGAGTTCCGCAGGGGTCGGTGCTGGGACCGCTCCTGTTCAATATATTTATTAACGACCTGGAGGCGGGAACAAAATGTGAGGTTATTAAATTTGCGGATGACACCAAACTATACAGCAGGGTCAAAACCATGGAGGACTGCGAAGACCTCCAAAAAGATTTGACAACGCTGGAAGAGTGGGCCAAAAAGTGGCAGATGAGCTTCAACATAGGGAAATGCAAGGTCATGCATGTTGGGAAAAAGAACCCAATGTTCACTTACAAAATGGGGGGATTACCGCTAGGGGTGAGCAACCTTGAAAGAGACCTGGGAGTGATGGTAGACACAACATTGAAGACGTCGGCGCAGTGCGCCACAGCCTCAAGGAAAGCAAACAAAATGTTAGGAATCATTAAGAAGGGTATCACGACCAGGACGAAGGAAGTCATCCTGCCACTATATCGTGCAATGGTGCGCCTGCACCTGGAGTACTGTGTCAAGTACTGGTCGCCATACCTCAAGAAAGACATGGCGGTACTTGAGAGAGTCCAGAGAAGAGCAACTAAGCTAATAAAGGGTATGGGGGACCTCTCATATACTGACAGACTGAAAAAGCTGGGGCTTTTCTCCCTGGAAAAGCGACGACTCAGGGGAGACATGATAGAAACCTTCAAGATCATGAAGGGCATAGAAAAAGTGGACAGGGACAGATTTTTCAAACTAAGGGGAACCACAAGTACAAGGGGACACTCAGAGAAATTGAAAGGGGAGAGGTTTAGAACAAACGCCAGGAAGTTCTTTTTTACCCAGAGGGTGGTGGATACATGGAACGCGCTACCGGAAGATGTGATAAGCAGGAGCACGCTACAGGGCTTCAAAGAAGGTCTGGACAGGTACCTGGAGGACAAAGGGATTGAGGGGTACAGATAGGAGTAGAGGTAAGGTTATAGGGACAGGATTATTAGAGGTAAATTATAAAATTAGTCAGAAATCTCTGTTCAGGCAGTGGGCCTGATGGGCCGCCGCGGGAGCGGACCGCTGGGCGAGATGGACCTCTGGTCTGCCTCAGCGGAGGCAACTTCTTATGTTCTTAAGGGTTACTATTGGTACTTAAGTCCAATTTTTGCCTAATTTTAATAATTAAGTTAGGCACGCAACTGGCACTATTCTATAACTTGTGTGTGAAAATTTATGCACTAGTCAGAAATCTGAGTAAGCACCTTTACAGACTCCAGAGATATGTGTATGAGCACATATGCCAGCCACAGAGTTGGTATAATGTATGTGCCTAGTTGTGAAATATACACATGTAGCATAATATTCTACAGCATAAGTTCTAAGCACAAATGTGCACCCCACTCACGCTGTGTCTGGATCCTGCAAACCACACTCTGTTGAAGATATGCATGTAGTTATGGAAAACGTGACCATTTATTTTTTTCATCAAAAGGGGACAAATATTAATTGGCTGGCCCAGAACTTCCTCTCCGACGTCAAAATTGAAGTCGGGAAGAAGGCAAGAAGCAGCGGCAGCAGATCGGGGTTTGAATCAGTGCGGCAGGGAGGCAGGCTGTGGTGGTACATGGGCGGGCGGGTGGGGGGTTTGAATCCACAAGGGGGGGATGAATCAGGCACTGGAGGGAGGGAAGGAGGCAGGCAGGCAGGCTTCGGGGAAGGGACAAAGGCAAGAGAAGACATAGGAAGAAGCAGCAGCGGCGGACCAGGGTTTGAATCGGCGCAGCAGGGAGGGAAAGTAATCGCCCATCCTGGTGTCCCTGCACACAACTTCGGGACGCTGTCCCTGAAAACGGAACATTTCGGTGTCCCGAAGCGGTGGGTCGGGACAACGGGACAGTTGGTCCGAAAACGGGACACTTCGGTTGAAATCGGGACGTATGGTCACCTTAGTTATGGAGTAGCATGTAGGCACATATCCAGTATTTACATGTATGTGTGCACAAATTCATGCATATATGCTGGTATTCATAAGAACATAAGAATAGCCTCACTGGGTCATACCAATGGTCCATCAAGCCCAGTAGCCCGTTCCCATGGTAGCCAATCCAGGTCACCAGTACCTGGCTAAAACCCAAGGTGTAGCAAAATTCTATGCTACTGATACAGGGCAAGCAGTGGCTTCCCCCGTGTCTTTCTCAATAACAGACTATGGACTTTTCCTCCAGGAACTTCTCCAAA
Source organism: Geotrypetes seraphini (assembly GCF_902459505.1). Classification (NCBI taxonomy): domain Eukaryota; kingdom Metazoa; phylum Chordata; class Amphibia; order Gymnophiona; family Dermophiidae; genus Geotrypetes; species Geotrypetes seraphini. The sequence goes on from NC_047085.1 coordinate 140,334,653, forward strand.
CCTTTCTTAAAACCAACTACGCTATGCGCTCTTACCACAACCTCTGGCAACGCATTCCAGAGCTTAACTATTCTCTGAGTGAAAAAAAATTTCTTCCAATTGGTTTTAAAAGTATTTCCCTGTAACTTCATCAAGTGTCCCCTAGTTTTTGTAATTTTTGATGGAGTGAAAAATCGATCCACTTGTACCCATTCTACTCCACTCAGGATTCTGATCATTTACACACACAATTAAGGGATAAATGTTAGCAACTACTTTATAGAATCAAACCCTGAATGCCTAGGCACCCTTTTATAACATTATGCTTATTCTGATTTAATTAAAGGTGCTATAATTTAAGGGTTTTCTCAAGGGTTAATATGGCTGCTAGAGCTTAGATCATGAAACTGTTTATTTTTCAGGACTGTGCCTTATTCAGGCTTACTTGCCTACCGACAAACAGTACAACCATGTGGATTGCTGATTGTGAAGTGATGGGAATCTCTGGAAAAGCAAAGAACTGGTTCAAAGAATTCCTAACAAACAGATCCTATCAAGTAATCAGCAATGGTAATTATTCCAAACCATGGAAAAACCCTTCAGGCGTGCCTCAAGGTTTCCCACTATCTCCCACCCTTTTCAATATTTATATCGCCTCCTTAAGTCACCTCCTACAAAAACTAAATTTAATACACTACATTTACGCAGATGACATATCCATTCTAATCCCCTTAAATGACATCACAAAAGAAATTGTAGACAAGCTCTCAAACGTAATGACCGAAATCGATAAATGGACCATTAATTTCAAACTAAAACTAAACGCAGAAAAAACAAAGGTCTTTCTGGCTAGCCCTAATGACAAAATTACAAGAACATCGATAAAAATAAACAATCACGAGTACCCAATTTCCAAAAACATAAAAATACTCGGTATCACTCTAGACACACACCTAACTATGATTGACCACACAAACGCACTAGTGAAAAAATGCTTCTACACGCTATGGAAACTAAGGACCATAAAAAAATACTTTGACCCAACATCATTCAGGTTGTTGGTACAGGCACTGATATTATCCATCCTTGACTACTGCAACATCATCTACCTGGGCATACCACAAAAAACAATAAAAAAACTGAGATTATTACAAAACACCGCCGTTCGACTAATCTTCGGACTAAGAAAAAACGACCACATCAGCCCCTACTATAAAAAGTTGCATTGGCTTCCAATTGAAGCACGAATACTATTCAAATTTGCCTGCACCTGTTTCAGACAAGCCTGGGGACTAGCACCTTCATACCTACAAACTCACTTCACCCTTCACAACCCCACACGAGCGACCAGAAACAAAAACATCTTTGCATACCCAAAGATTACTGGCTGCAGATACAAATCATTCCTGGATAGAACCTTTAAGTTCCAAGCAAACAGACAGCAAGTCTGGCTGAAAAACTACATAAACAAACCCAATCTGTCTTACAGTGCATTCCGCAAATCAATCAAAACCGCCCTATTCGCAAAATTCACTGACTAAAATTATCCCCTCCCTCTTTAGGACTCCCCTCCCTGAAAATGCCTTTCTTTCTCTCCCGCAAGAAGCTCCTCATGTACTCATATATTCGCTGTTCCTAGAACTCCAATTCAAATGGAAATTAAAAAAAAAAAAAAAAAAAAAAAAAATTCTCAGATATTCTTTACCCTCTGAACACCAATCTGTACAGGACTTTCCTTCTACACTATTGTATTATATTTAGACCCATTGTACGGTATTGTATTAAGACTTATCAAGACTTAAGTATTGTATTGTATTTAGATCTATTATATTGTATTGTATCTAGACATGTTGCATTACATTGTACTGTATTGTACATAGACTCATTGTACTGTATTATATGTTGACCTATTGTATTGTATTGAGACCTCTTGTTATTCGCTGAATGTCCAGCCTTCTTGCAATGTAAACCGCCTAGAAGTCGCCTGACTATGGCGGTATAGAAAAATAAAGTTATTATTATTATTATTATTATTATTATTATTATGATTTAAGTGTGATGCTTGCTTCAGTCGAGAAGCATGTTGAGACTTGTCCTATGGCTATTTGCTTTGGAGCTGTGTCACTCATATTGTTTGCTTTGGGGCTGTGTCAAGTATTGCTAGGTGTTGTGAAAGGAAGGCCTCTGCATAGCTACTGAGGAAATTCTAGAGCAATTAAATCAGGTGTTTGTGGGCGTGTCCTGCATGGAATAAGAGGTCAAATGTTTTTAGTCATGGTGATGCTATGGGTGTTGGGAAGGCAAGGATTTCAGGATTCCTTTATTATTTTATGTTTAAATGATTTTTATTATTCCAGCAGTATGAAGCAAATACAAACAGTAGTACCATTCAAGAAATAACATTTTCAACAATATAATCAGTTCCCCTCTCATCCCCCCCTCCCCTCCCCTCCCCAAGAATCCATGGCCAGTCCAACAGCTGAGAGTGGGAATAAAATCTTAAAGATTCAAAAGTCTACTGCGAGCACGCGGTGTGAGATCCTGCCAGAAGTGCTCCCACACCTGACAAAATTTGTGACCTGGGCCAAGAGTCAAGTCTCCCACCATGCGTCTCTCCAGTGTTGCGTGCACTATCATTAGGGATCTCCATTGTGCATATGACGGGGGATCACGGGAGAGCCAGTTGGTGAGGATGGCTTTTTTTCCCATCAATAGGGCTCTGGAGATAAATGCTGACATTCCCCTGGGTTTGGGCGAGGCTATATTATAAAATCCAAATAACGCCCTCGGTTGCGGAAGCCATCGCCTTCCCCAAAGCGATGTGGTATATAGGCCAAGATGTCTCCAAAACTGTTGGATTGCGGGGCAGGCCCAAAACATGTGACTCAAAGATGCGTGAGCCTGATTGCATTTCGGGCAAGAATGCAACGCAGTAATCCCCATCCGGGCTGCACGTTCTGGTGGAATGTACCTTTATTATTTTATAATAACACCACTGTCATGCAATATGTGATTCATTCTTATATTCAAACTTTAGCCTCTGCCTTTACATGCTTATTTTATTTTTACCTAATGATGAGAATGTAACTTCCAACAGCTAATCAAAAGTGTATTGGTAGACAAAAAAAAAAAAAGTATCACACATATAAATATACATTCAAGGTCATATTCTATAATTGGCATCCCGATTATAGGCGGCAGTAGGCATCCTACCGCTGTCTAACCAGCCAATCAGGATGCATGTTAAAAAACACCCCGAGGCAGGCCGCCTACACCATAGGCATCTGTCGCGGTTAAGCTCACCCAAAGCATCGGTTGCTACACTGTTGGCATCTGTCATGGTTGAGCTCACCTTAGGCATCTGTCACTTAAGCTCGCCCAAGGCTAGGCGTGGATTCACCTACAAGTGGCCTTGGGCAAGCTTAGGCGGCTCTATGCATCTCCCTAGGGCCACAATAAATGCCTGAAATGTAGGCCAACAAAAAGCTGGAATACATTTCAAATACACGTGGCCGCTATGCTGTTTACGGCAAAGAAATGTCATTGTTGCGATCAGCTGAGCAGCCACGGCAGGGAACTCGCTCCCCCATGAAGTCGGCCAGCAGGAGGGATGCCCAATCCATCCTGCTACCTCACCACCAAACCATCCCCTGGCAGGAGGAGTGCCCAATTCCTCCTGCAAGAGCCTCTTCCCCAAAACATCCCCCCCACCCAACTGTGATAGGCAGGAGGGATACCCACTCCATCCTGCCACAACACCCTCCCCAAAACCCCCCCACACACAACTGTAATAGGCAGGAGGGATTCCCACTCCCTCCTGCCAGAACACCCCCCCCCCACTCCGCCACACACCCAACTGTGATAGGCAGGATAAATATCCACTCCCTCCTTCCAGAACACCCCACCTCCACCCAACCCCGATAGGCAGGAGGGATACCTATTGCAGTTGGATGGGGGGTATTCCGGGGTGGAGGGGTAGTCTGGCAGGAGGGAATGGGCATCCCTCCTGCCTATCACGGTTGGGTGAGGGGGATGGGGTTTGGGAAGGATTGGGCACTCTTTCTGCCAGAATGCTCTCCCGTAACTCCCCTCCCCCCAATTGCGATAGGCACGAAGGATGCCTCCTACCACTCAACCTCATGAGGGGGTCCCTGCCGCTGTAGTTGCCACTGAGCTGATCACGGCAGGGAGATTCCTTTGCCACATTCAGCTCAGCGGCAACACAATTCTCTAACCGGCGCCTCTTAGAGAATCGGAGTGGTTAGGCGGGATTAGACGGGGTTAGGAGTCTATCCGTTAGTACAAATGTGATTCTATAAAGGACAGACACGATTCTATATAGGACGCCCATGTACGATTCTCAAAAGCCGCTTAGGTGGCTGCTGAGACAGGAGTCCTATACAGAATCATGCCCTCAATGTTTTTTTTTCATTTTTATTTCTGGGAATAAAAACAGTTGAGCGATGCAGAACTTATGAGACATTACTACTACTACTATTTATTATTTCTATAGCACTACCAGATGCAAGCAGCGATGTACATTAAACACGCAAGAGACGTCCCTGCTCAAAAAGGCTTACAATCTGATTATGACAGACACATAGGACTCTGGAAACATATTATGATCATAACCTTTGTACTCTGGTTTAGTAGAGGTTAATTCCTGTATGAGCAAGATAATTCATTTGGAGACACTGCCCCTCGCCCCCGCCCCACACACACACAAAAAGAACAATCATTTACAGGTGGGAATCAGAGGTACGATTACTATGAAAGGCAAAAGGAGAGGAAGTTTGAGAACCCAGTGGCTGTTTCTGGTTACCTACTGGAGTTTTGTGAAAATCACAGCTACAATCTTAAAAACAGAGTCCAAATTCTGAATGATACTTAGGTCCAGTCCTGGTATCTTTCATTGCTCTTTTTTATGTATCTGCTTACTTGACAATAAGGAAAAAGTCTCAGAACATGTAAAGAAGGTAAATGAAAGAAGCAAAATATGACACTCTGTGGAGCTCATTTTTGAAGCAGATGTCAAAATGTTCAAAAAAGTCCATCTGTCAAAAAACATCCAAATTGCAATTTTTGAAAAACAGAATTTGGACATTTTTCATTGCAGTTCATCCAAATAGCAAAGGGGTGTGTTTGAGACAAGTTTTAGACTGTACTAGGGCAGGCCCAAAATTAGGACATCTTTCAGCACTAATGGAATGGAATGCCCAAAACAAGGAAAGAACATTTTTATCTAGACCTGTTTCAAACACATCCATGGTACAAGAAGGTACCCAAATTGAGTAGCTGACAACTGGAGAAATTAAGACATAACCCCTCCTTTATCTCCCAGTTGTAACTGACCCCTTAAAAAGTGAAAGTGACAGTGGATACCAGGCTCTATGATAGGAATGACCATAATACCTGAAACTAACAGAGAAGCAAGTGTAAGGAGTAAACTAGTGGTCAATGTGGTGGACTTTGAACAATGGGACCCAGGTGTAACTCCCACTTTAACTCTTTAATTCCTATACAAATACAGGAGCCTTCTTTGAACACAGAAATACGTACCGTACCTCAATTTATAAGACACCTGCAAGTGTGATGGGTATTGTAGTGGTGTACCTTAAGTACGGTAAGTTTTTATCTGTACCTGGAGGGCCAAAGAGCAAAGCAGATTACTTCTTGCTCCTGCTCATCATGTCATTTGATCTCTCCCTATGTATCTTTTTTAGACTAGGCTAAAAATAGGTACCTTCTTGCTCTATTAGTCTAGTAGAGCGTCTCTCAAACTGTGTGCTATGGCACAGTGGTGTGCCCCAAAGAGATTCCAGGTGTGCCACGAGAGATTCCAGAATTTTACTTTATTTTAAAAAATTCCCTTCATAAGTATACACTAGAATAGATGACATAGACATCGCACATGCAAGAGTCTGTCAATATTATGAATGTGTGTGTAAGGATACAACCGCCCAAACAAGCATCATTCTTTGACATGATTGGTCCTTGAAAACTAATGGAAAGTAATTTTATTTTTATTTTTTATGGAGTAGTTATCCTAACTTGAGCAACAAAGCAATTGAGGCTTTGTTATCATTTGGATCGTCTTATCTTTGCAAACTTGGATTTTCAGCTCTGATAGAAATGAAATTGATGGTGGATGAAGAAATGTGCGTTTGCTTGTTGACTCTCGAGCCGCGTTTTGAGTTAATTTGCACTCAAAAACAAGCACATCCATCGCATTGATTAGCAATTCTGTTCCATCTACTTTAGTTTCACCGTTGTTACAATTACCCATATTTAGCTTAGAGAACTTTACATAAAGAACTCTCAAATTTAATTTTTGGTTGGTTTTGCAATTTTTTTTTATTTCAATTATGATGTGCCATGAAAAAGATTTGTTCCGTTTGGTGTGCCAGAGCTAAAAAGTTTTAGAGATATGGTTTAGGTGCCCCATTATAAAATTAGCTTCAACAAGCCTTCCAAGATCCTTCGTCCCAGACAAGACTGTAGTTCTACTGCAGTTAGATATCTGAAACAACAGTATTATGGAGACTGAAAGCAATGTATTTCAGATTCATATCCAATGCTGAGACTACATGCTGGAGTGAGTACTCAACCTGCAGAAATAAATAGCTTAATTTTTATAGGGTTAGGAGACTAATTTATAGAAGTATAAACTAAAAATGTGTAAAATAAAAAATGATTAGGCTGGAAAGATCAACTTTAAGAAAATATTAAAAACGCAGCTTTTTGTTAACGCTCTCCTATGAAAATGTTACTACTTCTGTTCTTCCTGTAAGATACAGTGCTAACGAATATCTGGTTTTTAACCTTTTATAGTTTTATTGTTGAACGTTTAATTTGATAAGATGTTTGTCTATTTGTTTATTTCCAAGCGACTAAAGGGCGATTAGTATATTATGTGTGTAACCAACATGCTAATCACATAGTTTTATGCGGTATATAAATTAAAAAAAGAAAAAACAAACTATAGTATAAGCAAAGATAACAAAATGTTTTCCTTTATGGATGCATAACTCCACCTAATAACACTTATTCTGTAACTTAATACTTTGTTAAACTGGGGCCAGTTGAAGTAGGTTATGTGACTAGTGCGTCATAATGAGACATGTTTTTCTAGTTATGATTCTACTTTACAGGGCGTAGGCACTGGTGCTGTGATGAGAGAGGGTGAGGTAAGAGGGGAGAGATAGCCATGAGAAAGAAGGAAAGAGGGATGAGACAACTGGGGTGAGGAGGACATAAGAACATAAGTAGTCGCCTCCGCCGGGGCAGACCAGAGGTCCATCCCGCCCAGCGGTCCGCTCACGCGGCGGCCCATCAGGCATATTGCCTGAGCAGCGGACCCTGACTAATTTTATACCTACCTCTACACTTATCTCTAAACCTTCCACTACTCTTATCTGTATCCCTCAATCCCTTTGTCCTCCAGGAACCTATCCAGGTCTTCCTTGAAACCCTGTACAGTGCTATTTCCTATCACGGCCTCCGGAAGGGTGTTCCATGTGTCCACCACCCTCTGTGTGAAAAAGAATTTCCTTGCGTTTGTTCTAAACCTGTCCCCCTTCAATTTCATCGAGTGACCCCTTGTTCTTGTGGTTTCTTTCAAATTGAAAAATCTGTCCTTGTCAACCTTTTCGATGCCCCTCAGGATCTTGAAGGTCTCTATCATATCTCCTCTGAGTCTCCGCTTTTCCAGGAGGAGGAGAGACGGGCATGAGCTTTGCTAGTTTTACCAAAGACTAAATAGTAAGTGGGTTCTCCAGAACACAAACATCTCTGTCACAATCCCATCTATTTGGAACTCATTACCCCCCGGAAATACAGAATGAACCCAGCTAGACCGTTTCAAAGGAAAACTACAAACATTTCTTTTTAAACATGCGTTCAACCTCTAATGCACTTACCTTATGAAATATTATCTCCATTTCTGCTTTGGTTATCAGATAGGATCCCCCTTCCTTTTTTTGTATTTCCCCTATATGGCTCTCTTTCTTATTTTATAATGTACTTCTTTACCTCAATCCTATCATTCCAGTAGGTCCTGTATGTTTTAATTATGTTACCCTATTTTACTATTTTTATTCTCCCTGGACAAGCAGGATCAGTCAGCCACCCTTGGTGACGCCATCCGATGTGCCCAAAGTGGATTTGCTCTCCCAGAGCTCTGAGGAAGGTTTAGAGGAATGGGTGGTGGCATAAATTATTTTATGCGCTATTACCAGGGCCTTGAATGCACAGCGTTGGTTAATTGGAAGCCAGTATTCAGCGCGGAGGGCTGGGGAGATGGGATCATGGTAGTTGAGGCTGTGTAGGAGGCGGATTGCTGCATTTTGTACCCGCTGGAGGCGTTTGAGGTCTTTTTTGGCTACTTCATTAAATAGGGAGTTGCAGTAATCCATCCTGGAGAGGACATAGGCATAGAGGAGTTGAGCTGGGTCAGGTTTGGAGATGTAGGGTTTGATCCTTCTCAGTTGGCGGAGGTAGTAGAAGAGGTAGAGACTACTTGAAATATGTGGGTGGACAGGGAGGGGTGGCCGTCTAATGTTACTCCTAGGCTGCGTACTTGATCTGCTGCAGTTAGTAAGGTGGAGTCCCAAGATAGTGTTGGACGTGTTTATTTGGTATTCATTTTCCTTATTCTTGGTTCAGCTGTTCTGCTGCACACCATGTCTGGAACCGCTTCCACTTGAGCATGTACGATTTTCTGGTAGCTGGTTTCTGGTAGCTGGGCATCTGGCTGCTAACAGGACTTCTGTGACCTCTGGAGTCAGATGAAGCGGGGCTAGGGTCATCCTTTCAACATCCATGCCGACGGGACCAGTGTTTGTATGTCAGGGTGCCCTAGTCCTGCGTGATGAGGTCCAGTCTGTGTGGTAGTCGCATTGGCGGCTGTACTGCCAGGCGGTGAAGGAAGGGGAACTATGCTTGCCTGGGCCAGTGCGGGGCGATGAGTATTATTGATGCCCCATCTTGCATGATCTTCCCTATTGTTTTGTGGATCAGAGGCGTGGGGGGTATGCGTATAGCAGCTGGTGCCCCCAGTGGATCGTGAAAGCATCGGAGCACAGGCTGGACTGGGATGGCCATTTGGAGCAAAAGCGTGAGCACTTTGTGTTGGATTTGCTGGCAAACAGGTCGAGACCAGGGGTGCCCCATCTCCGGAGCATCATGCTGGAGTGAAGAGACCATTCATGCGGGTTCAGCTTCTGGCTGGATGCCAGGAAGGTAGGTTGCTTGTAGAGTGCAGTTGATGGTTATGGTGAACTCCCAGATTCGGCAGGCCTCTCAGCAGAGGGGAAGGGAGCCCGAGCCCATGTCCCCCTGCCTGATGACATAGAACATTGCTACTTGTTTGTCTGTCTGGATGAAGATGGCTTTGTTGGCAATCCATTGGGAAAAGGCTCGTAGCGCTTTCTCGATGGCCTGAAGTTCCAAGAGGTTGATGTGGCACCTCACCTTGGACTGGGACCAGCCTCCCTTGGTGCGTAGGTGTAGGAGATGCGCTCCCCAGCCAGCCTTGAGGGTGAGCTGGTGGCGTGGCTGTTGGAGGGGATTCCTCGTGAAGATGTTCTGCTGTCTCTGCCACCATTCGAGGGCATCTCTGGCTGACTGGTTGATGAGTATCTTGTGTGTGAGAGGTTGGCAGTGTTGGTTCCAACCTTTTTTGGAGGTGCCATTGCAGAGCCCTCATGTGCAGCTTGGATGCGCCCCCCCCTCCCTTCCTTTCAGCCTTTGTCCCAAAATCGTACCCTCCCATGTCCCAATGGGCTCCTTCCCCCCCCCTCCTTTCTCCCTTTGCTCCAGATCATGTCCCCTTTCTCCCTTACTTGCTCGCTTCAGGGCCGTCCAGCTGAGCTGCTCCTTCTGCCTTCAGCGGCACTTGTTGCAGGATCGCATGGGCAGTGTCTCATATGCTTCACATGGCTGACCCACAAGTCTTCTCTCTGATGTCGGAGAGAAGGTTTCTGGGTCAGCCACATGCCATGTGAAAGAGCCACTGACGTGTCCCTGCAACAAGTGCTGCTGAAGGCAAGAGGGAACAGCCCACCTGAAAGGAGGTAACTGGGATCCTCTGCTGACCCAGAAGACTTTCCTCAGATAGCTTGCGTACTACATGTTGAGAAACACTGGTCTAATGTACAAGTTAAAAAGCAATGGTGACAGCAAAGCAGCTTGAGGTACGCCATGTTTAAGTGGTTTGGGTTGTGACATGTTAAGACCCCAGTAGTACACTCTGCATTCTTTTGTCTAAAAAGGAGGTGAACCAGCGTAATGCAGTGTGTCACAGATACCAATGTTGGCTAATCTGGATAGGAGAAGAGTGTGATTGATGGTGACTGTCTGGGTGCCCAGAGGGATTTCCAAAATCCTACAGTTTGTCTGGGTTCTGGAAGTCCCTGAGCTCAGGGCCGCGTCTGGAGGGCATCTACGCATGTGTGGCCATCGACGTGATGACATCACATGCTCAGGATAGATGTGCGGTGGGATGGGAGAGGGAGGAGGACTCCAGATAGGTATGTGGTTGCGGGGAGGAGGAGGAAGGACTCTGGATAAGTGCACGAGTGCAGACTTACTAGATGTCCGGTTTCCCTGGACAAAAGTTGTAAATTTTAAAAGCCGCCTGGACTGCCAACTGAGTCCTAAAAAAAAACAGAGGACATGTCCGGGGAAATCCAGACATCTGGCAACCCTAGCTATCCCTAGCGTTTCTTTTACCCACAAGTCCTCCCTCTGTGTAGGTTTACCAGATTTTACTATTGTAAAATCTGGATCCATGGCTCCACCCCTCAGGCCTGCCCAGTTCCACCCAGCCCCATCCTGTTCTGCCCAAATCACGCCCCAGCCCTGCCCCTTAACCTGTTCTCCTGCTGTCATGTCGGGAGAGCATCTGCGCATGCGTGCATGCATATGATGTCACAGCGTTCTATATGTGCATGCACAGATACCCTCCCAATGCGGTCTCAAGCTGGAAGCTTTACAAAACCCGGACAAAGTGCTGGGCCTTGAAAAGCCATCCAGACACCTGGACATGTCTGAGTAAATCCAGAATGATACAGTGACAAAATTCATCACCGTTCCCGTCCCCGCGGATAACCGCGGGAAACCATCTTCATGTCATTCTTTAAGGAGAGAGGGAAGAATCAGAGTATAATTGGGCACAACCACTGACCCGCAAGCATTGCGTTGAAGAATGCTGGTGTAGAAGGACCAAGGTTGAAATAGACACTAGAAAATGACATGGGATTATTTCCTGTGGTTATCCGCGGGGACGGGAATGGTGATAAATTTTGTCACCGTGTCATTCTCTAATCCAGATGTCTGGTAATCCTACCTCTGTGGCACCACCTGCTGTACTTTTCATTTAAGGACAGCCTGGCCAATTGTGCTCACAACCCATCATGCTTTCCTAAGGTGACTATACATCCCGTTTTGAACAGGATGGTCCCGTTTTCAGACCTCCTGTCCCGTTGTCCCCACAGACAGCTTCGGGATGCCGAAATGTCCTGTTTTCAGGGACAGCGTCCCGAAGCTGTGCTCGGGGACAACGGGACAGGTGATCACTTCCTGTCCCTCCCTGCCGCAAAAAAAAAAAAAAAAGCCTCCCCATCTTTCCCCCTGTCTGCTGCTCTTACTGCCATGCCGCTACAGCTGCTAAACCCGACAGGAAGTCTTCTTTCCGATGTCAATTCTGACGTCGGAGAGGACGTTCTGGGCCAGCCAATCGCTGCCTGGCTGGCCCAAAACGTCCTCTCCGACGTCAGAATTGACGTCGGAAAGAAGACTTCCTGTTGGGTTTAGCAGCTGTAGCGGCATGGCAGTAAGAGCAGCAGACAGGGGGAAAGATGGGGAGGCTTTTTTTTTTTTTTTTTCAGCAGGGAGGGAAGGAGATAGGTAGACAGGTAAGCAGGCTGGTTTTGGCCAGGGAGGGAGGGAGGGAGAGTGGTAGACATGCAGGCAGCCTGGCTTTGGCCAGGGAGGGAGGGAGAGAGGTAGACAGACAGGCAGGCTGGCTTGGGGGATGGGGGTGGGACAAAGTGTGGAAGGCAGTGAGAGGGACATTGGGGTGGAGCTAGGGTGGGATTGGGGCGGGCTGGGGTGAGATTGGGGGCGGGACTGACAATTAATAGATGCCCCCTTTTGATGAAAAAAATTAATGGTCACCTTATGCTTTCCTTTAATTCCTTTATATGGATTTGCTAATTTGTGGTGAATTGAGCACCCCCAATAATTTAAAAAAGTTGACTCCTATCATGGTCCTAGATAAGGTTACCAGATGTCTGGGAAAACCCAGATATGCCCTCTTTTTAGAGGGCTGTCTGTGTGCCCAGTCAGATTTCCAAAACCAATCAGTTTGTCCGCATCTTGGGGGGGGGGGGGGTTTCTCTGAGCATGCAGATACTGTAATACAAAACATGACAGATGATTACTGTAAAATCTCTAGAACTAAGTTAAAAAAAGAGGACACGTTGCCCCGCCCTGTCCCATCCCTGGTCCCGCTGATGGTTTGTGTGGGAGCGAGACAGGGTGGGGCCAGGGGTGGAATGGAGCTGAACAGGGCGGGGCAACGTGTCCTATTTTTTTAACTTAAAAATCTGGGAACCCTAGTCCTAGAGATTTTACAGTAATCATCTGTTACGTTTTGTATTACAGTACCCACTATAGAAACATACCTTTCAAATTTAAACGTGTCTGATGCTTGACAGACTGTTTGTCGAAAATGCCTTCCCTCAACTACCCTGATCCTTTGCTCAGACTTACCATCGCAACAGACATTTCAATGAGCCATGCACATCAGCCTTACATGCTTTCGCTTCCCTGCGGCGAACAGTGCAAATTCTTCTGAGCTTGCTGATGCTGTCTCTGCAAGCAGGTTGGCCATCGTTCAGAAATGTGTTGCCGGTTTAAGAGGGCGTTCCCGGAAGAGGTGTCTCGGTTTCTATTGGATGAGAGTTCAGGCAACGTGTCTGTGTCATGGCAGCTACCTGGGAGAGATGCTGATCTGAGTTCGTTTCAGCCTGTTCCTGGTACCGCACTTTTGCTCTGCTCTACCGCCGTCTTCCCTACGCTCGATGATGCTGTGACTCATGTTTTTAAATAGACTCGCAGTCGGTCTAGTATTCTGTTTATTTCACTTAACTGCTTATTTCACCAACAAGGTGAGTCTCTCTCATTTAAACCTATGGCAGAACTAATGCAATCATATGCTTGGAATTTTAAGGTACTAATCACTCGCTCTCCTACTTTTCCACTGCAAGCATACCGATAAGTAGCTAAAGGGACTTTGCCGCTAAATGTGTAAGATCCCTTCATATCGAGAATTTTCTGTGGTGCTGCTAAAACCCTTTTGTAAATACCGCGGCACTGTAAGGATTATAACGGCACAGAAAGCCAGATATACAGATAGCTATGATGTTTAGCCGCTATCCCTGTAGCTAAGCGATTTTATTTAGGTCACGATAAAAAAGACTGTATTAAAACTGCTCGGCTGCATGGATAATAACTGAATATTGTCTCAGGCCCTTCTGCAGTGCCTGGACAAAGTGGCTGTTTTGTGTTATGCGGAGCATGGCACTCTGAAGGTGACCTCTGTTCATCTCGACCCAATAGAGATCCACCCAAAAAAGTTTGCATGATTTTGTTTGAGACATTAGGGAACATCAGTATAAAATTTGGTTCAATTTGGAGGAGGTAGAGCATGTGAAAGGTCACTTTGGGCAGCATGAACCCCTGGTCCACTTGATATGGAATGACCATGTAGGTCAGGGGTGTCCAACCTTTTGGCTTCCCTGGGCCGCATTGGCCGAAAAAAAAAATGTTTCTGGGGCCCAAGACAGAGGAGGGAGCCGGCAAGATGGTAAACACCCGGGGGCAGCAGAGGAAAATACTGCATCGCCCTCGACTGAGGCCACACAAAATACTTCACAGGGCCGCATGCGGCCCTTGGGCCGCAGGTTGGACACCCCTGATGTAGGTCAATATTCAAATATGATCAAGCATGGCGGTCAGTATTTGTTTTTAAACTGACTGTGTGTCTTTTAACTTAACCAAGTGTATATTAAGTGCCAGTGGTTCTGCAGATAGCATCCCACAAATATATGTTCAGGAGTAACAAGTTACAGTATATTCCACCATCTGGTTAACCATGTGGTTTAATAGGAGTATTTTTGCTGTGGATTCATGGACAGGGCACTTACCAGATAGTGGTTGCTAACAGGACAAGTACTTTTGAATGACAGTTTTATTCACGCTGGAATTTTAACTCCTGGTTTGAGGTGGAATAAAGCGCATTAATGTAAGTTGCTGGGCCAGCATCATTTACCTGTGATTCTTCTTACTTACCTTTCTTTTCTCACCAACATATAAACTAAATGAGTGTAACCTCCTAGCTTTCACAAGTGTAACCCTGGTCCTGCTTACCAGTCTTTGTGCACCGACTAGCTCTTGTGTACCCAGACAGGTGCTTACAAAAAAACCCCCAGTAGTTTCTGGGTGTTGAGTTGGGTGCAGGTCAGGGCCAAACTTACTCCAGTAGGCTGTGGAATTTAAGACCCCTCCCCCATTTCTTGCCCATCCCTTTAAAACTATTCTCAGCAGAAAAAAAAAAATACTTTGACTTCAAAAATGAAATTTAGACTAGAACTCATTTACCATGGGATTTCTTAGTATTTATCACAAACTATGGCAATCTCTTGACTGCTTAAAACTCTGCGGTCTGAGGGTGCAAAATGATTGTCATTGATGAACATCTCAAAAGTGCATTATGAGAATACGAGAGCTTCTGTTATTTCCATCATAGGAGTAACTCTGTGGAACAAATTAACTGGACTGCAAAGAGCTCTGTCTGATATTCAGAAGTTTAAGAAAATGCTCAAGACTACACTTTTTATAGAAGAATTCCAATGAATGATGTTTTTGGATTAATATATTATGGAGAGCTATGAACTAACTGTCTACATTAGTTCATAGACAACCCCGCCAAAGACAAAGGCGCGTGCCGACAACTGAGCGCAAGATGGAGGTGCGCGCCGAAGAAAATTACAGTTTTTAGGGGCTCCGACAGGGGGTTTTGTTGGGGAGCCCCCCCAGTTTACTTAATAGAGATCGTGCCGGCGTTATGGGGGGTTTGGGGGGTTGTAACCCTCCACATTTTACTGTAAACTTAACTTTTTCCCTAAAAACAGGGAAAAAGTGAAGTTTTCAGTTACAACCCCCCACACCCCCCACAATGCCCCCATAACGCGGCGCGATCTCTATTAAGTAAAGTTGGGGGGTTCCCCCCCAGACCCCCCAGTCGGAGCCGTAAAAACAGTAATTTTCTGCGGCATGCGCCTCCGCGTTGCGCTCAATTGTCTGCACGCGCCTTTGTCCCGGCGCGCTTTTGACCTGACACCGTCTACATTGAATGATCTGTAATCTTTGATGTTTGTACAAGTCTTGTTTGCTTTATTTTATGTATGTTATTATTTGTAAAGCCGCCTAGGAATAGGCGGTTGAGAAATCCTTTTAAATAAATAAATAAATACTCTCTTTACTGGCAAATGTTGCAGTAAATTCAAATGACAAACTGTGTCCAAACAAATATGTTCAAACTAAAGGTCGGATGCACAAAACTCCAGCGCTGTCCAGCAACAGCACCTGAAACATTGCTAGCACTATAGGCTTTGAGCAGCTGCCCCTAAGGGCTCCTTTTACAAAGGCGCTTTAGGGCTTTAATGTGCAGAATAGCGCAAGCTAAAATGTCCCGCGCACTAGCCGCTACCGCCTCCTTTTGAGCAGGCGATAGTTTTTCGGGTAGCGCGTGCTAAAAACGCTAGCACACTTTGTAAAAGGAACCCTAAGTCTTTTCCTAGTTGGAAATGGGGATAAAATTTGATGGAGACTCATTTTGGCCTTTCAATAGTCTAGCCATGATATTATTATTCCCTGTCATGGTTATTATGGCATGTCCACTGTGATTAGATTTGATGTTGATATATGGAGAAAGATTTTGAAGTTGCCATAGGTGATAGAAGCAGGTTTTTTTTTAAGTTAGTTTGAATCTGTGGAATAGAAGAAGTAAGTGATGAGTCTAGTCGTATCCTGAGATTCCTGACTTGTGATATTTATTTGTCTAAAGTTCTATTCTGCACAAATCTACATTTTTGGCGGATTAGGGGCAATTCATACTTCTCAAATAGCATTTTTGATGTTTGGTACCTAATTGCTCATGTTAAGAACCTACAGAATCTGTTTTATTTGGGTTCAGACAGTTTAATTTTTTGCCTGTCCCTGAGTTGCTGTTAGGTAGGCAGACAGTTTCCTCAGAGCTGTGGGTAAATCTGATTGAATGGGTATGAGTTGCTGAAGATCATCAGCATAAATGTAGAATTTTCTGTCCATCAACTGAAGCAACTCAGTTAAAGGCTTGAGGTAGACATTAAATACAAGAGGTAATGATTTAGATTCCTGTGGTACTCCACAGTTCATCATAAGCTTGATTTCTGAACAGTTGCTATTACAGTGTTTCAGGTGGAAGGAGCAATATAATAGTACTTATGGTTTAGGTTTCAATAAATAAATAAAAAAAAGGGTATATATTACAAATACTATGGCATCACTACCTATTTTCATTTCTCAAGTAAACACGATATGTTTCACAGTATCAAAGAGGTCCAAGAAATACTGCAACACTAGAATTGAGGCAGATCCCTGTCATGGTTTTTCTGGAGATTGTAAAGCAGGAATACAAGAACTGTCTTTATTCCATACTCAAGTCTGAAGCCAGACTGACACAGGTCTAATCAGTTTTTCCTTTAGCTAGTTGCATTGAATGCAGAATGTCTGTAATCTTAGGGCTCCTTTTATGAAGCTGTGTTAGCGGTTTTAGCACACGCAGCTTTTTAGCGCACGCTAAATCCGCGCTACACGGCTAGAACTAACGCCAGCTCAATGCTGGTGTTAGCGTCTAGCGTGGCCGGCAGTTTAGCGTGCGCTATTACGTGCGTTAAACCGCTAAAGCTGCTTCGTAAAAGGAGCCCTTAGAGTCACTGCTCAACTCTGTTTATGAGGAATGTGCTGAGGCTTATCCCAGGGGGTCTCGGACAGATAAAACTAATTGAACCTGTATTCTATAATATTACCAGGATGGACTCCGTAAGCTTACTTTAATAAAACAAAGAAAGAAACTTACAGTTCAGATGATCTCTATGATTTCCTCTCTCATATAATCCACACTTCAACCAGCACCTCCTGTGATCAGGGCAAGCTGGGAGTATTTTAGCACAGACTCTCTGTGCTGGGTAATACTTTATTCCACCTTATTCAACTAAGCTGCAGTTAGACTAGCAGATACAAAGGTGTAAACCTGACGGGACAACAATGCTTTCTAAGCCATGTGCTAACTAAGAAAACAGAAACTTCTTTTTCTCCACACTCAGAGAAGAAGCAGGAGAAGGGGGGGGGGGGGGATGCAGCATAATGGGAACAGGGAACTGCAGCTTACTGAGCTGCAACAATGCACATTGTTTACATATCTTAAGCAATCTGTTCTCATGAATGTGAAGGCAGAACACGGAATAGTTCTACTTCTTGGGATTCTACTGGATGCTAGTAAGGGATAAAGATAATGTACTTGATATACCACATTCTTGTGAAGCACCTGAACTGGTTTACATGTTACATACAGGTACTTCTCTATCCCTAGTGGGATCATAATCTAAGTTTGGTTTTTATACCTGGATTGACCACTACTGGAGACAGGATGTGGAGTTTGTGCTATTCTGGGCAAGACCAAACGTCCATCAAGCCTTGCATCCTGTCTCTGACAGGAATCAAATTCACCATTTCCTGCTACATTTCTATTTATTTATTTATTTTAGTATTTATATACCACTTATAACCAAAGTGGTTTACTCAGGTACTCAAGCGTTTTCCCTATCTGTCCTGAAAGGCTCACACTCTATCTAATGTACCTGGGGCAATGGGGGATTAAGTAACTTGCCCAGGGTCACAAGGAGCAGCATGGGTTTGAACCCATAAACTCAGGGTGCTGAGACTGTAGCTCTAACTACTGTGCCACACAGTAATTCCCCACATAATGAAGAGGTCTTGGTTGTAGTTTGCTGATGATTACTTACTACGAGTCCCTATTCATTGACATGTAATGTGAACCCAATGAATAGTATCTGCTGAGAAAGATTTCCAATAGACATCATTTTGACCACTGCACAGGATGCATCTTTTCACAGTTTAACAAACTTTCAAAATTTACAGAGGAGAGAGATTGCTAGGATTATTCTGTGATTTTGCACCTTGGCCAGTTTTATCCAACAAAAAAGATATGTCCTTTTAAAAAATATATATATTTTATTAATTTTTCAAAAATAACACAAAACGGCAACGTAGTGTACAACTGATATAAACAAATGAGTACAATAGTTAAGCCCATTTCCACTCCCGTTCCCGTCTCCCCCACCACCCTCAACAACAGGAAATCACAAAAACAATAGAATTATTCAAGTCCAGTGTGTCTTATACCAATGGAGATCATACGTTCAGTAAATGACTACGGGCTCTGGATGTCAAAGTATTCCAGAATGGCTCCCAACGAGTACAATATGCACGCCCCAGCGCTGTGTCCAGTGATGAAATGTGTAGGCGTTCCATGGAGGCATGTTGTAACATCACTGTTCCAATGTACAAGGGTAGGAGAGTCCGAAGAGATCCAACATTGAAGTATCACTTTCTTCCCCAATAGCACCGCACGATCCAGAAAACTCCGGAATCCCTTCGGGGAGGATCTAGGAAGGGACTCCAAAGTAAACAACATGACCGGGCGAAAGTTATATTGATCATGATATGCTGATGTACATGTAGCCAAAATCTCTGCACCCTCACACAGGACCAGAACTGATGGCCCAGCATAGCAGGAGAAAAATGACATTTAAGGCATTGGTCTGAGGCGCACAGTTTCGCCCTATACATATAAGAGGGAGATCGGTAAAGTCGTAACAAAAATTTATAATTCATTTCAATCAGTGTCACTTGCGGTGTCAAGTGTGCTACTCTATAAATCCCTCGTTTAAATACGGAGGCAGAGACTTCGCAGGACAGATCAATAGACCATTTAGTGGCATAGAAGTCATAAGAAAGTTCACCCAGACACTCCTGAAGATGACGATATTGAAATCTCAGAGGAATCTGTGCCTGTGCAGACAGACTTAAGGCCTCAGAAATCAATTCCATGTGCCTATCCGTGAGAAAGTCCTGCAGCAGGGAGCGTACATAAAAGGATAACTGAGTATAAGAGTACCAGTTTTGAGAAGTCCAGCCGTGTTCCCTCTGAAGCACCTCCAAGGATCTCAAAATGCCATTAGAATTGACCAATTGAAAGAGATAACGATTACCGGTAGTGGCTTGTGTCCCTTTTATGGTAATTGAATTTTACTACAAAGTAAAGCAATTATAAGCAAACTTCACTACTTCCTATAGAGGTATAACTTGGTATTGATACAAAGGAAAGACAGATTTTGAACTCCCCTTCCCAGGGCAAATCTGCAGCTAGGCTTTGGTTCTGCTGCTTAGGGTTGGAGAAGGAGTTTTGTTGATTTTTTAATTCATCTATGATTGTGCTAATCCAGGTGACTGGATACATGGTATAGCTACTTGACAAGAGTCCTGACATAGGGCGATATCTCTCTTCTCGGTTTACTGTGCAAATTAAGGTCCAGATTACAAACGTATGTGGCCTGACTGCCTGATTATATTTTGTTTGGAAAATTTCCAGATCACTTTGTTTTGGTCTATGTTAAATTAGCTAAATGTCCTTTTTTATTTGCCATTGTCTAAGATTTTGTTGATGTGATAAAACACATTGGAGTGAATTGAATATCGTATGTATTCTATTTATTTTCCAGTATGTTCTGTCTGTCCTGAAATTTACCTATCCTACACTCTTTCAAGGGTAAGTACAATATTAAAATACATTTATAACCTTAAACAGCTGCACAAATTCTTTTTCTGTTGTAGCCGATTGTAATACTTGCTGTAGTTTCAAACAGTTTTCTTGTACAGTTGGTGAAACTCAAGGATTTTAAAACATCTTTATTGATGCTATCTTTAGTGTGTCTGGTGACAACACATGTGTTGCAATAAATAGCCCAATAATGTTTTTTTGACGCTGTCGAATTACTAAATATTATAAATCCACAGCGGCATTAAATCATTAACAAAATTTGTACTATAATAGCCTATTAATTTGTATGGACTTATGGTCTTCTGAGTTTGCCAACCACCAGCCAAATTATTCTTAGGCTTATTTTCTTCTTTGGCTTTTATTCATCATTAGACCTTAATAGACTTTTATTTAAAGTGCTTTGTGCTTCATGCATTTCATATGTGGCTTAAAGAATTCATTTGTTCATTTTTCAAAAAACATTTTCTTATAAAAGTTAAAACGCTTATTTTGCTACTTAGCTTTCAGTTTTATATTCACTCTTATTTTATATTCACGCTTATTTTGCTACTTAGCTTTCAGTTTTATATTCACTACCTTGGGTGGGACCTATGGGTTCAACTAGTTTCACCCGGAGGCTTTTTCAAGAACAAGTCCCCCCTTTTAGTTTGCTCCACAGCATCCTGTACAATATTTTGTTAATGGATCCCAAACATCCTTAAACTTCTTAAAATGCTCCCACTGTATGGCAATTACTCGTTCCATGTTAAAGATGTGGCACATAGAACTCCACCAAAAATCCCAGTTTTTCAAATCCCAGTTTTTCCAATTTTTCATAATTTGTTGTATGGCAACCCCTGTCATAATAAGCAAAAGTTTATTATTATTAGAAGATATTTGGCTCTTAGCTCTCGTTGATGTACCAAATAATACAATTTATCACTTAGGCCTCCTTTTATTTAACTGTGCTAGCAGCTTTTAGCACCGGGAACCGCGCTGAATGCCTCGTGCTGCTCCCGACGCTCATAGAAACTCTATGAGCGTCGGGAGCAGCGCGGGGCATTCAGCGCGTCTCCCCGCGCTATAAACTGCTAGCACAGTTTAATAAAAGGGGGTCTTAGTATTGCATGCCCCCTAGTGCTTGTATTTTTGTAGAGTCTGCCATTTCTACCCCATTCAGTATTTTATAAATGTCTAGCATATCTCCCTCAGCTATGTCTTTGCCAAGCTCCATGTTTAAATTCTGTTACAATTGTTGACCCCCATCACTTTCAGAGAAATGGTGGAATGTCCTAGTGGTTAGTGCAGTGGCCTGAGAACCTGAGTTCGATTCCCACTGCAGTTCCTTGTGACTCTGATCAAGTCACTTAACCCTCCATTGCCCCAGGTACGAAATAAGTACCTGTATATAATATGTAAACTGCTTTGATTGTAACCACAGAAAGGTGGTATATGAAGTCCCACTTCCTTTCCCTTTACACAGTATTCTAAATATTTACTAGCACTTATGCATAAACATATGTAAGCACTATTCTGCAAATACCTGTGCAACGTAAAGAGCAGGAATTTGCAAGAAGGGTGAAGCTTGAGTGGAATACAAGCATAGCTCCACATATTATTATTAATAATAATAATAATAACTTTATTTTTATATACCGCAATACCACAAATAGTTCAATATTACCTTAGAGAATACTGGAAGTTAGGCATGTGTCTGTTGCATTTAGATGCCTTCACTTAAACGGGCACCTGCTGATGTAACTAGGTGAAATATGTTAGCCACACTGATACTGGCTTATGCTAGAGTATTCTAGAATGGAACCTGGGCGTCGAGGTTCCTTTTATATAAGAGGCATCTAAACTGAAGTGCCCACTTTAGAATTGCTCCTCAGGGACTTTGGTTCTCTCCAGTATCCTGATTCCACAGTGGCCAATCCAAATTACAAGTACCTGGCAGAAACCCAAATAGCAGCAACATACCATGCTACCGATCCAAGGCAAGCAGTAGCTTCTCCCATGGCTGTCTCAATAACAGACTATGGACTTTTCCTCCAGGAACTTGTCCAAACCTTTTTTAAACCCATCTATATTAACTGCTGATATCATACCCTCTGGGAAAAAGTTCCAAAGCTTAACTATTTTTTTGGTTTTAAAAAGTATTTTTTCACTCAGAGGAGGAAATATTTCCCTATAACTTCTTTGAGTGCCTTCTTTGTAATTTTTGATGTATATATATTTTTTGTTCCTTTCCAAGCCATTTTTTGTTGGGTAGACCTATCTTGACCTCTATATTCTTTCTACTTCAGCAGTAGGAAGAAAGTACTTTTGTATCTCAGCTAGTCGCAGGTTGCCTTGCGTACCTAGGACAGACCAGACAATGTGAATAATGTGTGTTGTTATTTTTATGATTATATACGGTAAATTGCCTCAGGTCTTTGGCTAGTAGTAACAAAGACGACCATGGGTGCTGGCCAATATTCAGAGAAGTACCTGGATAATAACCTGTAAAAGGCTTTAACAGCCTTTTTGCTGTCCTAACTTTATCCAGATAATTTCCCAGCTAGCGGCCTGAAAAGTAATACTAACTGGTTAACTTTTGGCTCTGCCCATACTCTGCCCCCTGTACCATCCTGGAACTAACGGGATAGTACGGAGGTGGTCCTCCTGGATTTTCAGTAGCCCTATCCACTTATGTGCTACTGAAGATACAGGGTTGAGTAATATAAGTACATAATCATCACCATACTGGAACAGACCAAAGGTCCAACAAATCCAATATCCTGTTTGCAGCAGTGGTCAAACGAGGTCACTTCTTTACGATTCTGCAGATGGAACTTTCCATCCACATCCGGCAGGTTGAAATCACCCAGCAACAGCACCTTCTCTTTCTTTCCCGACTTTTGGATATCTGCAACCAGATCTTTATCAATTTGCTGCAGCTGAATCAGAGGTCTGTAGACAACACCCATATAGATAGAAGTTCAATCTTTTCTTTTCATAGCGATCCATATCGCTTCTTCCTTTTCCCAAGCCACTTGCATTTCGGTCACTTGAATTTTATTGGTCTTTATATAGAGAGCTACTCCTCTGCCTTTTTGACAATCTCCATCCTTTCTAAAAAGATTATAGCCTACTATGTTTTCATCCCAGCCGTGGTAATCGTTGAACCATGTCTATGTGATAGCAATAATATCCAAGTATAGCTTTAACATCAAGGCTTGCAGATCCCGATTTTTGTTGCTTAGACTGTGAGCGTTTGTGGACATTGCTTTCCAGCTATCATTCCGTGGCAATCTCATATTTTGCATAGTTTTTAATTTCAGCTCATTTCCTGTTGCATTGCTTTGAAGTGAATTGCTAATACTGTTGTTTTCATTACTATCTTTACTACCATCATATCTTGTATTTTGCTGGGGGTGGCCTCTGGAAGTGACCTGCATACATACGCCACACCTATCTTCTAATTTAAATGCCTGGGAACATATTGCCTGAATTTCTCAGCTAGGATTCTTTTTCCTGTCCTGGTAAGGTGCAGCCCATCATTCCAGTATAGGCTCTTGTTTTTCCATGTATTACCCCATCTTCCTTCCTGCCTTCTTGGAACCACCTATTGAAATTCTTTGTATTTTGTACTCTTTCCTCTCCTTGTCCATAAGTAGGCAGTACTTCTGAAAGAGCTACAGTCCTTACAAAAGGTTTTAACTCCTCTCCCAGCTCCGGAAAACCTGCACTGCAAGTGGGGTATTGTTGGCCAGGTCATTGTTCTGAGGAAAACAACAACATCAGGGTTCAAATTCTTTGTTTCTTCCCTAATTATAGTCGGTATTTGCCTGGTGTTCCTGGTAGCTGAAGATCCTGAAAGGCATTTCACTATTTTGGGCTCCTTGTCCTGTGCTCCAAGGTTAATCCCTCTGATAATGGAATCCCCTAGCAGCATTATAATATCTGTTTGTTCTCCATTCCTTTCCTAATAAGCAAATAGAATGTTAGGAATTCCTTAGCCACTGCTGCACACTGAGCAGAAGGTTTCAACATATCATTGATGACATCTCGATTCTTTCTCTGGGCAGTGACTCCTAATGTAGAACTGGCATCACATGGCTATAGTTTAGGTTCCTCTTTCTTATATGCATCACTGCACTTATTCACAGGACCATGGCTGCAACCAATACATACATGTGCAATGCTGCTGTTGACGAGGCTCCAGTGGCGTACCAAGGGGGGGGGGCAGTCTGCCCCGGGTGCAGCCTTAGGGAGGGTGCACAGCCGGCCAGGTCTGGAAAATTCTACTGGGCTTATCAGCCTTCCTCTCCCCGACGTCAATTCTGCCATAGGAGAGGAAGTTCGGGCCAGCCAATCGCTGCCTGGCTGGGCCGGAACTTCCTCTCCGACAGCAGAATTGACGTCGGGGAGTGGAATGCTGGTCGGCCCAAAGCAGGGAGAGCTTGGGGCGGTGGCGGCTTTGGGCCTGTTCCCGATGGCGGTGGCTTGGGGGCCTGTTCCCCGATGGTGGCAGCAGTGGCCTGGTAGAGGGCAGGGAGAAAGAAAGAAAAGGGGCAGGCAGGGAGACAAAAGGGAAACAGAAAAAAAGAAAGGGGGCATGAAGAGAGAAAAAAGAAAGGGAGGCAGGGAGAAAGAAAGGGCAGGGAGAGAGGAAGAAAAAGTTGGGGGAGGGAATGAGGTCTGGAGGAGAGGAAGCATACAGGCTGAAAGAAGGGAAGAAAGATTGGATGCACAATCAGAAGAAAATGCAACTAGAGACTCATGAAATCACCAGACAACAAGGTAGGAAAAATGATTTTATTTTCAATTTAGTGATCAAAATGTGTCTGAATTTATATCTGCTGTCTATATTTTGCACTATGCCCCCCTTTTACTAAACCACAATAGCGGTTTTTAGCGCAGGGAGCCTATGAGCATCGAGAGCAGCCCTGGGCATTCAGCACAGCCCCCTGCGCTAAAAGCTGCTATTGTGGTTTAGTAAAAAGGGAGAGGGGTATATTTGTCTATTTTTGTATGGTTGTTACTGAGGTGACAGTGCATAGAGTCATCTGCCTTGACCTCTGAAAAAACCCCAGAATAGGAATGATAATTAACATTTTCTCAGCGTATAGTGTGCTTTGTGTTTTTTTTTAAATTTTATTGTTGGTAGATCATTTTGACTTTGTCATTTTAAAAGTAGCTCGCAAGCCCAAAAAGTGTGGGCACCCCTGAGCTAGAGCATTGAAGCTGCGTGTGGCTGCCGTAAAGGTCATCTCTGAAGCAACCTGAAGTTGCATCAGAGGCGACCTTTACGGCAGCCATATGCAACTACAACGCTCCAGCTGCTGTAAGAAGGCAGTTTAGACATCACCGGCCACAGAGCAGGGAGGTTTGTCGGACCGGGTCTGTTGTCCGGGGGGGGAGGGGGGGAGAAAGCGCCACGAAGGTAAGGGGCAGGGAGGGAGAAAGGGAGGAAAGGTGGGGTGGAGAGGAAAACAGGGTAAAACAGAGGGGGGAGAAGGATGCTGAAAGCACATGGGGAAGACAGAGGGGGGGACAAGGACGCTGAAAGCACATGGGGAAGATTTGGGGGGGAAAAGGACGCTGAAAGGACATGGGGAAGACAGAGGGGGGGAGAAAGACACTGAAAGGACATGGGGAAGATGGGGGGAGAAGGACGCTGAAAGCACATGGGGAAGACGGGGGGAGAAGGACACTGAAAGGACATGAGGAAGACAGAAGGGGGAGAAGGTGCTGAAAGCACATGGGGAAGACAGGGGGGGGAGAAGGACGCTGAAAGCACATGGGGAAGACAAAGTGGGAAGAAGATGCTGAAGGGAAATGAGGAACAGAGAGTGGGGAGAAGATGCTGCAGGGAAATGGGGAAGAGAGAGTGGGGAGAAGATGCTGGCAGGGAAGAAGACAGAGATGCCAGACTATGGGGGGAGCGGAGGGAAGAAGATGGGTGCCAGACCAATTTGGAAGGGGGGAGAAAGGGAGAGGCACAGTAACAGAGCAAATGGAAGATGCAGAGAGAAGAGAGACAGTGGATGGAAGGAAGAGAGTAACAAGAAGATGAGGAAAGCAGAAACCAGAGAACAAACATTTTCTATTTATTTATTGCTTTAGGAGACATGTGTCACTGTTTCTATGGCGTTGCATTGTATGCAGAGTCCAGCTTATTTATTGCTTTAGGAGACATGTGTCACTGTTTCTGTGGTGTTGCATTGTATGCAGAGTCCAGCTTCTTGCTGGTTCAATTTAACCTTTGTCTACGTATTTCTATTTTATCCCCCCTTTTACAAAACTGTGGAGCGTATTTTAGCGCCAGCCGTGGTGGTAGCAGCTCTGATGCTCAGAATTCTATGAGCGTCAGAGCTGTTACCACCGTGGGTAAAATCTACACTACAGTTTTGTAAAAGGGGAAGGGGTTAGTTTGTGATGACATATTCCATACTAGGCGAAGGTGTTTTCTGTGTTCTGTGTGTTCGAAAGACATGGTTTTCTGTTAGGATTGACGGTGTAGGATTGATCTGTACTAGTCTGGCTTGTTTAGTTTTACAATGGGTGTATTGATGTTGTACTGCTCACTGCAGTATGTAAGATGCTGCCTTTTCCTAGATACTCATGTGTGACGTGTGGCTTGTTACTAAAAATCATGTTTTTCGTACAGATGGGGGGGGGTTTCCAAAAAATTGATAGGCCCCAGGTGTCACATATGCTAGGTACGCCACTGCGAGGCTCAACAGAAGACCACCTTTAAATTAGACTGGCGCAGGGGGATAAAGGTGGTGTTGAATCGTGGGATGTGGAATTGCACCAAGGACAGGGGCTGGACATGGAAGAGAGCAGAAAAAGATGTTTGAGGAAAGAGGAGACTTCAGTGTGATTTACTGTGATTTAAAATGCGGCCCTAATTTATTTTTCTGTGTAAAAAAGTGTGGCTACATGTGACACTGGAATTTGCTTTTTTTTTTCCTGTATTTTATGCATAGATATGGAAAGGTGTGATTCCCCATTTTCATAGCTTGGTTTTTTTTTCTCCAGGTGGCAGACACTGGTAGGGGGTCTTCTGCTTCATATCTCTTGGAAACTGAGCTGGGTGGAGATCAGTAGTAGTTCAAGGTACGGTGCACTCTCCAATACTTTAAGTAAACAGTGTGCATGAATTGCAGTTAATTCTGTGAAACTCAGTCAGTATACACTATTTTTTCCCCAAGTCTGAAGTTGTGCTTTCTTTTGGAAAATACTGCTTGTAGAGATCACTGTGTCTGGAGCTAGTGAGAAGAAGACAAGGTGAGAGGAAAAGGTCACCAAAGATAGATTTGAGGGCTAATTTAATAAAGCTGTGCTGGTTTTTCATGCCAGTGTATAATAATTTTCATGTTTTTATATGTCAGTGTATAATAAATTATCTCCAGAACATCTGTATCCACAGGTTTTTTTTGTTTTCATCGGTGGATTGTTTTCACTGTGGATCATTGTGTCTCCCCGTTTTTCTTTGTTGTGCTATTTTTTTCATGCAAAAGCGTTTTTTTTCTTCCAATTTTCCCACAATGCAAGAAAATGAAAAGTAAAATTACAGTGCAAAAGGATAATGTGGGGAACCTATAAAGTGGTCCTTGTACAATCTCACTTTATTCTAGGACTTGTGGATTATTTCCCCATAACCACCAGAACTTATAGGAAGCCTCATATTTCAGAGACTTAAGCATCACCCCTCTCATCTTGGTACTGTCCCCTCAATAGTCAGTTTCTTTCCTACAAGCAAGACTGTAGGAGCTTGTCTTTTCTGCTTGTGTTTATTATCATTTAAATTCAGTATTTTCATTTGCGATTTTCACCCTCATGCTGCAGAAGTTCCCTGTGGAGGACAGCTCTGACTGCGGGAGATCACAGACCTTTGGAAAAAGTCTGTTTCCAGGGGATTGGTTGCTTGTCTTTGCACCCTCTGGACAGCTTGCACTTTGGATCGGGGCTCTGGGATTTAGTCCCTTAGGAGTTTGCTCACCTCAGGTTCATCCACTAGTGGGTCGAGCACAGGCTGCGTGGCTCCATGGAGGTGCACCCTGGATCAGGGTCAGACTGCGTTCCTCTGCCAGGCATCTGCGTGGCGGTTCGAGGGCGGCGGAGGTACCAGCCATGGAAGTTCAGCCAGTGAGGCAGTCTGAAGTTTTTGAAGTCCAGTTTGCCTGCTTTCTAGGTCAGAAGATCTCCCTGTAAGCTCTTTCAGCAGTGAGTACAGGCTAACAGCCTGAATCAGAAATTTGGGGGGGTTCTTAAAAAGGGTGTTTTGGATGGTTTCCCTGCATGCCCCAACCCCCACCACTCCTAAAATCGCCATTTTAGAAGTTCTCTGGTGTTTTTCCCAGGCTATTTTAATGTAAAATTGGCACCCATGGTGGCCATCTTGGATTTTTCCAATTTTAGAATAAAGGTTATTTTTAGCAGAGAATATGCATTCTATATATTTATTTGTTGACTTGATATACAGTCTTTCATATCTTAGCAAACAAGGCATTTCACATAAATAATGTATAGGAAAAGAAACCAGAATGCCAATATTAAGATAGGAGAGGATAACTGTAGATTTATAGTAAAAACACCATAAAAACACACACAAAAAAACCTCTATAGAGCTCTTAGCCTATTGAGGAAATGCCAAAAGCTTGTTCAAATAGGAATGTCTTAATTATTTTTAAAACAATGGATGGAGCGCTCTGATCTTGGAGAAAGTGGGTGGATGTTCCAATTTGAAGGGATTGTGTGGGAAAATATGCACTGTGCGTAGGCTCCAATCTTGCTCAGTGTAAAGAAGGGAAAGAAAGCTGGCAAGCATGAATGCTATAAAGGAACGAGATAGGGTGTAGAAGTTGAGAATAAAACTTTGAAGGCCGATAGTAGAGTTTTAAACTGTATCCAATAAGGGACAGGAAGCTGATGACCAGGGCCTGCTCAAGACTTGGACCAGGAAAGCAGTGGCCAAGGGCGCCAATCCTGAAGGGTGCCAAATGCCTTCCTCACCTGATCCCTTGCAGTGGCCAACTCCGGACTCCCCTGGCATCTCACATTTTTCTTTGTTTGTAGGTTCAAAAAACCCTCTCTCTCAAATCCTCTTCTCTTCCTACTCTTCCCCAGTAATACTACTTCATGCTTTTCACTCTGCCCCAGTAGCAGTAGGTTTCAAACAAGGCTGTCTTCATCTCAGCTGCAGCATCTCCCCTTTAATGTGCCCCACCCCCTTGATGTAACATTCTGTTTCTGCAGGGGTGCAGCAAAAGGGAGACATAGCCTTGTATGAAAGCTACCGCTACTAGGGCAGAGTGAAAAGCATGACAGGTACGCCAGTTCACAGGAGGAGGAGGATTTGACAGAGGGGTACAGAGGGAGAGGGAGGATTTGAGAGAGTGAGGGAGCACAGAGGTGGGAGATTCCATAATCTGAGCACAGGGGAGGGTGTTGAGAGAGAGAGAGAGAGAAACTCAACCCAGGCACTGAGGAATGTTGAGAGAGAGGGAGGGGTTTGATACTTGACCCAGGCACAGGGAGGGCAGTTAAAAGAGAGAGAGATGGGGGCTGATACCCAACCTGGGCACATAGGGAGTGCTAAGAGAGAGAAGAGGGAGAAAACCCAACCTGGGCACATGAAAGGGGGTGTTTATCTCTCTCTTCTCTCTATTAACTCCCACCCCCCACCCCCCGTGCCTCCCATGTATTCCTGGCCACTGGGGGCTTCCAGTCTGTCCTAGTAGCCAACATATGCCTGATTCATACCCCAAACTACATCACCTTCCCCAATACCCCCCAGGCCCTAAAGAACAACATGGCTCACAGTTGCACATCACAGCCTGCTTTTCCTCAGTCATAGACATCATTGACTGTACACATGTAGCACTTAGACCCTCCCCCCGGGCAGACAAGGCCAGCTATCGCAACAGAAAGCATACCGCTTTCTGAACATGCAGGTTGTGTGTGACGCCCAGGGACAAATAATGAATGTCTGTGCTCAATATCCAGGTTCCACTCATGATACTTACATCTTCCAACACTGGAATCTACAGGAGGATTGGATCTGAGTATTTGTTTGGATCCTACCTCTGAAGATCTCTCATTTGCATATCCATATTCCTTGGCTACTTCCCCCAATCATATCCTTAGATTTCAGAAGGAGTTGATCGTGCAAATGGAAGTGTTGTTTTCAATGCTATGAAAGAGAATTCCTGGTTTGAGCCACCAGATGTCAGTACAATACAGAAAACAAACCAATAATACCAGGCAATGAAGCTTCATTATTTCACAGCAAAAATGTGTGCCTGGTGCTCATTAAGAGGTTGATTTTAGTAAGGATGTACCAGTCGGAACAGAGGTGTACAGGCTGAGTTATCTTAAATTATGCTAGTATTTTAGAACAGGATCTGCTGATACAGAGCCTGTTCTAAAATCCATTGAGAAATGAACATTTTTATTCCAGTTATTTGTGTGTGTTTGTGTGTGTGTGTGTGTGTGGGGGTTTGGGATGGGAGCTTTAGACTTAGCCCCCTCTGATCAGTTCACGGGTCAGGAGGTACTGAAAGCTTGAGATCCTGGTCATAAAGCTTTGTCTAAAATATCAACAAGGCAACACAAGCACATAAATATGTATGTGCTGGCACATGTACATATATTATGAAATAGCAACATACACGTGCATATGCTGGAACATACACAATTGTCAGCCATTTTATTTGAATTTCAGGAGTAGTTCAAGGCAAGTTACATTCAGATATACTAGATATTTAGTGCCTCAGGAACAAACTTTAGAGCCCCTTTTACAAAGTTGTAGTAGCTATTCTCCCATGGCAAATGCACAGAAGCCCATTGAATTTTTATGCACTTCAGTGCATTTGCTGCGGGAGAATCGCTACCATGGCTTTGTATAAGGAACCATTAGATTGTAAGCTGTCCAAAATCACAAGGAGCAGTAGCAGCAGGATTTAAACCAAGTTTCTCTTGTCGGTCAGTGCTTTAAGTACTGGGCTACTCCTTCACTCCAAACACTTTCAAGGTTAGTCAGGGGGCTCTAGGGAAGGGCGGTTTGGGGGGTTTCATTGGGGGGGGGTCTGGGGAGGGGGGGTTCATTGGGGTTTCGTTGGGAGGGTCCGTCAGGAGGGATTAGGCACTGGCAATCTTGGGGGCAGGGTGAGGGGTGTTCGAGGGGGGGATGTTCCAGGCAGGAGGGATTGGGCATCCCTCCTGCCGCGTTCGTTCAGAGGGGGAGGGAACTGGCGGTCACAGCCATGGCCGCTATATTTATTGCAGCAGGGAGATCCCTTGCCGCGATAAGTGTAGCGGCCGCATCTACAATAACCAGATTCTGTAACCGGCATCTGTAACATGGACATTGGTTACAGAATTGGGTTTATTTTAGGCGGCCTTAGGCCCTATTCTGTATAGGATGCCCATTGGCTTCTGAGCCCGGGCATCCTATACATAATCCGGGCTTGAGTGTATAATATAGCAATATTAAATATCAAATCGGTGTCTAAACCTCTTCTAACTTGAAGTCATTATTCTTTAATGAGGGGAGTACACCCCCCACATGGGGTATGGATAGCCAAATTTCATTGGTCCCTTAAAGGAAACAAGACGGCACACCACAGCAGGTTCAATGCACATTTAATCTTCACTTAAGTCTTAAATTATATGTTTATTATTATACATGGATTTTTCATATTTGGGCTAGTTTCTTTAACTCGTCCTTTGCTAATCCATAAACATAAGAACTAGGCAAGGAATCCTGGGACAACAGCTGGAATTGGGATTTGGGCCACAAACGTGGTAGGGAAGTAAGGCCCAAATGCACTAAAGCCAGTGATTGTCGCTAAATCTTTTTTAACAGCTTTAGTGACCATCGCATTTGCCGACCCGATGCAAAAAATGGCTTACTGTCTGTTTTTCTGCACAATCACTTATTCCCCAATCCGACCATGCAAATAAGCTAATTAATATTAAAATGCCATGTAAACTAGTAAAGTGATTGATGCTCTAACATGGCTTCTCGATGCAGTAAAAAAAAAAGTGATCGCTTTTAGTGATCCAAAAAAGTGACTGGTCAAAACCAGTTGCTTACCTGTCAAACCTTTTGGTTTTTTTTATAAGTACAGATGCTGTGCATGTTACACACCTCCATTCAAACTTATATGAAAAGGCTGATTGCTTCCTTAGAAATCTGGTCAATAAAGTTAGAATTGTTTCTAAGGTATTTGGCTGTTTGTCTTTCAAATCCAACATCTAGTTTAACTGAGTGTTCATAATGTTTGGAAAGCACTTCTTTTTTGTTTTTTCATAAGACCTCAGAACCACCACTCCTCTGTCCCACTAAAGTGTATATACGGGGAGTTACAAATGGTGAAATCCTCACCGGTCTCTTCAAAGTTTTAAATAACATGCATTTCTTAGTGTATTATTACTTAACTTAGTAATGGTGAAATCTTGTTTTTCATGCGGACTGAACGGTAAGACTCAAGCACAATGTCTGTCTTTTTAGAAAAAAAAGACCCCCTCCCGCCAATGACAGCCCTCCCCAATGAAGGCACTGCGAACTGCCCCCCATCACTAGCGAAAATGTCAGGAAGAATGCCCATTTCCTCCTACCAATGCAACTCTCCCCCCCCCCAGCGGCAGCATTACCGGAAGGCCCACTTCCGTGTTCCCCCAAACAACCCCTATCCTCCCCCTGGAAAAAAAGGCAGGATGGATGCCCACTCCCTCCTGTCACCGGAGGTCCTCCGCCACCCCTGAACCTCCCCATACCTTTTTAGACTTTTTAGCCACATTGGAGCAGGACTGAAGCTCACTCCGTCCTGCCCATAGGCCCATCCTTCTTTAATGGTGGGCCTTTCCCTCCCTGATACATCATGTGATGCACAGGGAGAGGCCTAAGGCCCTGATTGGCTCAAATACCTAAGGCCCTTCTCAAGGACCTGATCGGCTGAACCTTTTCTAAACCCAGCTATGCTAACTGCTGTTATTACATCCTCGGGCAATAAGTTCCAGAGCTTAACTATTCATTGAGGGGAAAAATATTTAAAAGTATTTCCATGTAACTTCATTGAGTGTCCCCTTAGTCTCTATAATTATTAAAAGAGCAAAATATTAATTCACTTTTTTACTCATTCTACCCACTCAGGAATTTGTAGATCTCAATTATATCCCCCTCAGCTCTCTCTTTTTCAAGATGAAGAACCCCTAACCTCTTTTGCTTTCCTCATATGAGAGGAGTTCCATTTGGTTGCTATTCTTTGATCCTTTTCTAATTCTGCTATATCTTTTTTTAGATATGGCGACTAGAATTGAACGCAAAACTCATTGAGCCATACAGAGGTATTATAATATTTTTAGTCTTATTTACCATCCCTTTTCTAATAATTCCTAACATCCTGTTTGCTTTTTTGATCACTACCACTTACTGGGTAGATGATTTCAGCATATTGTCTACAATGACACCTAGATCCTTTTCTTGGGTGCTGACTCCTAAGGTGGACCCTAGCAATTGGTAACTATGATTGGATGTTCTCTTCAATGTAAATCACTTTGTTTACATTAAATTTTATCTGCCATTTGAATACCCTGTCTTACAATTTACTAAGGTCTTTCTGCAAGGGAAGGGTAGGGTTGATGCTGGGTTACAAGGAGGTGTGGGAGAGTAGTGAAGGGTAGGGCTGATTTTGGGCTATAGGGATGGATGTGGGGGAAGGGGAAGGCTGATTCTGAGTAGATTTGTGTGGTAGCAAGGGAAGTGTATGTATGTAGTTTGTTGATCTAAGACTAGGGTTACCAGATTTTTGGGAACGAAAATCTGGATACATGGCTCCACCCTGTTCTGCCTGAGTCACGTCCTGCCCCTTCAACCTGTTTGCTCGTTGGGACGGTATCTGTGCATGCACTGGTGTAACTCAATGACGTCACTTGTTGATAGAAGTTTTCAAAACCCAAAGTGCTGGGTTTTGAAAAGCCATCCGGATACCTGAACTTGTCCTCGAAAAGGAGGACATGTCTGGGAAAATCCAGATGTCTGGTAACCTTATGTAAGACAGTCGTTAGACTTATTTACTTAGAAATCTGTCATCTAAAGCATTATTTAATAGTATACCAAGAAAATCTACTCGTATCTATATACATAGTGCCTGCCCATATTAGCTCTGGGCCTACTCAAAATGTCAGGTCTGGCTACACTACTGGTGCCGACATTTTGGGCTGAAACCGAAATAAGGCCAAATACAGTTTTTGGCACTGAAACCAGAATTCAGGCCTGAGAAATGGCAGACACACTAGAGAAAATAACACAGATATAGTGAAAATCAAATATCAAAAGGAATAACACTTTCACATAGACAGGGCAGTATGAAAGGACACTGCTACAGCACGAGCCAAAAATAAAACCAACCGGGAGGAAAAAGCCTCAGAAGAGAGCCCTTCTACCGCCACGAAAGTAACTTAAGGTGTTCAGGCAAAAAACCTCATAGGCATTAAATACCTCCCATGGGAAAATTGAAAAGCTCTGTGCAGTGCAATGAAAATATAATGTGGTCAAAGTAATAAAGACTCAAACTTATCTTAAATTCATTCAATGGCCAGCGTTTCACATTTCTGCTGGAAGTGAGAGAGGTAAGATCTTCTACCCCCCAAAACCCACTGTAATTACTTGAGAATAAACAGCTACCATACTTTTCAAATGGGACTCGTACAACGTGTGTCCCTGCACAAAGATGGCATCTCACTCTCACACACTGTGTTGGGGAAGAATTAAACTTTTAGACGATAGACGCTTTTTAGACACATTAGGGAAAACAGCTCTTTGAGAGAATGGAACCTAGTGTTTGTTTGCTTCAGGAGCATATGATTCCAAGAATCTCCTGCATAATTTAAGTTGTATGGTAAGCTGTGAAGCTATACGCGTAGGATGAACCTATAAGCTCTCCTTGTTTGTATGATGTAGAAGGTTGTAAACGTGTAAAGTCTAATGTGAATTTTTGAAATTCAATTTATAAATGTCCTTCCTGTCTGAATTATAAGTAAAGCAATAAACTTGAAAAGGCCCAGTCTGTCTGGAGCTCTAGAGCAGTTTCTTCCTAAGTCTAACAAATATCAACTGAGTACCCCTGCCCAAGCTCAGCCCCAGACCCAACCCCCATAATAATAGTACTAATTGTAATGCAATTTCTTCCATTAATATTTTATATGCACACTATAATCTTATTAACAATGCATAATGGTTAATAAAAATAAAAAATAAACACATACACAGGAAATGTAAATTATCATTTATATTAGAACTTTAAAGTACGCAATGTCATCTCAGTAACAACTATACAAAAATAGACAAATATAGTGCAAAATATGAACAGCAGATATAAATTCTCAAAACTGACATATTCCAATCACTAAATTGAAAATAAAATCATTTTTCCTACCTTTGTTGTCTGTTGATTTCCTGAGTCTCTGGTTGCACTTCCTCTGACTGTTCATCCAGTATTTTTTTTCTTTCTGCCTCCTACACGCTTCCTCTCCTCTGGACCTCATTCCCTACCCCAACCAATATCTCTCTCTGTCCCTTCATGAATCCAACTTTTCTTCCTCTCTCCTCCATGCCCATTGGCAACGTCTCTCTCTCTCACTGTCATTCTCTCATTCCCTCCCTTGCTGCAAAGGGAGCGGGGAAAGAGAGAGAGATCCAGGGTACATCTCTCCCACTCTTTCTCTTGCCACATCCAACATTTCTCTCCCTCTCACCCCAGGATCATATGAAGCATTTTTCACTACTGCCCACCAGCCCCATGCCCAACATTTATCCTTCTATCACCCTTCTCCAGCACCATGCCACATCTCTTCTTCAATCAGTATATCCACCATTCCTCCCCCTTGTATCACCTTCAATCTGTTCCTCTGTTCTCTCTCTACCACCATATCCAACATTTCTCCCTCTCATACTTCTCTTCCCCATGCATCATTACCTCACTCCTCTCTCTCTTATGCCCAATTTTTCTCTTTCTTCCTTTCCCCATATGCACCATCTTTCTCTCTCACACGCATGCCCAACAATTCTCCCTCCCTCCTATGTCCCAAGTTAATGCCCCTTCCTCCCTCTCTTGTGTCCCAAGTTCATGTCCCTCCCTTTCTTCTGTGTCCAAGTTTGTGCCTCCCTCCCTGCCTTCCAGCATTTGTCCCAAATTTGTGCCCTTCCCATGTCCAAACATACTCCTTCCCCCCCTTCTATTCTCCGTTTGTCACATGTTGATATCCTCTCTCTCCCTTACTTGCTCGCTTCAGGGTCGCACTTGCTCCCTTCAGGGCTGTCCAGCTGGGCTGCTCCTTCCTGCCTTCAGCCGCACTTGTTTGCAGAGACGCGAGCAGTGGCTCTTACATGCTACACATGGCTGACCTGCAAGCCTTCCCTCCGATGTCAATTCTGAAATCAGCGGGAAGGTTTCTGGGTCAGCCACATGTAGCATTTAAGAACCTCTGCCTGCGTCTCTGCAAACAAGTGTGGCTGAATGTGGGAAGGACTGTTGAGGTAACTGGTTCCCCAGCTGACTTGGAAGGCTTCCTTCTGACGTCAGCTCTGACATCAGATGGAAGCCTTCCAGGTCAGCTTTGGTGATGTAGAGGGAGGGCATGGGATCCCCAGTGGCAGCGGCAATTGAGGTGGAAGGGGGGTGGGAGACCCACGCA
This sequence comes from Geotrypetes seraphini, assembly GCF_902459505.1. Lineage (NCBI taxonomy): Eukaryota > Metazoa > Chordata > Amphibia > Gymnophiona > Dermophiidae > Geotrypetes > Geotrypetes seraphini. Next base: position 140,371,272 of record NC_047085.1, read on the forward strand.
GTGCCATATATGTAGGGATGGAACACAGCACACAAACACGCAGGATAAGAGTCGGGCGGAGGCGTCGCCGTGGCAAGCTCTGAACTCCTTTTATTATGCTTCTATGCTAATGACATCATAGTAACCCCCTCGATTACATGTCTAATGATTGGTGGATACAAAGTCACATGCATTTACATCGTGTCACCCTCAACTCAGCACTTAGGCAATGCTTGAATAACACGTAGACAAAACCTGAGTCTTTGCACGATTTCAATGCCTTTCAGCTGATGTCCTATTCCAAATAAGGACTGCTTAAATAAGATAAGGGTTAATTTGTGACAAGTAAGGGGGAGAGAGGGAATGATTCAGCATTCTTTCACAGGGGCTTAGAAATCAGTGTGCTGACCTCGCCCTGTTTCAGAATGGCGTCCCTTCACATATATCCCTCACAAGCAGCTTGGTACCCCTAAGGGTATGAGTACTGCGTGTTGAGAAACGCTGGTGTAGGGAACACTGGGTGTACAATTTGAAACAAGGGGTCCAGTTGGCACATGCCCACCTGTTTTACAGATTGATGCACTTCTGTATAAAAGGAAGCAATTCCTACAGTACAGATGAAAAAAGACTACTTGTGTTTATGAAGGAATTTTGTTCCTAGATTTCTGCATCAGACTATTGAAGGGAGATGTTGGACTGAGTGGCAATACCACAGCTGCCTAACTTTAAATTACATTAAAATGCATCATCTCAAGGCCTGCCCCATTTCCCAGCTGCTGTGTAGTTCACTGTTTTACAGGAATTTAAGTTTTTCTGTTCAACAGGGATGGTATACTCAATCTTGGAGTGGCTAACATGACAGAAGCAACCAAAGCTAGCAGAAGAGCTGACCTGAGAGGCTCAGTGTAAAAACATCCTCTCCAACTTATGACCAGTGTTGAAAACTGAATCACAATTAACTAAACATTTTTGCCACATCTCAAAATAAGACTTTCAGTAAATAAGTAAATAGGCTACAAGAATGTGAAATACTTTTTTGTGGTTGATGGGGCCAAGGAAAACAACCTCCATTTCTGTTGCTTAATCTATCTAGTTTATCATGTTGTGTTGGGCAACATAGCTTATAATTTGTCTTGAATTATAAATTATGTAAAAATTCCCTTTTTAAAAAAAACTAGGTATTACAATCAACTTTTGAGGAAAGATAATATTTTTTAGGTGTTTTGAAGCATGCAATTTTGTTGCTTACAATTTTTCTTGAATTATAAATTGAGTACACACGTTATTAAATTTTTTTTTAACTAGCAGTTTGTTCTACCAGCTGTCTTCCTAACAATTGTCATATCCTACCAATTTCATCCTACCAATTGTCGTACACTCCAATATATTTGCGAAATCATGTTCTTGTGAGAGTTTAAGAACATAAGAATAGCCATACTGAGTCAGACCATGGTCCTTCTAGCCTGGTACAGGTAGTTGTTGACTTACAACCCCATTCTGTTCCAACTGACCAGTCGTAACCCAATTTGCTTGTATGTCGAAAAATGTCTGCTATGCGTTCCCGCGGCAACCTCATGAGACTCCCAAACCTCGTGGCAGTCTTGTGATGTTGTAGGAACTCATGGCAGCCATTTTTTTCCACGAGACTGCATGGGCAGTAGCCTAAGAAGATCACTACTGCCCCAACTCACCCCACTGGACCACCAGAATCTAAGGTAGGCCCAGAGGGTGTCCTACGCTGTTTCCAGAGGGAGGAAAGGAGAGTGGCTGCTGTAGTCAGGTCTGGTTGTAAAGTCAAACAGTCTTAAATCAGGTAGGTCATAAGTCAACGACTACCGGTATTCTGCTTCCAACAGTGGCCAATCCAGGTCGCAAGTACCTGGTAAAAAAAAACCCTAAACTGGAGCAATGTCTTCAATCCCAGGGCAAGCAGTGGCTTTCTCCATATTTATCTAAATAGCATACTACTAATGTAGCAGAGCTGGTTTTAAACCCATCACCTTATGTGTGAAAAACCAGGACCAAGCCACTAAGCTAGTCAGCCAGTGTAGCGCATTAGGAAGTGGTATACTTTGGAACAATGAGGCACATGATCTGTTGTTCTCTTTCCTAGGTCCCAAGTTCTTTCATGGCTCCCTGCCTCCGTTCTCTTTGTGGGTAATATCTATGCTGGTTCCAGAGCCTTATCAAAATTGGTAAGCAAGTTTAAAAATAAAGCATAATATACACAAAAGGAGCTACTTTTCAAGAGTGATAATAATAATAAACATTTTCTACTGTGTGTTTTCATTAGCAGTTCCCTTGTGCTGTAGGATCAGGCAGGGAACGACATACACCGTCAGGACTCAGTGGCCTTGCTGCAAAGCATTTAACAAATTATATTTGAAGGCAGGTTTTAGATAGATTGTAGAAATCTGAATAGAGACTTAAAGGTCAGGATGTGTCCAATTCTGATAGTATTTTAGAAAATGATCTATTGACAAGTACCTTTTCTAAAATACATGCAGGAATGAATGTGTATGTGCAGTGGGAGTGGCCATTTTTCAACTGTAAACGGGGGCAACACAGCAAAATATATGTTTTAAGTTATGGCATTGACATGAGAAAAATGCTTGAGTACCTGAATAAATTTATGTAAACCGTTCTGAACTCCCCTGGGAGAATGGTATAGAAAAATTGAATAAATAAAATAAAATAAATAAATATATTTGTATTTCAGAGGACTGTCTAGGTGCCCGGAAGCGTCCGGAAGGCCTCTGACCATGCGCGGGTGGCATCACATGCGTCCGCGCATGCTTGGAGGCCCTCCAGATGCGGCCCAGAGGTCAGAAAAGAAAGACATGGCTTTGTGGGGGGCAGGACTGGAGGTGGAATGGGGTGGGGTTGGGTTGGAGGGGGGAGGGGCAGAATGGGGGCAGGGCCATGTGTCCGGCTTTCTCCATGGACAAATCTAGTAAGTCTAGGCCAATTAAGTACAGAGTCTGCAATTATGCAGTACAAGAGATTATAGGGGGTAAAACTCATTGGGGGATGGCATGTGCGATCTCTTAGGGAGAGGGAGAATTAGACAGACTGGATGAGCTACTGGGCCTTCACCTGTCATCATGTTTCTACAACCTTCTGTAATCCCTCCAGTAGCGTGCTGTCCAAAACAAACTCTCTTCCAAAATGTAGGTATACTGGAAGCAGCTGTAAATCCTGACATTGATCTTGGTGAGACTTGCACTCCTCTTCTGAAATGGGGAACACACTTGTATTTTTTGTCCCTGCCCTGAGCTAGTATTCAGTAAAGGGTCCTCAGCATGGAACAACCTTTACAGAATACTAGTTTAGCATGCGTTTTGTGCCTAATTTTTGGCACAAGCATTCACACCTGTCAAAGGCTGATGTAGGAGGGGGGGAAGGGAATGGGGACTTTTATACCGCCTTTTTGTCGCTATGACATTCAAAGCGGTGGGCACTGGAGAACTAAGGGCTCCTTTTACAAAGGTGCGCTAGCGTTTTTAGCACACGCACCGGATTAGCATGCGCTATAGCGTGTGCTATCTGAAAAACTACCGCCTGCTCAAGAGGAGGCAGTAGCGGCTAGTGCGCACGGCATTTTAGCGCGCGCTATTCCGCGCGTTAAGGCCCTAACACACCTTTGTAAAAGGCGTCCTAAGTGACTTGTCCAGGATCACAAGGAGCAGCACTGGGATTTGATCTCACAACCTCTGGGTGCAGAGGCAGCAGCTCTACCAGTGAGCCACACCATAAAATGCTGGTGTCCAACTAATCACAGTGAAAGACAATACAGCAGAAAAAATTAAATAAAACATCATGGTTAAAAAAGATAAGTAAGATTAGGATAATACCCGAATGGGATCAATGAGGATTGTAGCCTGATCGAGTTATATTAATAATAATAATAATAACAACAGCTTATATACCGCAATACCGTGAAGTTCTATGCGGTTTACAAAAGACTAAGCAAAGGTACAAATTGACTGACTTCAAGAGGGGAAGAAGAAAGAGAAGTAATTAGACAGGAAATTCATTGTTGAGGAGAAAAGTGATCAAAAGGACAGTAGGACGCTATTGAGAGGAAAGAGATAAGTGGATCAGTTGTCAAGATGTTTTAGGAACATTACCCGGTTGGCAGTCTGAAGATCCCTTAAATCTGCTGTATTGTCTTTCACTATGATTTCAAGGCTATATGTTATTAGAAGACATTGAGTAGCTGTCAGTCAGTTACTGTGGTGTCCAACTGATGGCAGTTAGGCATGCAAATGCAGGTATTCTATAACATTGTGACTAACTTCTGGAAACACCCCTGACCTTGACCATTCGTAAGTGCCCCCAAATCAGAAGCCGAAGTATAAAAACTTCAAAACGGGTCACTTAGCAAAATTGCAACCCTTTCTTTAGTTGGAGGCAAAACCTCAGAGCACAGCCCGGGACCCACATCCTCACAAGCTCAACAGGCAATAAAAATTTCCACTCCCAAGGAAGAGATCTAAAATTCTCACGAATACAGTTCAGAGTTTCAAAACACTTAATACAAAATACTGCTTAAAGTTTCAAGATACTCGGTGCAAAGTGCAAGTTCAACTCCTGTTGCAGTTCATAAATTCCAGTGTTTACCATTCAGAACCATCCAGTGTTCACCATTCAAAACTCAAACAATATCAAAGTTCAGTACGATGTTTGAATGCCAAACCTATCTTTCTGCAGAGTCTTCATTCCTTCCCATAGCCACACCCACTTTGGAGTCGAATTCTATGAAATTTAGGCGAGTGTGTTATAGAATAGGGTGTAGGGCAGATCTATGTATAATTCCTAATTACCACCAATTAAGTGCTTGTTAACTCCAATAATAATGCTTAATTGACTACTTAATTTACAAGCAGATCTGGGATTTGGGTGACCTATACAAAATCTGGGGTTTATCTCATGTCATAGTATCAAATGGATAACAGAAGTCTTCGTGGGATTCATCTCCAGGCTGATATGTCATACTACATAGTTTGGAGGTATCCAGAGCAGTATCTCCCCAGAAATTTATCTTCTGTAATAGGTCCAATTATATAGGCATTGGACTAAAATAGTTCACGCTGCCTTAGCTAATATTCATTCTCTGCATGTCTCTAAAATTGATAGTAACAAGCAATAATTGTTTATTATGAGCTTCTATACCGCTACTAATGACTGGGGAGTCTATTCAGAGCGGTTTGCATGAGCTTCTGTAAAGGTGTTACAATACTTGAGCTTCTGTAGAAGTGTTACAATACAGAGTTACAAAGAGCTTCTGCGAGGTGTTACAATACAGAGTTATTAATACTGGCATAATTATGCCATAATCAGTCATTCTACTTATGTTACTGACACCCCATCCATTAGTGAGAATTTTGTATCATCCTACTTATGTGCATATTTTTATATCAAATCAATTGTCCTAGGTATATTCACATATAATACAATGTTTACACGCCTCCTAAGGAGGTTGGCCAATTCAACTAAATATAATCTATATACACGTATCTGTATCGTGTTTTATGTTTATCTTTGAAAGATTATCTTCCTCAGAGTCTAGTTTTCTGGGCTTTGTCTATTTATACCTATTGTATTCCTGAGAGGGAACTAACCAACCGTCTCCTCTACTTTGATTTATTGGCTAAAGTAGTTTGTGAAGAGGATGGTCTTTATCCCTTTCTTGAACTTTCCGATATCCTTTTCTAGTTTTAGTTCCTTCGGGAGGGTGTTCCACCACCTTGGAGCCATCACTGAGAACATTCTATTCCTTATGCTTTTGTATTTGATGTCTCTGAAGGAGGGAATTTCCAGCAGGTGATTTTGGCTTGAACATAGTTCGCATTTTGTGTTCTGATGCAGTCTGGCCCCTAGATATTGTGGTTCAGAGAGATGAATGATTTTGTGTATCAACAGTAGGATCTTGAATTTCACCCTGCTTTCAATCGGAAGCCAATGTATTTCTTTCAGTAGGGGGTGGCACTTGTCTGCCTCGATTTTCCCAGCAGAAATCTTGCTGCTGTATTTTGTACCATTTGAATCTATTTAATCATGTATTTTGGAATGCCCAGTAGGATTGTGTTGCAGTAGTCGAAGACTGTCAGTACCAGGGTTTCTATTAAGTTGAACGTTGCTTGATGAGTGAGGTAGGGTTTGAGTCCTCTGACCCAGTAGAGTTTGCCATATGTGTTTTTCATGATGCGTTTGATCTGTGTTGTCATGTCTAGATTTGGATTCAACCATACTCCTAGGTTTCTCACCCCAACCGTGGAAGATGTTATGGTGTTGCCATTCAATATTAGTTGGTATCTTGGGCTATTTCCTTCCCATTTGTTAATTAGCAATAGTTCTGTTTTCTCCTTGTTGGTTACTAGTCCATTTATTTGGAGCCATTCGAAGATTTTTCCAAGGCATGTTTTGATCTTCTGTTTAGTTTTCACATTTAGTTTCTTTATTGGGATGATCAGTTGGATGTCTGTGTAGATGTTGCATTCCCACCCCAGTTTTCTGATGAAATTCCCTAGCGGTTGGAGGAAGATGTTGAAGAGCATGGGTGACATGGCTGATCCCTGTGGTACTCCTATATCTGTTTCTTTTAAGTTGCTTGTATTCCCCTGCTATCCAACCCTCGTTAGTCTTTTTGCAAGCCATGACATTTCCTTTGAGGCCCAGGGCCATACATCTTGATTTTAGTAGTGTGTGTTGGACTAGGTTGAAGGCTGCTGAGAGGTCCAGGAATCCCAGTAGCACGTCCTCTCCTTTAGCATGGTGTTTGAGAACTGAGTCCTATACTGCTACTAGCACGGTTTCTGTACTCAAGTTCATAAACTCTGAACCCTGATTGGGCCTGGTCAAATTTTGACCTGTTTTCTAAGAAGTCTGATATTTGTTGACAGGCTAGTTTGTCTATTAGTTTAGAGATCCACAGTTGGTTGGCTACTAATCTGTAGTTGGAGAGGCTGCTTTGATCTTTTTATTTTTCAGACAGGTTTGGTGCATGAGAGTTTCCATTTAAGTGGGACTTATCTCAACCATACTGATTTGTTGATGATGTCCTTGAGGTAGGAGAGTCCTGGGACTTCAAGTTCTCTTATCGGGTGTATAGGGGATGTGTCGAGGGATTGTTGGTCTGGCTTTATTCTTCTTAATAATTTCTTTATCTGGATCTCAGTGATTGGTTCAAATTCTTTGTCTTCTGTGTCCATTGTATATTGTTTTTTAGGCTGTTGTGTTTCTATAGCTTCCTTATTTTCTCTGTGAAAAAGTTGCTGAAATCTTTGCTGGTTAGGAAGCATTTAGTGATTATTTCTTTCTGTTTCTTCCCAAATAGATCATATGCTACCTGGTATAGGGTTTTAGTGAAGTTTCCAGCTTTAAGGCTCTTTTTTGAAAGTAAATCTTTCCTTTCTTTTCTTATTTACTTGATGTATGTTCTGTTGATTCTAGTCCATCTTTTCTTAACTTCCTCATCTTCATCTGATTTCCTCCATTTTCTTTCAAGCTTTCTTTTCTCTTTTTTCTAGCCTCATGATTTCTTCTGACGGGGTGAACCCTTCCTTTCTTTTGTTTGTTTTCCTTAGTTTTAATGGTGCTACTTCTTAGGCTAGGGTCCAGTACCTCGTCCCTCGTCCCAGAGTCTCTGTGAAGCTTGTGATCTCTGTTATTTTGGTTTCCATGAGTTGTGTTTGCAGTCTGTTTTCAAATTTGCTGCTGTCTATAATTCCTCTCCCCATTCTTGGACTTGTTCCATTTTTGTTTGATTGTTTTCTAGTTAGTAGTGCTAATTGGCACCAACTAAGTTATGTACACAACTGGCCTATGTGCGCAGATTTCCGTAGCATGCAACTGTAAGGGGCTATGGACTGGGGACGGGCAGGGGTGGGTTAAAGGCATGCCTAGGACTTCTAAGGTTGGGCATGAGTACATACACCAGCCCATGAGCTGGGGTGAATGCTTGCATATAATGTTAAGTATATCAATATGGATTGTTGCACAGAGCTGCCATTGTAGAATTAAAGCTTATGCGTCCTTTTACTAAGGGTGCTCTAACCAATTTAGCACGCGCTAAAGATTAGTTTGTGCTAAATGCTAATGCGCCCATTATTTTCTATGGGTGTGTTAGCATTTAGCAGCTGCCATTATAGATTTAAGGCTTCGGGGTCCTAAGGCACGCTAACTTATTTAGCGCGTGCTAAATGCTAACATGCACACCTTAGTAAAAGGACCCCTTAGTACCCAAATGGTGATCTTTCTTGCATTTACCCCTATTTCCCTGTCTGAAAATTCTGAAGTACTATCCAGAATATGATTAACGGATATATTCAGAGAGATGGTATTAATCTTTGTCATAATTTATCCTCCTTCCACAACAGCCAATTCCTGTGTTCTTTACTTTGCAAAATGCAGCAGAAGTTGTCAGCTGTGGACTCCAGAGCTTTATTCAGAAAGAGGTAAGGTGATAAGTTTCCATGTGACACACAGCTGTTAAAAGATGAAGTGAAACTACAAAACCCAGACCAGCTCTCTATTCTCCAGACAACTGAAGGGTTTTGGGCTAACTGAACCCCTTATGCCAAGTGTTTGTTTGGATGTTACAAACAGTGTTACATCAGTAAGTGGGAACTCGTGTGAAAGATTTTGTCCGAGTTCACCAGGGTTCAATACTGCCAAATGTACAAACGTGCTTGGCAGACATTACCCACTCACATCATTTTAAAACACTCTGTGGGCTAATCTAAAAATCTATAATTCATAGTGCAAATTTTTTTTTTTTAACTGCTTTTTTACTTTTTCTCTTTATGCTATAAATTAATGCAAGAATTATCAATCGCCCCAAACCCTGGTGTCTATATAGTGTGGAGAATTGAATTTAAATAGGATTCAAATAAATAAATCAACAATTCAACAACACTTTTAAATGACATTGGTCAAAAGCTCCTGAGAAGTATAAAGCCTGGTGAATTTTAAACCCTTAATAAGATGGCTGAAAAACAGGAACTTATCTGCAAACCGCTGTTTTGTTTTTTCATGCAGGGTGCCAGCTGATTGCCCTACAGAGCCCAGTTTCGTGTCCTTCGTCAGGGGCATCTCCCGAAGCAGTACGGATCAAAAGCTGGTTCTCCACGGTGCTGTTTTGCACTATGAATTGCAGATTTTTAGATTAGCCCACAGAGTGTTTTAAAATGATGTGAGTGGGTAATGTCTGCCGAGCACGTCTGTGCGTTTGCCGGTGTTGAACCCTGGTGAACTCGGACAAAACCTTTCACATGAGTTCCCACTTACTGATGTAACACTCTGTTTGTAACATCCAAACAAACACTTGGCATAAGGGGTTCAGTTAGCCCGAAACCCTTCAGGTGTCTGGAAAATAGAGCTGGTCTGGTTTTTGTAGTTTCAAGTCATTCTGACCCCTCTCATTTAGAGTAAGGCTCTTACTGCTAGTACTAAAAGATGAACTGAACTGTAATGACAGCTATTCCTTTGACATCTTTAAAATATTGTTCTGCATTCATAATGAGACTTAGCTGGTTATTAATGTCTTCCGTAGGAAATAATTGTCAACCAGCAGGTTGACTCATTTGTAAATGAATATTCACTTGCTCCCTGCGCATATACCTTTTCTAGTGTAGCTCTTCAGATACATTTTCCACTGTCATTGTACCAAAGTCTCTTGCCTGCCATATTATTGAATTATATATAAATAATGATTTCAGTTTTCAGAACAGTGCTTTCCCACAATAAGCCTGTATTTAATATACCTAATGTATACAGTTTGGGATTACTTTTGTAGACCAGTACCTGAATAAATTAATGTAAACCGTTCTGAGCTCCCTGAGGAGAATGGTATAAAAAATTGAATGAATAAACTAGGAAGATTAATATCTTTGCACCTGATCATACATGACCATGAGATTACAAATTCCAATTTATTGTTTTGTTAATTTGTTAACAAATGGAAGCCAGATGACATCAAACACATTTGAGGCCTAGGGCCTAATGTGCCATGTTTTTTTTCTTTTTTTAATCTAGATCTTTAGGTGGTATATAAATTTTTAAAAATAAATATTTAATTTGAATGAGAGAAATGCTTTCTTTATAGTGACCATTGTGCTAGGGAATCTGGGTTTAATCTGTGAAACCTGACTCATACACTGGATGCTCTTTGCCTGTATTGAGTCTTGCCTGACTACTGTCACTCATGTCTTGTTTGCAGTTCTTTCAAAACTGATCATTCCTTTCCCCTTTGGAACCCTTTTTAAAAATCGGTGTCAACATTGGCCACCTTCCACTTCTTCTGGTATTATGCTGGATTTTAGAGAAAAATTACAAATTACTAACTATAGCTTTGCAAGTTCATTTTTCAATTCTGTTAGCAGTCTGGGATGTATACCATCTGGTCCAGGCAATTTGCTACTGTTCAATTTGTAAAATTAACCCATTATAACTTCCAGTGTTAAAGAGATTTGTTTGAGTGTCTCTGTTTCATCAGAACTGAATACCATTTCTGGCACCAGTGACTGCCTCACATTTTTCTTGGTGAAGACCAAAGCAAAGAATTTATCTAATCTCTCTGTTATGGCTTTTATCCCTTGGTCATCTAGTGGTTCAACCAATTATCTTCCTCGTTTCTTGTTTTTAATATACCTAAAAAAGTTTTTACTGTGTGTTTTTGCTTCCAGGGCAATCTTCTTTTCAAGGTCTCTCTTTGCCTTCCTCACTCATACAGACAAAATAGGAATTCTAGAGTATCAGGATGATATAATAATAATAATAACTTTATTCTTATATACCACCACACCATTTAGTTCTAGGCGGTTCACATCAAAAAACTGTACAATCGGCGAATCATATACATAAACATGTCATACACATCTCGGAAAATACAATAATGACAGATCATAAATTTATCAAACAGGTAACTTTTCAACAATTTTCTAATAGAATAGTAAGACTGAGCTTGGGGTATAAGATTACTCCACCAAGTAGTCATTACACTAGCCTGAAATGCAAAAGTTTTTCCTAAGAATCTCTTATAGCGACATGATTTTGGTGTTGGAAACGTGAACCAATAAGTTTTTCGTGTATTCTTGTTAGACTTAATCTAATATAATCAGAGAGCTCCTTAGAGACAGTTGTAGTTCTTTTGGGGAATCTGTTTTCATGTGATTTGGGAGTAATTGCCAAAGGGTTTGATTTTTCTTGCAGAACTGCAGGAAATTCTCTCTAAGCCTCCCTCTGACATTGTTCCTGCTGATATTCCTTATTTTGTAGCCTCTTTCCCATGAAACACATTTCTTCCAAAGCTTCCCACTGCTGATACTCTTTCCTCACTGTTCTGCTATTGCAGCTGCGGCCACATAAAAACAGTCTGCCCTTCCACAGCATCCACTATCCTTAAGAGATCCCAAGTGCCTGTCCCACACTTTCTTGACTTCAGGCATAGTATTTGTCTCCATAATCTCTTGTGCCAAGTTGCTACACTGGTAGCAGTAGGGAAGGTACTGATTGGTCATATTTTATCTTTTAAATGAGGAACATGGAAGAGGGAGGGATGGTGGAACACATAACATCTTTTTGGTTGGAAATAGTCACACACACACTAGTCTCTGTCCCCAAACTTCCTATCTGTAATCTAGAAAGTATATGCCATCAAAATGCATATTGGACTTTTGCACAGCCCTTTCAGAATCCCCAACATTTCAGAGGCGAAAGGCAAGAAGTTCATTGCAGAGAAATTGAGCAAATGTGGTTTTTCTCACTCATTTTCCCACAAATCCAGTCAGAATGGACTAATGGCATTTCTCCATTTCCTGCCTGTGAATAGAAGAAAGGAGAAGAGATGAGAGTGTAAAGAAAGAGAGGCTAGAAGAAAAGAAAAGCAGGGAGATGGGAAGGTTAGAGGAAAATGGTAGACCCAAAATAAGGGAGACAGAGTTCTAGGACAGGGTAAGGGAGGAAGGAAGAAGTAAAATGGGTTAAGTTAGGGGAGGGAGAGGGAAAGGAGGAGAGAAACAAGAAAATTGAAAATCAGTTTTATTACCGTTGTCTGCATCTATTTTATTTACCAATATTTTCAACAAATTCTTGTTTTCATATGAAATATCCAATAACTGCTTGCTGATGAGCAGCAGAATTTAAACCACCCAGCTACATAAGAACATAAGAGTTGCCGCTGCTGGGTCAGACCTGTGGTCCATCATGCCCAGCAGTCCGCTCACGTGGCGGCCCTCAGGTCAAAGACCAGTGCTCTAATTGAGTCCAGCCTCACCTGCGTACATTCTGTTTTAGGAGGAACTTGTCCAACTTTGTCTTGAATCCCTGGAGGGTGTGTTCCCCTATAACAGACTCTGGAAAAGCGTTCCAGTTTTCTACCACTCTCTGGGTGAAGAAGAACTTCCTTACATCTGTGCCTGGGAAGGGAGAACTTGGTTATATTGCAGAACCAGTAAACATTGTACCTAGACCTGAGCTACAAAACCAGCATCCCCTCTCCAGGGATTGAGAAAGTGAAAGTTGGCACAGTGATGAAGGTTTTTTAGGATATCAGAAATGGATATTGTTTCACATAGTGAATGAACTTTTAAGTTGGGATTCAAAGGGTAGATTGGGAGGGCTTCAGATGTATTAAGATGATATAAATCAGGGGTCTCAAAGTCCCTCCTTGAGGGCCGCAATCCAGTCGGGTTTTCAGGATTTCCCCAATGAATATGCATGAGATCTATGTGCATGCACTGCTTTCAATGCATATTCATTGTATGTATGAATGAATATTGGTCAAATTAATTTTAAGATATATGGTGTAATAAAATTATGAGTAAGTTAATAACAAAATAAATAAGTATTTATATAATATATGGTTTAGTATAGCTCTTTTGTGTATGAAATCAGGGCTTGAGAATGAGATGGCAGGCTCCTCTCACTAGTCTGGATGCTGGAGGGTGTCCTGGTCTGCATAGCACCAAGGCTTTCCATTCACCCCAAGGATGCAGAGAGAAAAGAAAAGACTGTCATTCAAATATTCAAATTCTCTTGTATTTGTTTTAAGTTGATTTGGGGACTGGCTTCTACCTATCTTTTGTCTCATTTTGTGCTATACAACCCCACGAGGAGAACCAGAAATTATAATTTATTCACCTATCCAAAGATTACTGGTTATATATACAGGTCATTTTTGGATAGGACTTTTATGTTTCAAGCGAGTAAACAGCAGTCCTGGTTTGGTAATTACATTAGTGGAGCCAGGTTGACCTACGGCGCTTTTCAGAAAGAAATTAAAACTGTACTATTTGATAGATTAATTTCCTAAATAGAAATTACATTAATTGCAATAATTCTTTAATAATTATAATAATTCTACTCTGATTATCCTTAAGAAATATATTGTACTTTTTTTTTTAATCTTTATTCATTTCAAAACTTAAAATCAAGTATAATATTAACATACATCAATTAAACTTTCAAATACACTTGAAATCTTACAAATGTTTCTCATAATAAAAAATAATATCCCCCTCCCTAATCCAATTATGTACATAAATATTATTTATCAATAATCAAAACAGAATTTCCTTCCCCCACCCCCCCTACTGTCTTAAACTTTTTATTCAGGGAATTGTAATTCGCTGATTGTCCAGCTCTCTTTGATGTAAACCACCGAGAAGTCGTTAGATTGTGGTGGTATAGAATAATAAAGTTATTATTATTATTATTACTACTCAGCCTCATTTACACAATGCACAAACAGATGGACAGAGGTGACCCCATAGACATCATATACCTTGATTTCCAAAAAGCCTTTGACAAGGTGCCCCATGAACGATTACTCCGGAAACTGAAGAACCATGGGGTGGACGGAGACGTACATAGATGGATCAGAAACTGGTTGGCAGGTAGGAAACAAAGGGTAGGGTTGAAGGGACACTACTCTAACTGGAGGAGGGTCACGAGTGGTGTTCCGCAGGGCTCGGTGCTCGGGCCGCTGTTATTTAATATATTCATAAATGATCTAGAAACAGGGACGAAGTACGAGATAATAAAATTTGCAGATGACACCAAACTATTTAGGGAAGCTCGGACTAAAGAGGACTGTGAGGAATTGCAAAGGGACTTGAACAAACTAGGAGAATGGGCGACAAAATGGCAAATGAAGTTCAACATTGAGAAATGTAAAGTATTGCATGTGGGAAGCAGAAACCCGAGGTACAACTATACGATGAGAGCGATGTTATTGAATGAGAGTACCCAAGAGAGGGACTTGGGGGTAATGGTGGACAGGTCAATGAAGCCGACTGCACAGTGCGCAGCGGCCGCTAAGAGAGCGAATAGAATGCTAGGTATAATCAAGAAGGGTATTACAGCCAGGACGAAAGAAGTTATCCTGCCGCTGTATCGGGCGATGGTGCGCCCACACCTGGAATACTGTGTCCAGTTTTGGTTGCCATACCTTAAGAAGGACATGGCGTTACTCGAGAGAGTTCAGAGAAGAGCGACACGTCTGATAAAAGGGATGGAAAACCTTTCATATGCTGAGAGATTGGAGAAACTAGGTCTCTTTTCCCTGGAGAAGAGGAGACTTAGAGGGGATATGATAGAGACTTATAAGATCATGAGGGGCATAGAGAGAGTAGAGAGGGACAGATTCTTCAAACTTTCAAAAAATAAAAGAACAAGAGGCCATTCGGAAAAGTTGAAAGGGGACAGATTCAATACAAATGCCAGGAAGTTCTTCTTTACCCAATGTGTGGTGGACATTTGGAATGCGCTTCCAGAGGACGTTATAGGGCAGAATACAGTACTGGGATTTAAGAGAGGATTGGACATTTTCCTGCTGGAAAAGGGAATAGAAGGGTATAAATAGAGGATTACTGCTCAGGTCCTGGACCTGTTGGGCAGCCGCGTGAGCGGACTGCTGGGCAAGATGGACCTCGGGTCTCACCCAGCAGAGACATTGCTTATGTTCTTATGTTCTTATGTTCACTGGAAATGCTTAATTCCCTGTTTTGACATTTCTACAGAAAATAATCATCAATTTTATTTTCTTGCAGCACATATCTTTGATAAAAATATGCAGGTAAGCAACTTTTTAAATCCTCTGCCATTGTTAAACACATCACTCCTTTACATCTTGTTAATTTACAATCCTTTACTGTTTTGAACTCCAGTCATGGTACATGGGCTTGTCATGCCACTGGAGCTTGTGCGCATCTGAGAAGCTGAAAGCTATACCGTCGGTAGTTTCACTGCCAGCAGGGTCTCCCAAGGCGGACAGGTTTCAACGGAAATGTCAGATTAACGATGTACCACCCATCTGGGCAGTGTTGGAGGTGGAGGATTGTGAGAAAATGGTGAGAAAATTGAATTTATACTACGCAGAAGACAGGCCCGGCAATCTACTTCTGTATTCTGCCTTGAAACCTGATGATGATTATCAAGTCGCTAGGACTTGAACACAAGTCGATGGCACCTAACAACAACTGTTTTGAAACAAATATTACTGTTATTGTATGGACAGTTTGCTACAATATTCAGGCATCATCCAACATTGTTTTTGCATTGATATTATGAAACTCAAAAGTTCAGACTTTTTTTGTATTGTACAGGGGTAGGCAATTCCGGTCCTCGAGAGCCTGAGCCAGGTCAGGTTTTCAGGATATCCACAATGAATATGTATGAGATGGATCTGTATGCACTGCCTCCTTGAGATGCAAATCTATCTCATGCATATTTATTGTGGATATCCTGAAAACCTGACCTGGCTCTGGCTCTTGAGGACTGTAATTGCCTACCACTGGTCTAGTATAATAATATAGCCTAGAACTGTACTGACCTTTCCATTTCTTTATAAGTAATACAAGATGCTTTACACATGACAGGTTTTCTTTATTCAGGAAACATGAATGGATGTGATGATTTCACTGGCTCTTTCTCCAGAAAAAAATTCAGTACCATGTTGTTTAATAAATATATTATTTCTTGAGATGAATACCAAGATTTATTGATTCAAGAAGTAGGAGTTGACCAGAGTTTCCAAGTTGGTATTTATTTTGAGGGAAAATAAATTTCAGAAATTAGTAATTAATTAAAATAAAAGTCAAACATTTGCGTTGGTTAAACCAATGGTGGAGATACAGAGCAATATGTAGAGGGTCAATGCAGGGTCTCATTTGCAAAAGTCAAGGACTGAAAAATGGGACAAAAAAAAGGGTCCATGTGCAAAAATCAGTTGCTCAATGGTAGGGCAAGTTGTGGATTAAACAGCCTCTATTAGTTTTTATGAGGGTATGTAGAAAGCAGCAGGTTGTGGCACTCTCAGATGGAACAAGAAACTAAAGAGAAAGAAGTGCATGCAACCAGCATTACTCCTAAGCTGTCCATATATAGGCAGTCCCCGGGTTAAGAACAAGTTCCGTTTTTTAAACTGTTCTTAAGTTGAATTTGTATGTAACTCGGATCCTGTACACTACACAGTCTATAAAAATATTAAACATTAAAGAAACAGTCCTATGGAAAGACTTAAACCCCTTGTTCCTTGTAACCTCTCCAAATTTAAATCATCAAGATTGGCTCTGTCACTAGCCAGACTAGCCCAGATTTGGATGTGATCCTGAAGTGCATGCACAACTTAATTGTCTAATGAGCCTTAAAGAGCAATAATTGACAACTAACAACCAATTATTGATATTACTGTAATCGGCACAAATTAGAATTTGTGCTCGCATCTGACTTTGTGCTATTCTATAATACTTGTGCCAAAATCCCATAGCATGCAACTCAAAAGTAGGCATGGCCACGGGAGGGCATTATGGGGGCATTCTGAAAAGTTGCAGACGTTATATAGAATAATGGGTAAGAGTACCTGACTAGGGCATCAGCACTTATGCCAGGTTTTAGCAGGTGTAAGTCTGGTGCCCAAAGTTAGGGCACAGGAATTAGCACTACAGGAGAAATTCTGTAAATGGTGTCTAAAAGGATAGGCACTTATAATATAGGTGCATATCTCTTGTCAATCACACTTAGGCACCTATTACAGAATTGCGCCTATCTTAAAGCATAGGCGCCTGTAGTGTAGGCCAGGGTTTTAAAGGCCTACATTATAGGCGCCTAAGTCCTGTAGAGAATCATTCCTAGTGGCGCCTAAATTCTTCTCTACCCCTAAACACGCCTACCTTGGAATTAGGCGCCCATCTTCTTAGGCTTGATCCTACAATAGAAAGATGCCTATCGCATGGCACCTAATGGCATCTATCACCCAATTAATTTTTATTTTTTTCCATTTATGAGCTTATTAAATCTCTTAATTAAAGCCATTTTACTAATTAAGTTAGATGCCTGACTTTGGTGCCTCTCTTTAGGTGCCTCTTATAGAATTTCCCCCCAGTGCTATTCTATGAAGGGTATGTTCTTTATAGAATTGCGCTTAGCACCAATATTTTCCAGCACTCTTTTTTTGAGCATCATTTATAGAGTACGACCCCAGATGTCTGCCAAGGGTAACATAATTTAGGGGTGCAGAAGTACAGTGATGTGCCTTTCCACACAGACCTGCATTGCCCCATCCTACCCACTCTGAGATTGTATTTCAGGAGGCAAGACGGACAGCACTTAAATGTGGGTCTGTATTGAAAAGCCTGCTTGTGCTGACTGTCATATTGTTTTGAGCCCAGTAGGATTGTGGTAGTAGGCCTGGCAGGGTGAAGGTACTGAACCTGGGGGGTGGAGGGGAGGATGGAACGTTATAAATATTAGATCTGTTGACCGGGGATGGGGCATACTGGACATGGGGTATGGTTAGAGAAGGGAGTTGCTTACCATGGGGGGGAGGAGGAGATACAGACCGCCTTAGGAGGGGTGGGGGGAGGTAGGGTTTTGAGATGCCCTGGGAGGGGCACACAGCTGCATGTTTGCCTGTTACCCCTACAGGGAGACCTCTAATCTCTCATACTGTAGTCCATATTTCTGGTGATATGTTTCACCACAGGGAAACTTCCTAACCCTACATACTCAGTCAACATATGGTAATAAAGAAAATGACTGCAGATAAAGATCAGAGTGGCCCATCCAGGGTTGTGGCTGCTGCTATGTGAAGTTTACCCTACTTTATAATTTTTGTAGTGTGAAAGTCATAAGTTTAGCTTTGAATGAAAATAAGAGACCTTCTCTGTTTATCCCTTGCCTTTTTGAATTCTGTCAATGGGAGGGTATGCCAAGCATCCACTATCCTTTCAGTGAAGAAATATTTCCTGATGTTGCTTTTAATGTACCTTCTTTCATCTTCATTTTCCTGTTCTCTGGTTCTGTTGTTTCCCCATCTATGGAAAAGGTGGTTGTTCAATAATACTTTTCAAGTACTTAAACATTTCTATAGGGCATTCCAGCCAGTCAGGTTTTCAGAATATTCACAATTAATATTCATGAAAGAGATTTACATGCACTGCCTCCACTGTATGAAAATCTTTCTCATGAATATTCATTGTGGATATCCTGAAAACCTGTCTGGTGGGGTGCCTCCAGGACCAGGCTTAAGAACTACTGCTGTAGGGTATACATAGCCAGGTCTTCAAGTCATTTTCATACATCTTCTGGTGCAATCTCCACACTGCTTTGGTTGCTTTCCTCTGAGCCACTTTAATTCTTTTTATAACCTTGGCAAGATAAAACCTCCAAAGTTGAACACAGAACACTGGGCTTGCAGAGTGCACACAGTATCTGTTTTTCTTTTTCTTCTGCAGTTTGTTATTCCTGTTGATAGCAGCAATCTGTCTGCCATTACATGACTCCCAGGTAAGTGTGTTTTGTTTTTTTAAATGTAAGTCTTTCATGTTTAACACTTTCTACTGTACTTCTTCCCTTCTAATTGATTCATGGCTACTAGATTTTGCACCCTGAGGAGGCAATTCTGTACAGGTTGCCTAATGTGTGCTAAGTGCAAATTCTGTAATGGCAATTAATTGTTCTAGAATACTAGTCTTAAGTCCACAGTTTTCTGTGTTTCCCCGAAAATAAGACAGGGTCTTGCATTAATTTGTGCTCCAAAAAACGCACTAGGGCTTATTTTCAGGGAACCAGCAACCAATCCCTTATGTCTTATTTTTTTTCATGTACAATAATCATCTCTCCCTTCCTCTCTTCCATTCCAATTCTTCCTCTTTCCTTTCTCTCTCCCTCCCCATGTGCAGCATCTTTCCTTGCCTAACACCCATCCCCTTGTACAGCAGCTCCCGAGACCTCCAAAAACAGCGGCAGTGCTCTGTCATCAGTGTCGCGGCAGAGGGAAGGCCTCGGTGGGGAAGGCAGAGAAGCAGCCCGTTCATATCACAGCCGTCGCTGCTGTTTTGGAGGTTTCTGAGTGGAGGTTTGTCAGGCTTATGGTGGGAGGGTCGGTGGGGTTCCACTGCACAGAGAGATGGAAGGGAGGGATAGAAATATGCTGCAGAGGGAAGGCCTGACCATGGAAGGGAAGGCTGTGAAGCAGCCCGTTGAGAGCACTGCTGCTGTTTTTGGAGCCCTCGGAGCTGCTGCACAAGGGGATGGGTGAGAGGCAAGGAAAGATGCTGCACATGGGGGGGGCACCCTTTTTGTGAAGTTCACAGCAATGCCCATAGAACCGCATAGAACTTAACGTATTGCGGTATATAAACTGTTATTATTATTATTATTGCCCTGTAAGGTACCTCACTACTCTGGTGCCATATCTGGGTGTCCAGTCCATCACTTTTCTGGCCCCTCCTGCACCCAAAAGGTCTTTTTCTATGCGTTTGTGACTTGGATAAATTTTTGTACGAAAATGGGGTATAAAGATGGACGACATAGCAGGCAAGAGGGAGCCCAACCCCTCCTGCCCACGACGCACTCCCCGAACCCTCGATCGTCTCCCCCCAAACCCTCAATCACCCCCCAAACCTGTGACCCTGCGACACCCCCCACCCCTGACACCCCCCTCTTACCCCCGATACCCCCTTACTTACAATTAGTTGGCCGGACAGATAGGTCCCAAGACCTTTCCACTGGCAGGTCGGGCCTTAGGGCCTGATTGGGCCAAGCGTCTAAGGCCCCGCCCACAGGAGGGGCCTTAGGTGCCTGGGCCAACCGGAATTCTAAAGCAGTAATAATTTGTTCTAAATTGGAAAACTCTAATCTAAGTAATTTTCTAACATGTGCCGAATATGAAATATTTTGCATAAGCTGAAGCCATCTCAGTTGTTTATCTGTAATACCAAAATAAATTGAATTACAGTGGTCAACATTATGGAAGTAAGATAGCCTGAGCTACTGTATCTTCCTGGAGCATAGGGGTGTAAGTAGTGAGCAAACTGATCTAAGCTGTCTTAATCTAAAAAACAATTTATTTTATCAAAACAGAAATTTGATTCAAAGGACGGGTTAGAATCTAATTAATACCCAACACCCTATACTTTTCTTCAGTCTTCAATAATTCTCCAAAAAGTAATGTAAAGTCAGAAACTAGACAGGGTCCCATTTGACCTAACCACAGAACCTTAGTTTTAAGTTTGTTCAATTTTAGAAAATTAACTTGAACCCACTCATCAACTCTTGAAATAATATTTTTAAGGTGATTGATTTCATTTCATTTAATATGGTGTCTCTGACTGAGCCTAAACCGTCGGTACTCTCTTAGCTATAGTAAGCTTTTAAGCTTATTGACCATGTGCAGGAACCCTGATCTTCGAACCCCTCCCCTCGTCAGTTTAGTCTCTTGCAAAAGAGATGAGGGGATGGCGGGCAGGCAAGTGTGGCTGCATTCCCCTGCTGTCTATGGAGAACACCTGTTACAGGTAAGCAACTCTGCTTTCTCTGGAGACAGGCAGGGGATATGCAGCCCCACTTGATGGTGATCTAAGGTATCATAAAAATTCTTCAGCATAGGACATATAAAAAAAAAAAAAAAGTCATCTGCATACGAAAGTATAGAAACACCTAGGGCTCCTTTTACTAAGCTGCATTAGGGCATTAACGCGTGGAATAGCGCACGCTACAATGCTGCGTGTGCTAGTTGCTAACGCCAGCATTGAGCTGGCGTTAGTTCTAGCCACATAGTTCGGGGTTAGCGCGCGCTAATCTGCGTGCGCTAAAAACGCTAGGGTGCCTTAGTAAAAGGAGATGATAAATCCTTTCCTAGAGCACTCAAATAAATGTGAACTGTGTTTGCGATGGAGAGAACCTTCAGAACTCCCCAGTCTGGGCGCCAAGAGAGGGAGAGTGTTTATTCCTCTTTCAAACACAGTAGGTTTTCTTACTTAACAATACCCTAAAACAAGATAGAACTCTTCCATTAATAGCAATTTTATTCAATCTATATAACAGGCATGATCTACCCCATCAAATACAGTGGATATGTTAAACTGAAGCAAAATGGACGCCTGGAATGCGCTTCCAGAGGGCGTGATAGGACAGAGTACGGTTTTGGGGTTCAAGATGGGATTGGATGATTTCCTGAAGGAAAAGGGAATAGAAGGGTATAGATAACATAGAAACATAGAAGATGACGGCAGAAAAGGGCTACAGCCCATCAAGTCTGCCCACTCTGCTTACCCACCCCCTGTCTATGCCCTAATGACCCAATTTCCTTATCTTGACCCTCGTAGGGATCCCACATGGGTATCCCATTTATTCTTAAAGTCTGGCACGCTGTCTGCCTCGATCACCCGCACTGGAAGCTTGTTCCAATGATCAACCACTCTCTCTGTGAAGAAATACTTTCTGGTGGCGCCATGAAATTTTCCGCCCCTGAGTTTGAGCGGGTGCCCTCTTGTGGCCGAGAGTCCCTTGAGAAAGAAAATATCATCTTCCACTTCGACACGTCCCGTGAGATACTTAAATGTTTCGATCATGTCTCCCCTCTCCCTACTATACAGGTCCTGGACCTGGTGGGCCGCCGCGTGAGCGGGCTGCTGGGCACGATGGACCTCTGGTCTGACCCATGCTTATGTTCATGTTGAGTAAGATGGAGCACACTCATTAATTCAAAGTAGTCTACAAGTTCAATATTTACCAATACAGTCAGTTCTTGCTATTCGATTTTGCCCATCCACAGTTGCATCAATTGCAACCAATATTTCCCATTCACACCACTGTGCGTATTCGCAGACCAGCGCTTAATAAAATGGCTTCTTTTGTTTTCACTTTCACCTCACGGTCAAGCTTTTCTTCTAGATATGGCTCCCAAATGTCCAGAAAGTAAATTACAGGCACGTCAAGTGCTGTCCAATGCAGGGATATAACCCTATATTCTCTATAGGATCCACTTTCTGCCATTTTGAGGCAGAATTTGTACTCCTGGAACCTAACCTCTATTTTCCCATAAACTCAACATTTCGTTATTCACGATTTTGTGATTTGCAAACATTTTCGAGAACCGTACTACTGCGAATAATGAGAGCAGAGTTTAATTCCAAAAGTTTAGAAAATCAGGAAATACTGGTTACTGGTCTGTTAGTTTTCTACCTGTTACAAGTAAGCAACTCTGCTTTCTCTTAAGAGAGTCAGCTCCCATTGATTTTAAAAGAGGAGTCGGAACAATCCATGATAACGCATCAGGATAAACTCTTCCAGAAAATGCCAGATTCACAAAATGAGTCACCCAAATAATAATATTACAAGGAATATTCTTTAGCAAGATAGGCCGAGACACTAAGGCCCGGATTCTATAACCAGCACTGTTGGCGGCCGCCTCAAAAGCTGCCACCAATCGCATGTCAATGATGTGATGACGCTGGGTACAGAATTGCGCCTCCGCCAAAGGTAGGTGCCAGCAATATAGACCAAGTTTATATTTAGGACTTCAGACTCGGCAGTGCTACCTGACCAGAAAGGGCCACTGAATATGGTCATAAAGACAAGCAGATAAATCATATGCTTATCTTTATGCAATGTTATCTTTCTCAAATATGACTCCATGATTATTATTACTGGAATTCACATTTGCAGCTTCGGAGTACATTGACAATCTCACATCTGCTGCAGTACTATTTGTAAATATTTAACTATGCTTGTATTGGAACAGATTAGCAAAATCAGTATGATAGCACAACAAACGTAGCGTTTTCGGTGGAGTAACACAATATATTAAGGGAGCCTCGACCTTGAGGAAAGCGTGTGAAACATGGACATGTTGGTGGAGGCGCTCCCTCTCTTTAAAATAAAATTCACAAGCTAAGTGAAAGTTTTATATTCACTATTTATATGAAAACTATTCACAAGCTAAGTGAAAGTTTTATATTCACTATTTATATGAAAACTATTGAATTTATATATATAAAAAAAGATTAGACAAAAAATACGTGATATATTTTGATCCTATGAGATCCTATGAAGATCGGGTTCGGTGGGCTTTGTCCATTTGAGCCAACGGGAGATTTACCCTCTGAGGATCGAGTATCAAAGTATTTCCTTTATGAGCACCTATTTATGAGTGTGTGAAGATTATTTCAACCGGATGTTTTTTGATATTTAATCTACGAAGTAAATCCGGTTTTCATGTATAGCCATTAGAGGTATATCTATGTATTGGAACAGAGGCATGAATATGAGGTTGTTGGGTTTTGGGTTTTTTTAGTTGCAATTTACTTTTAAAGCAAAGGACATTTTGAGCAGTGCCTAGCAATTAGAAAAAGATCAGCATGCCTTGATCTTTAATAGATATTTTGATCAGTTTATTTTGATGGCAGGCTGTTAAAGGAGCACTAATTATTGGACTAGCATGCAGAGCTGTCAGGCTTTCTCCATGGGAAGCCACCCGCTTCAGATTTGCTGCGTGAAGTTGCTTTCCAAATAAATGTCAACAATAACAATACTATATAATCTTGTTAGCTTATTAGCAACACAAATCATTTTCCCTGCTGTCTACTGTGGCCCTTTGACCATAGAACAGAATGAAAAAATGAAATAGTGAGAGGAGATATGTCAAAGATGTATTTAGATTAAAGATCTAAGCAGAATATATGAGGGGGGTGCTAAAAGGTTCTCAGCCCAACCAACTTTCTAAATTCTGAGCATTATTTTGCTACTGTAGCTGAAAAGAATGTTGTTTTAATTGCAAAGTGACAATTTGCAGAATGGTAATGCTATATTTTGACATCGTTTCAGATCATTGATTGAACTACGTCAGCAAAAAGTGTGGAATTTTCAAGTGTGGAACTCTGAGCCGTTATGAAGTTCCTATTCCTGCAGAAAAAAACTCCAAAGGAATGTATGATGCAAACATTGAGTGATAAATGCCTATCATCCACAGTGAAGAAGTGGTGTGCAAACTTTCAGCATGGAGATTTCAAGACCGAAGATACAGCAAATGTCTGGGAGTCCTCAAACGATGTTAACTCCTGAAATTGTTGACCATGTGCCTGACCTAATTTTGACAGATCAGCAAATATTGGCTAAAACAATTGCTGAGACACTACAGATATCCAGGGAATGTGTTGGATGTATAATCCATGAGCAGCTGGGTATTCAGAAGCTGCCCACCAAGTGGGTGCCCAAATGTTTGAATGCTGATGAGAAACGACATTGAGTGGACACTTCCAAGTTGATTTTGCAGCATTTTGAGCGAGCTGGTGCAAACGTTTTGGAACAACTAGTTACTGTTGATGAAACATGGTTACACCACTATGATCGTGGGACAAAACAACAGTCCATGTAATGGCAGCACTCAGATTCTCCAAGGCCAAGGGAATGCAAGACCCAAACGTCTGCAGGAAAGATCATGGCCACAGTGTTTTGGGATCAGAAAGGTGTTATAATGATTGACTCTCTTCCAAGGGGCCAAACAGTTAATGCAGAATACTACAGTAACTTGCTGTGCCGAATAAAGGAGACTTGACAGAAAAAAAGGAGAGGAAAGCTGAGGAAAGGAGTTCTCTTTTTGCAAAACAATGCACCTGCTCGCAAGGCTTGCAGAATGATGGATGTTTTGACGCAGTTGGGGTTTCAGTGCATAGACCAGGGGTGTCCAATGTCGGTCCTCGAGGGCCGCAATCCAGTTGGGTTTTCAGGATTTCCCCAATGAAAGCAGTGCATGCAAATAGACCTCATGTATATTCTTTGGGGAAATCCTGAAAATCCGACTGGACTGCGGCCCTCGAGGACCGACATTGGACACCCCTGGCATAGACCATCCACTCTACTCTCCAAATCTTGCTCCAGCTGACCATTTTTTGTTTCTAAACCTTAAAAAGAGTTTGAAAAGGTGACAATGTTTGAGTGATTTGGAGGTGATTGCAGCAGAGGAGCAGTATTTCAGTGACCAGACATCAGAATATTTTTTGGGATGGGTTAGAGAAACGTCAAACACAGTGTGCCAAGTGTGTTGAACTTAGGGGTGAATATGTAGAATAACTTTTTAAGTTTCATGGCTTCATGTCATTCCCTGGAAAACACAGGAGAGTCAAATCCACAGTAACAACACTCAGACACGAAGGAGTGTATAAGTCCAAAAAAGACTGGTGAACTCTTAAGTATTCCACAAAATCCTTTATTCCTTTAATATGACATACATCAACTCGACATGCACATGTTTCGGCCCAAATGGCCTGCCTCGGGAGTTTCACAGTTTGCAAGTGGTGGCGTTTTTGCAGCGTGTATTATGTGATGTTTAATTGATCATAAAATGTTTTTTTGATTCATACGCAGACCTGTGAGACTCCTGAGGCAGGCCATTTGGGCCAAAACATGCGAATGTTGAGTTGATGTATGTCGTATTAAAGGAATAAAGGATTTTGTGGAATATTTAGAGTTCACCAGTCTTTTTTGGACTTATACACTCCTTCGTGTCTTCTTGTCATTCCCTTCATGGCTGAGCTGAGAACTTATTAGCACCCCCTCATAGGCATTTACAATTTCTAATATGTAGCCTGTCAATATTGTTTGTTACTGAAGTAGGCCACTAGGCCTACCTCGAGATAGAGACCTCATACGCTATATACTGGTTAAAATCAATATGTATATTTATTAGCACATCAGTAACAGCTTACAAGAATAAATCATTCAGTATATAGAGTAACAGAATGTGATCTTCAGGCCTGAGGATCCTCTGATGTCTGTTCTACCTACTTCCGCTTACAGGCCTGTTTTTATACATTTCTTGGTGGTTAACACCACGTTGGTCTAAATCACATGATACATCTTTATTGGTTATTTCCTTACACGTCATTACATAAGTAGATTCATTTATTGGCTTATACATTTGTGTCACGCTATACGTCTGTTCAGTTTACCGTAAGGCCTAACCTTTTCCTGCAAATGCCCCTTTCTTTTACCATATAAGCAATTCCGAGCTTCAACCCCCCCCTCCCTGCTTCGTTATCACAAGACATGTCTTGCTAAATGATATTCTTGAGAATTCTATTTCTGACCATGAGATGTGTTCATCTTTTCATAATATCCTGCTAGGTGTGAGCCCTATTGCCATGCAACAGAGTTAAGTCTTGTTTCTCATAAGTTTTGCTTAGCCTAGCAGCTAGCTCAGCATCAGGGTATTTCCCAATCAGTATATGCCAGCCGGCAACTGTATTATGAAATGTCTTTTTCATTGTTAATATACTGATTTATTAGAGCAGGAGGGAAAATGGGGGGGGGGGGTGTTCCTTCTTCGAGGTCTGGTTTCTTCACCTTTAGTGTTATCCAAAGGACTTAACATGCTTCACCTGTATCATACAAGTACTTTATACCAGATTTTTCCATGATCTTCTTCTTCTTCTCATCTTCCTTTTCCTCTCATTACTTTATATTTTGCCTTTTGTCAAGGCAAAGTACATAATAACATTCACAAGACAAAATTCATCACCATTCCAGTCCTTGTGGATAACTTCAGGAAACAATCCCATGTCATTCTTTAGTGTCTGTCTCAACCTTAGTCCTTTTACAGTACACCAGCATTCTTCAATGCAGGGCTTGAGGGTCAGCGGCTGTGCCCATTCATACTCCAATCCTACTCTCTCTCCTTAAACAATGACTTGGGGATGGTTTCCCGCGGGGACGGGAACAGTGATGAATTTTGTCACTGTGTCATATCACGCTCATCTTTGGAACCTTATAGCCAGGGAAGTATGATGCAGACATGTCTGTTTTCCTTCAATCTGTTTTCTTTGTTGCAGTTTGATCCTGATGGCTATTTCTGGGCTGTAGTTCATTTGAGCTGTGTTGGTAAGTTGAATATTATGTGAGAGAATGGAGCTTTTTGACAAAAGCATTTTCTGTGATTTAATGGAAACTGAAATGCAAGATTCTCTCCAGGGAGCCAAAAAAAACCCTTGAACTACCATGATTCAGGAGAGAACATCTAGGCATTTAATTGAAATATCTGTCTCATTATGTATGGCAAAAGACTACCAGCAAAGAAACAAAAACCACATATCCAGGCAGAGCAAACATGGCATTTTTGTTATTATCATGATAATTTAACTATACAATGAATCCACTCCGTTTGTATTAGTCTGTATCAACAGAATAATGAACTTTTTGCCCACCCATTAGTCCAGTTTTCCCTATTTGGTGTGTCAATACAGGCTCTACTCTGTCACCAGGTATCGCCCAAATTTTATGGCATTTTATATTTGTCTCAAGTGTGCTTGAAATATATATTCATGCCTTGTCATCAGCTTTGTTGATGGGCAGGGGCATTTTTGATATGACATCCGAGTGTGGACGTAGCCAGTTCCCAGAAAACGTAAAAAAAAAATAAAAAATCAAAGGCCATAATCAAAGAAATAGGAAAATGTTTGCTGACTTTTTTGAAAATACAGCTAGAAAATATCTTAAAAATCTGTGTCGAACACAATTGCATATAAAGTATCCGCTATTAGAAATCCACTGAGGAAAACTTCCAGCAGCGGTATTGGGCCCTGCAGCCAGGAAACATCTGCAGGAATGCTCCAACTTTCCCCTCACATGCAAAATATTGGCTCTGTACATTGAACAGCGTTACCTAATGTGCAGTATAATGCCTCTGCGAAGGGAGCCAAACTTTTCTCTGCCAGAGACTCAATATCTGGTTCAGGCACAGGAGAGAGATATTTAAGCACAACCACCACCTGCCACCCCATCATGTCTCCATGAGTAGAGAATGACACGGAGACAAATTTGTCCCTATCCCCACAGGAACTCAATTTCCCCGCCCTGTCCCCACAAGTTTTGTCGCTGTCCCTGCCCCATTCCTGTAAGCTCTGCCTTAACCGCACAAGCCTTGAACACTTATGATTTTAAAGTGTTTTAGGCTTGTGCAGATGAGGACGGAGCTTGCAGGAATGGGGCAGAGACAGGAGAAGAACGCGCCAGGATGGGAAAATATGTTCCCGCAGGGATGGAGACAAATTTATCCCCTTGAATGTTGAGGGCCCTACCAGGGGCTATGCTAAGGAAGAGGGTTCCAATGGGCCCTGCAGCTGAGGAAGATTCTGTAAGGCAGGAGCTTGAAGTTCAAGCTCTACCTTCTCCCACCTCCCTGCATCCCAATCCACACTACAAACCATTATGCTGTGCCCCTCGTACACAACCATTGCAGTTAACTGCAATGGTTGCATTAAGGGTGGCCACCATAGGACCTCTCACAGGTATATGGGGTGTATGGAAGCTGTTGCCTAGGTCCACAAGGTGGAGGGCCTACACCACTGCACTCTCCATTTCCACTCACTATTCCTAGGTCCTGGCTGAAGGCCAGCTGAAAATGTAGGTGATCCCAAGCTGAGTCCAGAGACCAGCTATTAGACAGCCATGTTCTGGGGCAGGCTGGCACCCCAGTGGGTGATGAGAAGGACAAGATTTCTGTGTGAAAGATATGTGATGGGGGTATTGACAGTGCCTGCACATGTTTCTTAGACACATGTCTTGTTTATCTCCACATAAACTAAGGTTCTGCCTTGCTCCTAGGACATGGCAGCCTAATTGATGGCCTATGCTGGGGAAGGACCACATTTCCAACTACCCTGCATCCAAGCACAGGCAGTGTCCCTCCAGAGAATAGGGAAAAATTGTGAAGGTGAAATGAGCAAAGCAGGTTATCCTCTAATGTAGCTACATTTCCTTGGATATGAGAAGACAAAACAGCATGAGAAGAAACAGCATTGAGGGCTATGGTATGGGGTAGACTTCCCACCTAAATCAGCCTCAAGATCTTTCATCTCCTGAGTCAGTATTGGGGTAGTTGAAGTCACCGATTTATTATTGCGTTACCTAGTTCTTTAGCCTCCCTAATTTCTGATAGTATTTTAGCATCTGTCTGTTTATCCTGGTCAGGCAGACAGTAGTACACTCCTATCACTATCCTTTTCCCCTTTACACATGGAATTTCGACCCATAGGAATTCCAAGGTGTGTTCTGGTTCCTGTAGAATTTTTAGTCTCTTTGATTCAAGGCCTCTGTTGACTTATAACACTATGCCTCCACCTTTTTGATCCTCCCTGTCACTGTCATGAGAAGCCAAAACAGGTCAGCACAAGCCAAGGGCTCAGGTAAGGTTGGGTGAATCTGTGCTTCTTGATCTTTCTTTCACCCTCATTTCTTCAAGCAAGGGTGGGATGGGGGCCTCCTCAGTGCTACCATTCCTATGTATACTATGGGATCTCTGGTAGGTGGGGGAGGGAGGTGAGAAGGCAGTGCAGATAACATGCAGACAGGCTGGCTATTGGGACCATTTGGCAACAATTCAACAGGATGTCATGGTTAAGTCTGGAGCCACTCAGCTTGCTGGGTGGAGGGCCCCTGTAGCTGTTAGGTTTTGGTGCCGCCTTTTTCCCCCCAGGCCCATCTCTACCCAGTGTTTAGTTCTGCTTTCTAGCCCTCTGTGTACTTCTCAGTGTGCCCACCACACCATTTCCACATCCCTTTCTTTTGTACCCAACTGGCTATCTGACACCCAGGCTTCTGAGGCACATGGGGCACCATAGTCCTTGGCTCCAGCAGTGATGGGGTGGAGGTATATATCTTTGGGAATTATGACAATGATTCTGTCTTAGCATCTCTCCCTTCGCATCTGTGGTCAGAGGTGCACTGGGAGGTTGGCTAGGACAAATGACATTCCCTCTGCTTTTCCTATGTCGGTGAGGATGCAGTGTCTGATGGTGAGCCTGGCACGAGCAGCCAGCAGGTAGCATAGCCACATGAGCAGGAGAAGAATGGCGAGTCAATGGGAGCTGATGCCTCACAGGAAGACACCATGGGGAAGCAAGAGCACAGTGAGGACACTAGCCAGGAGCAGCATGCATGAGGCCAAGAGGAAAAACAATTACTGGAGGGACACCCCTCTCAATGGAATTTGCAGATAGCCCTGTAGAGGCAGAATGGGTGAATGAGGGGGCTGATGGAGAGCCACTGGTGGCTCATAAGGGTCCCAGCCACCATAGGTGGCAGGTGGTCAGGTTGGCCTCCAAATTGTTGGGGCAGAATTTGTAGTTGGCGGACTACCGGTAGCAGAAATTCCAGCTGATGAGAGAGGGGATCCAGCTGCAGCGGACCTTGCAACAGGAGGCAGAAACTTTGTGTGGCAGAAACTTTTGGGGATCCATCAGGACCTGCAGGCCTTTATAGCAGCCTTGACAAGCATCCTATCAATTCAGAGTGTGCCTGAGTCTCCAGTTGGATACAGTGAGGCCTCTCTTGCCTCAGCTGCTGAGGTGCAACTACTCACACGGATGTGACTCATGTCACCCAGTCCAATGGGTCTACTATGAGACTAGGTCCCTCAGAGTCACAACAGACTGCCTTGCTGGATCCTACAACAGGCAGCAAAGCAGGCAGCAACCTACTTAGACAACCTGACTTCCAAGGTGCATCATAGCAAGAAGCATTACTGATGACAGTGGGGGCTCCACATGAGAGGACTCTGAGTCACATTCTGCTCCTGCACAGTCTGGCCTATAACTTGAGGGGAAAGGGAAGGGGAAGAAGAATTATGGCTGTGAGCCAAATAATTGACATGGGTTTGTGTGTGTATGTATGTGTAGGGGGGGGTATGTGAGTATAGGAGGAGGAGGCACACGTCGAAGGTGAGCGTTAAAGGCGCTCGCCTTAGCGAGAGCGCCTTTGCAAAGGGCCTTAAGAAGGGACAAGTCACTGCACGGAGGAAACACCAGGGAAGGACACCTACACAGGCAAGTGCCACAAGGGCAACAAGACAGACACAAACAGCAGATAGATAAACACAGCAGTCGCAGAGAACATACACAAAAGCAGCAGGGGTAGCAGGAATATAATTAGGAGAGAGACTGCAGAGAAAAAACACTAAGGATGCTTCACAGATTCCTACACAAGGAGAAGCCACTTCAGACAACAGACCGGTAAGCAGACAGCAATGGAAGCAACAGATGAAAGCAGGAGGTTGAGCTACCCAGTTTTCTGCACTGTTTGTCATATGTATGACTACCTCCCCTCTGTATGTATGCATTCGATGCGAGGAACTGGAAGGCCTGAAGAAGCGAGTCAGACTACTGGAGGGCAGAGTACTAGAACTATAGAAGCACTTCAAGCAGTTGAGGAAGAGATTGGAGAAGCAGAAAACTTCATGGAAGAGAGGAACTTGGAGGAAGAAGTCAGGGAGTTAGGGAAGTTCATCGAGAAAGCATACAGAGAGGCCGTGGAAAATCACTACCAACAGAGGAACTGCCAAGAAACACCTACAGTGTGAGGACAATCACAAGAAAGGAACAGTTGACACAGTAGCAGGACCTGGAAACAGCGGAGGGAACCCACAGGAAGACAAGTCCAGTACAAGCCAACGCCGGAATGAGGAAAGATGGAAGTGCACCAAGGACACGAACCTGCGACTAGAGAGATGGAAGTACACCAAGGTCATGGACCTGCGGCTAGAGACAAGAGAAGATAGAGAAGACAGAAATCGTCATGGGGGATTCTTATCATTCAACAAGTCAACAGCCACATAGTGGGAGGAAGAGAGAATCAGCTGGTGACCTGCTTACCAGGAGCCAAAGTGGAGGATAATAGTGAGCCACATCAACAGGAAGGGGTAGATAACGGCGGTGGTGATCCACATTGGGACTAATGACGTGGGCAACAGGAACTACAGCAGGGAAACACTGAAAGGTCAGTTCCGGATGCTAGGAAGGAAGCTGAAGATCAGAACGCCGAAGGTAGCATTCTCGGAGATCTTGCCGGTATCCAAGGCCGACGGGAAGAGGCAGACGGAACTGCAAGCAGTCAACACATGGATGAGGCGCTGGTGTGAGAAAGAAGGATTCCACTTCGTGCACAACTGGACGACGTTCTGGGGGAAGAGCAAGCTATACAGGAAGGACAGACTTCACCTCAGTGGAGATGGAATGAGGCTACTTGCAAGCAACATCAAGCGAGAAATTGTGAAGTTTTTAAACTAAGAAGAAGGGAAAAGCTGACAGTTGACCAAGAGTCGATGGTTCGGGAAACGGTATACCCAGAGGATACCATGGAAGAAGATTGCAGGGAAGACTTACCGGATCATAGGCAAGACAGAAATCCCAACGGGTTGGAAGGGACGGAAGCATCAGAGACAGAAGGAGGAAGGAAGTGCAAGAAAGTAACAGGCCGCAAACTTAAGTGTATGTACACAAACGCAAGGAGCCTAAGGAATAAAATGGGGGAATTGGAAGCTATGGCACAAAAAGATAACCTAGACATCTTTGGCATCATAGAGACATGGTGGAACGAGGACAACGTCTGGGACACTGTTGCTACCGGGATACAAGCTGTATTGCAGAGACAGAGTAAGACAAAAAGGTGGGGGTATCACCATATACATAAAAGAGGGAATTGAGTCTACCAGAAAGAACACGCCGGAAACGAACAATAAAGTAGAGTCTCTATGGGCCAAAGTACCGGGAACAAATGGAATGGATACGAAGATCTACTACCGACCTCCAGGGCTGTCCAAAGAGACTGATGGAGAGATGACAAAAGAAATTAAACTTGAATGCAAAGGAGGCAACACAGTTATCATGGGCGACTTCAATTATCCGGGTATAGATTGGAACCTAGGCCACTCCAGCTGCAGTAGGGGAGACCAAGTTCCTGGATGCTGTAAGCGATTGCTTCCTGGAACAACTTGTCAAGGAAAATACGAGAGGAAATGCAATTCTGGAATTAATTCTAAATGAGCTACGAGGACTGGCACAAGATATAGAAGTAGAAGGGACGCTGGAAAACAGTGATCACAACATGTACCACTTCAACCTAGACACAGGAACAAAAAATCAATCCAGAACGACTGCCATGGCACTGAACTTCCGAAAAAGGAACTACGAAGGGATGAGTCATGGTGAGGAAGAAGATTAGGAAGAGGATAAGCACTGTAAATACGCTAGAGCAAACATGGTCCCTTTTTAAGGACACAGTCATCGAGGCACAGAATCTAAATATATCACTTATCAACAAGGGTTCCAAGAGGAAAAAAAACAAGGAACCGGTGTGGCTCACTGTAGCAGTGAAAGAAGCGATCAGAGACAAGAAGACTTTTTTTAAGGAATGGAAAAGGACAAAAACTGGAAAAAGCACAAACAACATCAATGCAAGCGCCATAAGGCAGTAAAAGGGGGCCAAAAGAGACTATGAGGAAAAAATAGCCAAGGAGGCAAAACATTTTAAGCCGTTCTTTTGATATATTAAAGGGAAACAACCCGCGAAGAAAGCAGTGGGGCAGTTGGATGACCATGGAATGAAGGGAGTACTAAAGGAAGACAAAGCCATCACCGACAAACTGAACACATTTTTTGCATCTGTATTTACCGAAGAGGATATATCCAATATACCTGAAGCAAGCAGGCTTTACACAGGAAAAGAAGACGGGAAACTGACAGGGCGACGGTCAGTCTAGAAGAGGTATGCAGACAGATTGATAGGCTTAAAAACGATAAATCCCAGGGACCGGATTGCATTCACCCGGGTAATCAAGGAACTGAAAGGGGTTATAACTGAACTGCTTCAACTAATAGCCAATCTGTCGATCAAATCAGGAAAGATTCCGGAAGACTGGAAGGTGGCGAATGTTATGCCGATCTTCAAGAAAGGTTCAAGGGGAGATCCGGGAAACTACAGACCAGTGAGTCTGACTTCGGTACCGGGGAAGATAGTAGAGGTGCTGATAAAGGACCGCATCATCGATCACCTTGATGGACACAAATTATTGAGGACCAGCCAGCACGGCTTCAGCAAAGGAAGATCTTGCTTGACAATCTTACTGCACTTCTTCGAGGGAATAAATAGGCAGATAGACAAGGGAGACCCAATTGACATTGTATATCTAGATTTTAAAGAAGGTATTCGACAAGGTCCCGCATGAACATCTACTTCGAAAAATTGCGAGCCATGGGATCGAGGGTGATATACTCATGTGGATTAAAAACTGGTTGGCGGATAGGAAACAGAGAGTGGGGGTAAATGGACAATACTCGAACTGGAAAAGCGTCATGAGTAGAATGCCACAGAGTTCGGTGCTCGGGCCTGTGCTCTTCAACATATTTATAAACAACCTAGAAATTGGCACGACGAGTGAGATGATTAAATTTGCAAACGATACAAAGTTGTTCAGAGTAGTGAGGACACAGAAGGATTGCCAAGACCTACAACCAGACATAACCACAATTGAGGAATGGGCAGCGAAATGGCAAATGCGGTTCAATGTGGATAAGTGCAAGGTGATGCATGTCGGTAATAGAAATCATATGCACAAATACAGGATGTCCGGTGCTATATTCAGAGAGAGCTCCCAGGAAAGAGACTTAAGAGTTCTTGTAGACAAGTCAATAAAACTGTCCGTGCAGTGCGCGGCGGTGGTGAAAAAGGTCAATAGAATCCTAGGAATGATTAAGAAGGGGATCCCGAACAGATCTGAGAAGGTTATCATGCCACTATACCGAGCCATGGTATGCCCCCACCTGGAATACTGCATCTAACACTGGTCGCCGTACATGAAAAAGGACATAGTACTACTCAAAAGGGTCCAGAGAAGAGTGACAAAATTGGTTAAGGGACTGGAGGAATTGCCGTACAATGAGAGGCTAGAGAAACTGGGCCTCTTCTCCCTTGAAAAGAGGAGACTGAGAGGGGACATGATTGAAACATTCAAAATATTGACTTAGTAGAGAAAGAAAAATTGTTCACCCTCTCCGAGGTGAAGAGAATGAGAGGGCACTTGCTAAAGTTAAAAGGAAGTCCATGCATGCGTGTGACATTGTGTGGCATCTGCAAATGTGCAGACTTCCACCCTGCCCGACACGATTTGAGGAGGCTTTTCAAAACCTGGACAAAGTGCTGGGTTTTGAAAAGCCATCCGGACATCTGGTAACCCTATCTTTCATACAGAAATCTTGTCCATCTCATCACTCACTGGGGTGCCAGCCTGTCCCAGAACATGGCTGTCCAATAGCTGGTTTCTGGACTCAGCTTGGGTTCGCCTACACTTTCAGCTAGCCTTTAGCCAGGACCTGGAAATAGCCCTGCCCTGATGTGAATTGGAAGCGAATTTCAAGTCATGGGAGCTATTATGGAAAAGATGGAAGCCCGATGGGTACTGATGATTTTTAACGAGGGGACATAGAGTAGATGTTGAGAGGTAGATCTTAGGGTTCTGGGAGGGTCATGTGGAATCAGAAGTCTATCGATGAAGGCTGGTTCCTTGGTCTTTTAGGTTTTGAATGTTATGACGACGATTTTATAAATTATTCTGTGAGGGATGGGTAACCAGTATGCTTTCTTTAAGAGGGGAGCAACATGATCGTATTTTTTAGAATTTGTAATAATTTTGATGGCAATGTTTTGGATTAATTGAAGGCATCTTATGTCCTTTTAGCATATACCTTTATATAGTGAGTTACAATAGTTTAGAGATGATAAGAGAATGGATCAATATATTAAGAGAGTGAGAATCTAAGATACTAGCTACAGAACGAATCATTTTAAGTTTGAAAAAAGTTTTTGACCACTACGTTGATTTGGGGGCAATAAGTTAATGTGTTGTCAATGATAACACCCTAAGATTTTGACTGAAGTAACTGATTTGATCACAATATTCTCGATGGATAATGGAGCTATGAGTTGCATGTTATCTTTCCATGGGAAAAGACAGTTTGTTTTTTGAGATGCTGAGGGAGAGCATATTATCACGTAACCAATCTCTAATTTTTTCTAGTTTTGCATTGATGGAATTGATGTCAGTGGGGTTGGATGGATTGATGGTGTGAATAATTTGTATGTCATCGGTGTATGCAAAAGCAGAGAAGCCAACTGACTGACAAAGAGTCAGTAGGGGAGCCAAAAAGATATTAAAAAGTAACAGGGAGAGAATGGAACCTTAGGGAATGCCGAAGTTGTTTTGGAAAGAGAAGGAGGTGGAATCAGTAAACCATTCAAGAATCTGATTGGAGATACCAATCGAGGCAAGCCTATTAAGTAAATGCAGATGAACTATTGTGTCGAACGCTGCTGAAAGATCAAGGGAGATAAGAATAACCAATTTATGTTGGTCGAGGTAGTATTGAATAGATGTTGAAAGACCTAATAAGGAATGTTCAGTTGGGTGACTTTTGTGAAAACCTGTTTGATTAGGATGCAATATTTGAGTTTTGTGAACGAAATCTGAGATTTGATTAAGTACGATCTTTTCTGTCAATTTTGCTAAAAAGGGAAGATTAGCGATTGGCCTATAATTCGAGCAGTCCTGGGTGCCACTTTTGATGATTGGATAGATAGTAGAGTGTTTCCAAGTGTTGGGCAACGTAGCTGTGATAAGACTCCTATGTATGAGTTTGAGAATGTAAGGACCAAAAATAGAGAAATAATGTTTAAGGATAAACGGGGGTATAGTCTCAGAGTTAGAACCCTTTGTGTTAAGAGATTGCATGATGTGTTGGAGCTCTTTTAGGGAAGGAAGGGTGAAGTTAGAAAAGGAAGAACTTAAGGGATTAAGTTTTGTTTTCTTCAAGAGAAGGAGAACAAGTTTTACTCTTGTTTTCCATGATTGAGATGCAGGTGTCCAACCACCAGAGGAGGAACCCAATAAACCTTGGAGCATCACCATGCATTCTTCCACCTATTGTACCCAGAGAGACCCAGCACTCACTCTCCCAGCACCAACCAGTAGTCCTCACACACAGCAGAAATACACAGCAGAGTCTTCCCTAGCACCAACAGACAGTTCTCAGACACCGTGACATACAGGGAGTGAACAGACAGAGCAACAATGAAAAACAGATGACAAGAGGGAAGAGTGTGGCACAATGGTTAAAGCTACAGCCTCAGGACCCTGAGGTTGTGGGTCCAAACACACTTTGCTCCTTGTGACCCTGGGCAAGTAACTTAATCCCCTCATTACCCCAGGTACATTAGATAGATTGTGAGCCCGCTGGGACAGACAGGGAAAAATGCTTAAGTACCTGAATAAATTAATGTAAACCATTCTGAGCTCCCCTGGGAGAACGGTATAGAAAATTGAATAAATAAAGCAGTTGAAGGTCACGTGACGCTATGAGCTGCTGAGGACACGTTCCTGCTCAGCTCCGGGGCCCCGATCCATCTCCACGAGCTTCACTCTGTTTTACAGCACCCTGGCCGCCCCGATTTGTGGCACAACGGATCCGGAATCAATGGACCAATTTCTGACCCGCTCGCAAGAAGCGGCTCGCCCTCCCTCCACCCGAAAAACTCCGGCGCGCATGAAGCCTTGCGACACGAAAATGGCGGCGGCCTCTGCCGCGGCGGTGTCTGTGCTGGCCGACACTGCTATTGCAGACATCCAGAAGGCAGTGGCACAGGTGCTCCGGCCGCAGCTTGAAACTTTAACAGCCCAAATGAATCGTTTGGAGCACCTCTTCACAGACACTGCGGCGCGCACTACAGTGTTGGAGCAGAGGGTGTCTGCAGCGGAAGACTCTGTTAATTCACACGAGCTGGACTTAGCGGCCCTGCAGGAAACGGTACGCCTACAGGCTGACAAGCTGGACGACCTGGAAAATCGGTCGCGCCGGAATAATTTACGGTTTTTGGGTGTACCCGAAATAATCCCAGACGCGCACCTTTTGGCTGAATTGGAGGGTTGGCTCGAGCTGGAATTTTCTGATGCTGTGGCGCCTGGCTCTTTCTGTTTGGAACGGGCTCATCGCTTAGGCGCACGACCTACCCGTGAATCCAGACCACGTGTGGTAATTGCAAAATTTCTAAACTACCGACACAAGATGGATATATTGCGGCACTCCCGGGCCAAGAAGGACTCCTTAAAATTACGGGGTTCTGTTATACGTCTTAGCCAAGACTACTCATCTGCACTTACTGACCGGCGAAAGGCATTCTATCCTCTATGCTCCAGATTGGGGGAGCTTAAGCAGCGCTTCCTCTTTGTCTATCTGGCTCTGCTGAAGATCCAGCATGATGGTACTTGGCACCCCTTCTCAGTGGCTTCGGAAGCAGCAGACTTTATTAACCAACATCTTGGCTCTCCCTCGGCCCCACCTTGACTTTTTCCATCATAGTCTGGATCCTTCAGGGCCAGGGTGGACTTTTCTGACTCTTGATGGTTCCTGTTCATTGTGTTGAGGCTCGAGTTATGCTTCCATGTTTTCTTTCGTAGTTGGGTGGATTGGGGCCCCGTAAGGTGTCTTCACGGTCCTCTTGCATATTCCTTGAGATATGCTGTTTGGGTTTTTTGGGGGATGGGGGGGGAGTTGGATGTTTGGATGGGAACAGTATACAGGATTACTTGTTTGGTTGTTGTTCTTTTTCTGGCCTCCTTTGCTTTACTGTTTTTTGTTCTTGCAATTTTTTCTTTTGTTGCTTGCAGGGTGCTACCAGGGGTATCAGGTGAAGAGCACTTGGGTGAGGCTGGGCGCCTGGGTGTGGAACTTGTCTCTTACTTGTTGTATGTTACCTATGTCAGTGGACCCTGGGTGACAGCTCACTCCGTATTGTTTCCTGGAACGTGTCCGGGATTACGTCCCCGGTGAAGCGTACTAAGCTGCTAAACCAGTTGAAACACCATCGTGCTGATTTAGCTTGCTTGCAGGAAACTAAGATGACAGTAGAGGAGCATAAGAAACTACAACGGGGATGGGTTGGCTCAGTGTTTTATGCTTCTTCTTCGGGTAAAAGGGCTGTGGTATGCTTGCTGATCCGTAAGGGTCTGAAGTGTGCTGTCACAGTGTGTCACCAGGACACTCAGGGTAGAAATTTATTGTTGCATATATCCTTGCAGGGTACAGAATTCCGCTTACTGATTACCTATGGGCCTAATTTCTATTCTCACTCCTATTTCACTACTTTGATCTCTCTAGGCCTCTTGGATTCTTCCTTTCCTCTTATTGTGGCTGGGGACCTTAACCAAGTTTTAGATTCCTCTCTGGATCAATCTACTGTCTCCACTTCGCCAACCAACACATCCACAAAGGGAGTATCATTTCTCTGTAAGTCCCTGGGATTGGTCGATTCCTGGCGGCTTCTCCACCCTTTTGAAAGGGACTATACTCACCAGTCTAGAGGGCATGGGTCCTTCTCCCGCTTAGATTATCTTTTGGTCTCGGAACATCTCTTTTCTCGTGTCACTGAGGCCGCCCTTGGAGGTATCTGATCATTGCCCTATATGGATAGATGTGGCTTGGGGTGTTCCTCCCCAGGGATCCCTCCGGTGGCGCTTTCCTTCCTATTTACAAGATGATCCGGACTTCTTGACTTATTTACGTAAACGATGGGAGGATTTTCTTCTTACTAATGGTCAGCATAAATCTACCCCTGCCCTCTTTTGGAAGACGGCCAAAGCAGTTCTTCGGGGGGAAATTATATCGTATGTTTCTGCTCGTCGTAAACGGATTTCGTCTGGCATCCTTAGATTGGAAAAACAATATTCCCAATTGAAAGCTAAATTTCTTTGTCATCCCACAAACACACTGAGGGAGGAACTTCACGCTGCTCAGGTGGCCCTTAATGCCTTATTGCACGATCGAACCAAGCGCTCTCTTTTTTATAGGAAATATCGTTTCTACCGGTATGGTAACCGGACAGGAAAAATGTTAGCTACCCTGACGAAGAACTGGCAGGATGATCGCTATATCTCTAAACTTAAGGCGGACAATGGTTCTTATCAAACCAAGACAGCGGATATAGCGGACGCCTTTTACCTGCATTTCTCTACCTTCTATGCCAGTCCTGAGCCCTATAGTGGTCCCGATGTTCTTGATTACTTAGAGGATGCTGATATGCCTCGGTTCACTGATCTGCAGAGGTCTGTATTGAACGGACCCTTTTGGGGCACGGAGATCCAAAAGGCGATAAAAAACTTACGCTCTTGCACGGCTCCGGGCCCTGACGGGTTCTCCTCTGAATTTTATAAGATGTTCTTTCTGCAGGTGTGCGAGCCTCTTTTAGGTTATTTTGTCATGGCGTTGGAGACAGGAGCGTTTCCTTCTCATGCTAATTCTGCCACTATTACGTTATTGCCAAAGCCGGGTAAGCCACGGGATGAAGTCGACTCCTACAGACCAATTTCCCTTATTAATGTTGATTTGAAGATTTTGGCTCGCCTAATAGCCAATCGGTTGACACCTCTCTTGCCCCATGTGATTTCTCCGGCGCAGGTAGAGTTCGTGCAGGGTCGACACTCTGTGGTCAATGTTCGACAGGTGTTGTTGGCTGTCTCCAGAGCCCAGTCTACTTCCACGCTTGGTCTTTTGGTGAGCCTGGACGCAGCCAAGGCTTTTGACCAAGTCCGATGGCCCTATCTTTTCCAGGTTCTTAATTACGTGGGGTTGGGGGGCTGGTTTGGGTCTGCTTTGCGTGCGCTCTATTCTGCACCCTCAGCCTCAGTTTTAGTCAATGGGATTCTAACTAAGTCCTTAGAGGTGGGTCGGGGGACGCGTCAGGGTTGCCCTCTTTCCCCATTGCTTTTCCTTCTTTATCTGGAACCCCTACAGCGTACGATTCAAGGAGATGATGAGTTGGTTGGTTTGCCGGAAGGCTCTTCCCAATTACGTGTGTTGGCTTTTGCCGATGATCTCTTGTTTACTCTGGCCCGCCCGCAACGCTCTCTGGAGCTTCTAGATGAATTTCATTTGTTCTCTGGGTTGACCCTCAATAAGCAGAAGTCTTTCGTGTTACCATTGCAGCTCTCAGTGCGTGACACATGGACGGGTCCCTTCCCTTTAGTGTGGGCTGACTCCTCGATTAGATATTTAGGTATTCTAATACCCAGGGACCTAGCTACACTTTACTTTATCAATGTACTTCCTTTGTTGGCTGGGACCGAGCGGCGGCTCTAGGCCTGGCGCTCTTATCCATTATCCCTTTTTGGGAAAATTGCCCTGTACAACATGATGGTGGTCCCTCAATGGCTTTATCTTTTTCAGACTTTACCTATTCTTTTACAGCGTTGTCACTTGCGGCTTCATCACCGTTCCCTCTGCTCCTTTTTGTGGGGTGGTAAGCGATCTCGCATTCCTCTATCTTCTCTATCTTTACCAACTGCACAGGGAGGACTTGGGCTGTTACATCTGGGTAGATTTAATATGGCTTGTCAACTTAGGCATTTGAATGATTGGTTCTGTGCTACATCTTACTTTTCCGCTGCTGCAGTGGAGTGCAGTTCCTTAGCTCCTTACCATT
This sequence comes from Geotrypetes seraphini, assembly GCF_902459505.1. Classification (NCBI taxonomy): domain Eukaryota; kingdom Metazoa; phylum Chordata; class Amphibia; order Gymnophiona; family Dermophiidae; genus Geotrypetes; species Geotrypetes seraphini. Next base: position 140,412,831 of record NC_047085.1, read on the forward strand.
TCAGTTACTTACTTCATGTGAAATGCTTGCCCCCCCTGTGGCAGCTGTATGGGGATTTATTTCTCCTTCCTTTACGAAAAATTTGGAAACAGCTTTGTACTCAATTAGCTCTTCGGTTTGATGTGACACCGTGTCTACCCATTACTGGTAATGGTGATTTTCTCCCTGGTATGGGCTTGTGCGCTCATCCCAGCTGGCCGGGGAGGGGCATGCATTACTTATTTCATGTTTTACAGTCTGATGGCACGTTACAGTCTTTCCAGACACTCTGTGCTTCCTCTGCCTTGATGGCTGGGGATTGGTTTTCTTATGGACAATTGCAACATTATGTTCAATCCCTTCCTAGCTCATCCCTACGTGAAGATGTTCAGGAGAAGCTGTCCGAGGCAATCAGTCTTACTGCTCAGATGCTCATCCCTCTGCGATTTCATCATCGCTCTCTTCAGGAGATGGCTGGAGAATTGGATTATGCAACTTTGGCTACTAAGTGGTCTGCGGACTTACAGTTTCTCATTTCTGAGGATATGATAAAGCGGAGCATCCTTCATGGGACGAAATCCTTGGTCGCTGTGACAGAAAGGGAACGTTATTATAAATTTGTGGTCCGGGCCTACTTTGCCCCTGTCCGAGCCTTCCATGCACATATCTGCTCAACTGATGCTTGCCCCAAGTGTGCGGCCCCTCGAGCTTCATTGGGTCATATGTTTTGGCTGTGTCCAGGAGTTCAGGCTTTCTGGAAACGCCTTTGTCTTCATATAGCAACATTCTGGAATTGTACCTGGACTCCCACGACCACCTTTCTTTTCACCCTGAAGTTATCTTTGCATCCAATTCGTCCTGGCGCAACGGTGTTTGTACGGAAGGCCATACTGGTGGGCATCAAAACCATCCTTCAACGTTGGCTGTCGCCCAATACGCCTACTGTTTCGCATTGGCGAACTCAGATGATTCACTTAGCGGGATGTGAACGCTTAGACATTGTTAATGTGGACTCTAGACGTGGTGCCCTGCATCTTCACTGTTGGTTACCTTTCTGTTTGACTTTGACACCGACGGTGCGCAGCAGATTATTGAATTGATCTGTTGGCCTTTGAGTACTGTTCCCATGGGATGGGGTGGGATGGGGGTGGGTGGGTTGGGTGGGTGGGGTTTTGTTGGGGATTCCTGATTGTATTTGGTGGCTGTTTTCATGTTTATATATATATATATATTTTTTTTGAAACTAATAAACAGATTTAAACATAAATAAAGCAGTTAGGGGGTTTGAATGGGAGGTGTAGGGAATCGGGAGACAGTGAGGATTGGGTGGGGGTAGGGGGAAAGATCTGAGAGCAAGGGCCAAGTATTGCTGGAGGGGCTATGAGGATACAAGGCAGGAATGTGAAGGTCACAAGGTTCAGACAGAGGCAGAGAAACAAAAGTAACAGGCCACTCTACTCCACCTCTCCAGTTTCTAACTTAGCAAAACTCACAAGTGAGTCCAGAGACAGGTTTATGCTTGAGCTAGTCACTTTTAAAGCAGGTCTAATTCACAACATTTTTTCTTTCTAGCACAAGGAAATTGTTTTACTATCTGCTATGGCACAAAAACATCTGTGACATTTGATCACCCATAATGTACTCATGAACTCCCCTGGAAATGCCTCCTCCCCCCCCCCAACATCTTTTTGTCAATGTCTAAAACAGACTTGGAAACATTTTATCCTTTAGTTTGATTATATACTTTGGGCATTTTTCTGTGAGAAACTTGCAGGACACACCTTTTGGACATTTTTCTGTTTTGAAAATGAGCCCTTAAATGATTCCAGGCATGTACCGCCCTTTTACTAAGCTGTACTAAGAAGTGGGCTTACTTCTTAAATAGATCTTTCCTTTCTATTAATCCTTACATAGGTCTTTCCTGCATGCTAATCCCATTTTTAGCACATTTGTAAATTGGGTCTTTTTCTAGTACAGTCAAACCTCGGTTTGCGAGTAACCCGGTTTGCGAGTGTTTTGCAAGACGAGCAAAACATTCTCGCAAAACTTGTCTCGCAAACCGAATGTTGACTCGATTTGCCAGCACCCACCCCGAGAACCGGCATCGCTTCCCCCCTGCTCGCAAAGGCCCCCCCCCCCGCCCGACCAACTTTAACTCACCCCCGGTCTGGCACCGGCATCGCTCCCCCGCCCCGCTCGCAAAGGCCCCCCCTGCTCGAATCGGCACCCCCTCCCCCCCCCCGTGAGAACAGGCACCCCCCCCCCGCCCGCCCAACTTTAACTCGCTCCCCGTCTGGCACCGGCATGCAGCCCACAGGACGTGCCGGTGCTGCTTGAAGATCTTCTTCCTGCCTCTGCCGGCTTTGAGCATGCATCGGAGAATCTCGGCGAGAGGGCGAATTAGAAGGGCTTGAGCATGCGCAGATGCATGCTCAAAGCCGGCAGAGGCAGGAAGAAGATCTTCAAGCGGCACCGGCACATCCTATGGGCTGCGTGCCGGTGCCATACGGGGGAGTGAGTTAAAGTTGGTCGGGCGGGGGGTGTCTGTTGTCGCAGGGGGGGCTCGCCTTTGCGAGTGGAGGGGGAGTGATGCCGGTTCTCGTGCCAGTGCCAGATGGGGGGTGAGTTAAAGTTGGGCGGGCGGGGGTGCCGGTTCATGCGGGGTGGGGGGGTGCCGATTCGAGCGGGGGGGCCTTTGCGAGCGGGGGGAGCAGTGCCACTGGCCTCGGGGGGGGTTTCCTATGGGGAAACTCGTTTTGATATACGAGTATTTTGGTTTACGAGCATGCTTCTAGAACGAATTATGCTCTTAAATCAAGGTTCCACTGTATATCCTTTACTTTTCTACTCAATGAAGCTTACTCAGTACAGTCAAACCTTGGTTTACGAGTACCGTGGTTTGCGAATGTTTTGCAAGATGAGCAAAACATTTTCACAAATCGTGACTCGCAAACTGAGCATTGACTCAATTTTCGAGTCCCCCCGCCTGAACCGGCATCCCCCACCCAAACTGAAGGCTTACCCCCAATGTGGCACTGGCACGCAGCACCAGCCCACAGGAGGTGCCGGTGCCTGAAGATCCTGCCTCTTCCTGGACTGGGCCTTGAGCACCTGCACATGCTCAAGGCCTTCTGGCTCCCGCCTCTCTCCGAGATTCTCCTGTGGGTTGGTGCTGCATGCCAGTGCTAGATTGGGGGGTAGGCCTTCAGTTTGGGTGGGCAGGGAATGCCAGTTCACGCGGGAGGGGCGAGCGTTTGTGAGGGGGTGTCAATGCCGGTTCACGGGGGATCGGTGTTTGCGGGCGGGGAGGCGATGCCGGTTCGCAGGGGGGGGGATATGGAAGTGCACCAGTGGTCTCGGGGGTGAGGGGGTCTTTTGTGGATGTGGTGGGGTGGGGATGTGGTGTGGTAGAGTGGGGTGGAGCAGCGCCGGTGGCCAGGGGGAGGGGAGGTGGAACCAATCAAGCGAGTTTCCCTTACTTCCTATGGAGAAACTCACTTTGATATACGAGTAATTTGGTTTACGAGCATGCTTCTGGAACGAATTATGCTCATAAACCAAGACTCCATTGTACTTCTATTCCCCCCTGTCTTATACTAGGATTGGATTATTGTGTTTTGAAGAAGTCATGATACTAGATATTTTATGTTTATATTTTAAGCAGTCTTGGCGTATTGTGTTTACAGGATTAAATATTTCTGTAGAATGTGGTAGAAGCTCTCTACTTAGGTCTTTTCTCATGTTTCTAATGTGTAAAATATATGCTGAATAAGAGTTATTACTTGTTATTACTGAATTTGCTTTACTGCTGTCCAAGCACATAATTTCTATTCTCACTAAAATGTCTCTCTCCTCTCAAGATACCTCTGCCTAAGATTATCATACTATAGATAACCATGTATCTATTGAGTAGATATCCAATTATGAATTGATATTTCTATTACAGGAGGCTACAAATCATTTCAGAAGTCCCATAAATCAACTGTCCTAAGGTAACATTTGTAAATGCCTCATAATTGGCTTAAATTAAAATTAATTGGATGGTAGGTGCCTACCTCTTTCAGGTAGGCACTAGTCCAAGGCGCCTACCTGAAAGTAGACATTGTTAAGGGGTGGATATTGGGCGTATTTGTAATGTAGGTGCCTGTTTTAGACTTAGGTACCGGTATTTAGGCCAAGAAAACCCTAGCACAAATAGGGTGCGCCTAAAGTTAGGATGCCTACTGGCACCTAAGTCCACTTTAGGCGCTATTCTATAAATAGTGCCTAACTTAAGATTGACATATGCTAACCGCCGCATTCCTCTTTACCTATGTTTTATGCACCGTTTGTAGAATAAAGGCCTCAGTGTATGCTGGTTCATGCCCTTGTTCTGTGATTTTTAATGTACAGCACTGCGTGCGTCTGGTAGCACTATAGAAATAAGTTCACTCATGCTATAAAGCCAGTAGCATCACAATAGGAACACTTTTAAGTTACATTCTAAATTTGACTGTTTTTTTTCAAATTAGAAATCTATTGAATCCTTCCTTTTTTGGTGGAAACTTATTACACATTGTAATCTCTGCAGAGAGCCATTGTTATGTGTAATCTGGTACAGCATAATATTCTTCTATCTTCAGTAATGTATTTTGTAGTTCATATTTACTGTTTTATGCATCTTTTTTTTTTCAGTGACCTTGACCAACAATATATAAACTATATTTTCAGGTAAGATCGGTGAAAACATGTGTACTGCTAGCCTCGTGAGTTGACCAGTGTTCAATGAGCTGTTTAAGGAATTACACTGCTTATTCTCCCACGTTGATACTCAAATATCGAGTAGCCAAAGACTGTAAGCAATGCTTACATGATTAATTGTAAGCAGCATCCAGACTTCGAGGCTGCTTTCGACACTCCACTCCCCTCCTCTGACAGGTCTCTGTGTCCTGCCCTCTCTTCTTGCATACTGGACTATGATCCAGCGCATGTGCAGAGTGCCCCATAATGGCCCAGTGATGTGCTGCTTGTGCCACTATGTGTGGCTAGCAACAGTGGGACCTGGTACTTTAAATAGAGCAAGGTGAGTGGAAGGGAGGAAAAAGGATAAGCTGCAACAGTGGAGACCTGAAGGGCAGTTTTGCTGTATTGCTAGCACTGACCTTAAACATAAGATTGAGCAACAAGTTATTTTGTTGTGTTGTTTTTTTTGTTCCTGAGTAATAAATGTTCTTTCTTAATTGCCTATGCTATGAAAGTATAGAAAATGGCTATCATTCCCCTCAAACTTTGTTTTTATGTCCAGGACATTGACATTTTGAAATTTACCTTTTTTGCAGAACATTCCAGATCAATTCCAAGCTGAGTATACTAAGGGGCACTTTTGGCATCTGGCCTCATGCAGTGGGAGTCCACCAGGACAGTTAGGGAAAAATGCTTGAGTACCTGAATAATTTGTGATCCGCATAGAATTGTAGGATATGCGGAATATAAATAATTTTTTTTAAAAAGCATGCCAATCACAAATCTGAAGAAGCGTCACCAAGCTTTTTCCACCTTCTTCACCCATCAAGATGGGTTCTGCTTCTGCCACACTGTGACCAGTCTGAGGCAAGTGGAATTGTCTGTAACATGAAAGAGTGGCGTCACTTTATGGACAGCTCATCCAGGAGCATCAAAGCTGTATTGCTCCTTAACAGGAACAAGTATCAGTCTCTTCCACTGGCTTGCTCAGTGTACCTCAAAGAGGATTACAACAACATCAAGACCTTACTAGACGCCTTGAAGTATGATGAGTACAGCTGGGAGGTCATGAGAACCTCCAAAATGGTGGCATTCCTAATGGGTCTCCAAGGCAGTTTTACCAAATTTCTCTGCTATCTCTGCCTTTGAGGCAGCAGGGACACAAAGGCACTGTATCAAAGGTGATCACTGTACCAAAGGTGATCCACAGCGGACAGAGTTCTTTATGGGGAGAAACAATGTCAAATGGGAACCACTGGTGGACCTCAGGAAAGTGCTGATGCCATCACTGTACATCAGATTGGACCTAATGAAGCAATTTGTCAGAGCTCCTAGATCAGGGGTGTCAAAGTCCCTCCTCGAGGGCCGCAATCCAGTCGGGTTTTCAGGATTTCCCCAATGAATATGCATGAGATCTATTTGCATGCACTGCTTTCATTGTATGCTAATAGATCTCATGCAAATTCGTTGGAGAAATCCTGAAAACCCGACTGGATTGTGGCCCTCGAGGAGGGACTTTGACACTCCTGTCCTAGATAAAGAGTCGGTAACTTTCAAGTACCTTCAAGACATCTTTTCTAATCTGTCTGAGGCACAGATAAAGAAGATCCTGGAGTGCAATGAACTTCCCAAGAAGCTAACTAGGAACAGCTTGGGACAGCATTGTCGTAGTGGTTCAGGGCTTCCTGGGCAATCATAAGGCCAAAAATTGCATGGAGTTAGTTGAGAATCTAGTGAAGAATTACACTAAAATGGGCTGTAGGATGTCTCTCGTAAGTCCTTGATGCTCACCTTGAGACATTCAAGGAGAACATAAAAGCATTCTCAGGAGCAAGGTGAGTTCTTTCACCAAGATATACTGGACTTTGAACACAGCTACCAAGAACAATATAATGAGAACATGATGGGAGACAACATCTGGGGGCTGATTCGTGAAAGTGACTTACAATATAATTGCAAATTTCAAAAAATTACACACTTCTAAATTTTCTGTGGTCATCTTTGTAGAACTTCAATATAAATACATGTTAATTGTGATTCATATGTTGCTCTTTTATGATGTTATAAGATAGAAAAGAGGAAAATTTGGTGTTTTCATGTTTTAAATAGGTAAATTGCAAAATTTGACTAACCTAGTCACAAAAGCAAAGTTTTCTATACTTTTTAGACATGAGTGATTAGGAAATTGCACTTTATGTTCAGGAAAAAAAATTGTGTTATTTAAGAAACTGGTCGTAGACAGCCTAAGTTTTCAAAGGAGGCTGAAGGTAGGTGTAGGAACAGCAAACAGGTAACTGCATCTATACTAAGTAGCTAGAACAGAGCAGTGCTGTGTTTTAATTCTTGTGCTTAATCCCTTAAAAGCAGCCATTTCATTTCCAAAGCTCTGATCAGATCCATTCTACTTAAGAAGTGTGCAACAGAGAATGACACAGTCCTGTAATCCACATGATTCCATAAACTTGACCGTTCTCTGTTTTAAAAGTGTTTCCATTAATTTGCTTACCACAGAAGTCAGACTTAATGGCCTGTAATTCCCTACTTCTTTCTTACTTCCACTTTTGTGGAGAGGGACCACATCTGCCCTTCTCCAGTCCTCCAGTACTACTCCCGACTCTAGAAACTCATTGAAAAGGTTAGTCAGGGAAGCCACCAGAACTTCCCTAAGTTCCTTCAGCACCCTCTGATGTACACCATCCGTCCCAATCGCTTTGTCTACCTTTGTTTTAGCTAGCTCCTCACGAACACAACCCTCTGAAAATCGATCAGGGTCTAATACTCCTCATTCCCTATTCACGTTTGTCTTCTGCGGTCCCGCTCCTGGCACTTCAGCCGTGAACACAGAACAGAAATATTTGTTAAGCAATTCAGCCTGTTCTTTATCAGCTTCTACATATTCCTCCCCTTCCCCTTTGAGTCCCACAATGCCACTTTTGCACTTCTTCCTATCACTAATATATCTAAAAAATGTCTTGTCTCCCCGTTTTACCGTGTCAACTATTTTTTCTTCCATTTGCATCTTTGCTTTCCTAACTACACAACCAGCTTCTCTTAGATATTTTTGCCTGTCTTCCTCTTTCTGTGATCTTTTGTAGTTTATGAAAGCTAACCTCTTATTCCTTACCTTCTCAGCTACTACTTTTGAGAACCAAAGCGGCCTTCTTTTCCTCTTACTTTTACTTGCTTGCCTCACAAAAAGGTTTGTTGCCCTTACAATTGTTCCTTGCAGTTTTGCCCAGCGCCTTTCCACTCCTTCCAGACGTTCCCATCCAAACAATAATTCCTTGACGTAAGTTAGTTTTTTTAAAGTCTAGAACCTTTTGAATGAACCCTCTCTATACCCATCTTAATATTAAACCATACCATGCAGTGATCACTGGATGCCAGATGATCACCCACTGTAACATCGGAAACACTTTCCCCTTTGTAAGCACTAAGTCAAGTTTGGTTCCATTACCAACTGCTGGAACAGTTCTCCTTGTAAAGAATCCAGAATCTCCCTACTTCTAGAAGACCCCGCAATAGGGATACCCCAATCAAAATCCAGCATGTTAAAATAACCTATTAACAAGAATTCCCCCTTTTTAGATATATTCTGAATGTCTACTATTAAATCTTTATCTACTTCTTTTGTCTCTGAAGGAGGCCTGTATATCACACCAATGCAAATATATTCACCATTCCCTCTTTCCAAATTGATCCACAGTGCCTCTTCCTTGCCCTGCAGATCCTGCAATTTGTATGCACCGCCTCCAATTGTATACAAATCTTTTAAATGCATGTTTGTTGCAGGTTTCCTGAAAACCAGACTGGCTGGGTATGTCCTGAGGACTGGATTGAGAACCACTTCTTTTTTTTTTTTAACAGACTTGCATGGTCTGTGTCCCATATGCGGTGATTTGGTGTAAGATGGGCTGGGGAGGGCATCAATGGGAACTCTACTAACTTGGAACATGAGGCTGTTACTGACCAGACTTTATGGTAGATATCCTGTAAATAAGATGATTGGATAGGCTGGAGAGAGCTTGGACGGCAACTTCAGCATTTGGAACCTAGGACAATACTAGGTAGAAATATCAAAGAAGAGACAAGTTAATTTAATCATGTATTTTTAATGGGTATAACTAATGGGCATACTGGATGGACTGTTCTGTTCTTTATCTGCCATCATTTACTATGTTACTATGTAAAGGTATCACAGGATAACAAGAACGATGTTTGGTGTGTATGCAAACAATAAAGCAATAACTTAAGATACCACCGGTACAGAACATTGCAATGGCTCAGATGCTCAAAAGAGGTCAACTTACACGTGCAAAACTATTACAAGAAGCAAGGAAATATGAATCATTAACAAAAGCATTCCAATGGCCCAAGGGGCTCCTCCCTTCCCCCCCCCCCCAATACAATTCAATACAGTCCATTCTCATTCCAAAACCATTGGACCGCAATTCAACTCTAACTAGCTGGGTGTATCTTGAGGACTGTGTTAGGAACCCTAGGTCTACTACTGCTATAAATAATCACTTATATAGCGCTGGTTGGAACTGGAGGTGGAACATGTGAGGCCATATGTCTGGGGTTTTACCACTCAAAATATGGTAACCCTAAGATAAAGTTCAAATCGCCCATCCAGTCTGCCCATCCAGAGCATCCACTATTTCCTCCTTTCCCTGAGAAATCCCATATCCATGTCCCATGCTTTCTTGAATTCAAACAGTCTTTTATCTACACCACCTCCACTGGGAACTATTCCTTGCATATACTACCGTTTCTGTAAAAAAAAAAGGTATTTTCTTAGATTATTCCTGAGCCTATAACATCTTAACTTCATCCCATGCCCTCTCATTCTGGAGTTGTCCTTCATTTGAAAAAGGTTCACACCTGTACATTAATGCCATGGAGATATTTATTTATTCATTTAATTTTCTATACCATTCTCCCAGGGGAACTCAGAACGGTTTACATGAATTTATTCAGGTACTTGAGCATTTTTCCTTGTCTGTCTCAGTGGGCTCACAATCAGTATAATGTACCTGGGGCAATGGGGGGATTAAGTGACTTGCCCAGGGTCACAAGGCGCAGCGTGGGTTTGAACCCACAACCTCGGTGCTGAGGCTGTAGCTTTAACCATTGCGCCACACTTTCAATCATATTCCCTCTTGCTTACCAGAGTATGCATATTGAGGTCTATAAGTCTGTCCCCATACGCTTATGACAGAGACCGCTGACCAATTTTGTAACTGCTCTCTGGACTGACTCCATCTAATTGATATATTTTTGAAGGTATGATCTCTAGAATTGCACGGTATTCTAAATGGGGCCTTACTGGAGACTTACACAAGGGCACTATCGCTTCTTTTTTTCCTTACTGGTCATCCTCTTGCCATATACTCGAGTATCTTTCTGGCTTTGACCATCACCTTTTCTACCACTCAACGATCATCCAATATGATCACCCCTAAGTCCTGCTCTTCTTTCATGTACCGAAGTACTTCACTTCCTATACTATACTGTTTGCTTGGGTTTTTGCAGCCCAAGTGCATGACACTTCATTTTATAGCATTAAATCTTAGGGCTCCTTTTACTAAGGTGTGCTAGCGGTTTTAGAGCGCGCTTAGCATGCGCTATAATGCCACACACGCTAAATGCTAATGCCTCCATAGAGCTTGCGTTAGTATTTTTTGTTTAGCGCGTGGTTAGCATGCACTAAAAACGCTAGCGCACCTTAGTAAAAGGAGCCCTTAGTTGCTAATTTCTGGACCACTCTTCAAGCTTCGCTATATCCCTCCTGATGCTATCCACACCCTTCAGGGCGTCTACCCTATTACAGGGTTTGGTATCATCCACAAAAATACAAACCTTACCAGAAAGTCCTTCTGCAATATCACTCACAAAGATGTTAAAAAGAGCCGGCCCAAGGACAGATTCTTGTAACACTCTAATGATAATATCCTTTTCTTCAGAGCAAACTCAATTTACCACTACCCTCTGTCTCCTTCCATTTGTAAGCCCCTTTGGCTTTAGCAGGGGTGGCAAGCAGGGAGAGTGGAAGAAAAAGTTGGGGGGGGAATGAATGGAGTATATTGGGTGGCAGGGTCGGCTTCGGGGGTGGGGAGGTAGGGAGAAATCAGTAGTGGTGGCTTCAGAGGGGGACAGGCAGGGAGAGAGGAAGAAAAAGTTGGGGAAATGGAGTGTGTCGGTGGCAGGGACGGCTTCGGGGGTGGGTGAGGAGGCAGGGAGAAATCAGCGGTGGTGGCTTCAGTGCGGGGGAGGGCAGGCAGGGAGAGAGGAAGAAAAAGTCAAACTCATGGAGGGACAGAGAGAGATGTTAGTTGGGGAATGGAATGAGGTCTAGAGGAGAGGAAGCATGCAGGAAGCAGAAAGAAAGAAATATTGGATGCACAATCAGAAGGAAATGCAACCAGAGATTCATGAAATCATCAGACAACAAAGGTAAGAAAAATGATTTTATTTTCAATTTAGTGATCAAAATGTGTCAGTTTTGAGAATTTATATCTGCTGTCTATATTTTGCACTATATTTGTCTATTTTTCTATAGTTGTTACTGAGGTGACATTACATATTTTAAAGTCATCTGCCTTGACCTCTTTAAAAAAAAACCTGAATATAATTGATAATTAACATTTTCTCTGTGTACAGTGTGCTTTGTGTTTTTATAATTTTATGGTTACCATTATGTAGTAATAAAATTATATTGTATGCATATGAAAAATGGATGGAAGAAATTGCATTACAATTATTATTATTATGGGGGTGGGGTCAGGGGTGGAGTATGGGTGAGTTGGGGAACAGCTGGGGCGGGGTACTCAGTTGGTATTTGTTAGGTTTAGGGCATTGTTCTTCAACCTTTTGACACCTATGGCCCGGCGGAAATAAAATAATTATTTTTTGGACCGGCACTTGAAGATCATTAGGCTAAGTCGTGTCCATCTTCACTCAATCTCAGCCCCAGACCCCGCCCCCATAATAGTACTAATTGTAACACCATTTCTTCCATTCATTTTTCATATGTATACACAATATAATTGTATTAACAACACATAATGGTTAACCACAAAATTAAAATACACAAAGCACACTGTATGCTTTTTAACATTCATTCCTACCAGAAAACAGATAACCCCATGCAAATGCAGGACCAAAAACTAAAAGTACTAATATTTACAAACAAACCCTAAGATGCAAGACTCTGCAAGCAGTACGACCCCAGAGGAAAAGAAACAAATGCATTTCTTCCTGAACAGACAAATCAATCACTAAATAAAAAAAATAAAAGAATTTCCCCTACTGTTGTTGTCTCTCTCCCTCCATGTGCCTTGCCTTCTGGCCTGCCCCCTGGTGTTATCTTCAGGCCGGTCCACGGTGCAATCAAATCGGCGTCTTTGGGCCGGCTCTCTGAGTGCTACATTGCACAAAGCTGTGGTCAGCGGCTCCTCGTGCGCATCCCGCGCCTCATCTGGAAGCCTTCCCTCTGATGTAGCGAAGTCAGAGAGAAGGCTTCTGGTTCAGGCGCAGGACGCGCCTTTTCCCACGGCTTAGTACACTGCAGCACTCAGGGAGCCGACCCAAAGACACCGCGTTAATCGCAGTGTGGACCGGTGGCTAAAGAATGCAGTCTTGGGCCCAATGGACATGCCGGCCCTGTGGACCGGCAGAAAATTTCTACGTACCAGCACCGGTCCATGGACTGGTGGTTGAAGAACACTGGTTTAGGGGGTAATTGGCTTGAAAAGGTTGAGAAACACTGGTAGAGCCTATGTTCACAATAAAGAAAGTCAGCAAAAATCGAGACTGAAACAGGCGCCTGATGAGACAGGCGCCTAGAGAAGTGGTGATGAGACAGGCGCCTGATGAGACAGGCGCCTAGAGAAGTGGTGCCTGCCGCAAATCAATCACGAATGGGCACTGCTTAGAGAATTGTGGCTAGCAAGGACCCTAGGCGCCAGAAATTTAGGTCAGGGTTTTACAGGCTTACATTTCTGGTGCCTAGGATCCTTGTAGAATCGCAATCTGGCACCACCTTAAACACTCCCACTTTCGGGCTTTGGTATCACTAGGTGCTAGGTGCCATGAACTCGGGTGCTAATCCTGGAGAGCGCCTAGTGGTGCCTAATTTTTTAAAATCCATTTTAAATTGTTTTTTTAATGGCGCAATCAATTTTTGCACCACTTAAAACCAATTAAACACTTAAGTTAGGCACCAAACTTTCAGCTTTTTTGAGAATCTGGCCCCAAATATTGGGCACATGGGCCAGCAAATATTAGAGAAAAAGTTGAATCCAAATACAGTACCGATTTCTCAGGTGAATGGAAAACTGAATTTTTCAAAATTAGTCTTTTTAGGGGACAATGTTTTGTTTTCTTTGCATTTGTCTTTTCAATCTATTTTGAAATGTTCTTCTTTTTTTTTTTTTTTTTCCAAGCATTGTGCTTTTGAGCGTTGCATCACATCCCACAGGTAACTCAAACCAAAGACTTTAACAAAGTGTATTATTTCAAAATCTGTCCAAATCTACTTAATCTGTTGAAATGATGTATCTCCATAACTGTGTTTTGTCATGTTTCAGTTGTCAGATACTGCTAAAAAGATGTGAACATCTGGGGCAGAACTGCATGCCAATGTTTACACAGCTGTCTGTACCTGTTAGAAAGTCCACAGAGAGAGAACACAGCTTGTGACTGTATGCTGGCTGACTTTGTGGTGGGAATTAGGCCTGGGACTGACTGAATGAAAACAAAACAGGAGAAGAAACCCTTTTAACTAGTTCCTTCTGAACAAAATACACTTTATCCTTGTTCATTAAAATAAAGTTGCACATACTTGAAAAACAGAGAGAAGGTTTTCAAGTAAAATGTGTAATGAATTGTTTCTATGTCTCTGGAAGCTAGGGACTCTTGAGGCCAAGTATAAAATGAGACTCCTCCAGACTCAGCTTGGAATCGGATAAGTGCTACTATTGAGAAGAATCTGAGACTCCTTGTAGGTAAATGGATCAGTAGTTCTCCTAGACCTAACCTAAACAGCAGGACCCTAAGTCAAGAATGGCTTCCAGTCTCTGATAATATAAAGTTATCAGGCTAGCTTTGAATGTCTTATTACCTCTCAAGAGTTCCATGTTTTTGAATAAAAGACTAAGGTGCCCTGCAGCACTCGGTTACTGTTTCCTTGCTCCACCATACGAGCCATTTGGAATGAATATTTTAGATATATAGGGGTAATCCCTGTAGAAGAGCCCAAAAAGCAGCAGTTAGTGGGTGGCAGGGAAACTATGGCAGTCAGTGCCTAACGAAACAGCTAAGCTTTTTCTTTTCTCAGGAGAGAAATAAATGTGGAAGAATGGGGTGAGGACAGGAGGGCAGGCAGACATAATATAGCTAACTTCGGACACCGACCATAGAATAATAGAAGTGTACCCACAAGACTACAAAATACAAATAGTGTGCAGAGACAATAAACAAGAAGTAGGCCTAGCCATCCTAGCAAAAAACATCATAAACATTGCCCTTCAAGACAAAACCTCCACCCCCCACCCATGGATCTACTCGCCTGCCAACTTTTGGGTCCCACTCTCAAAGGAACCATAACCTGCCTCCTCTGCTGCATAACACCAGGAAAATGAAACACAGCAAAACCAGAATTCGAATAATTTTTACTCAGAAACTCCCTTGCATCAATGTACAACCTACTCCTAGGAGATCTTAACCTCCACCTCGAAGACAAATCTTCCAAACAATCAGAAAGTCTCTTATTATGCCTCAAAGCCCTATCCTACAGAATCCTAGATCCACAAACCACACACGAAAAAGGCCACCAACTTGACATAGCAGCTTTCATGACCCAACAACCCACCACACCAGAAATTCAGGTTTCAGGTTTATTCAAAAATTTGATATATCACCTTATTAAAAATTCAAAGCGGTTTTACATAATATAAAAACAAAATATAATAAGAACGTACATTAAAAACAAATTACAAACAATGCTACAAACAATCAAACGCACTGACAAACATTAACTTACCGATACAAGATGGAGAAGGGCAGAAATACAATTTGTATAAAGAAAAAGAGAGGAAAGGGGGATCAAGACAAAAGGAAGGGGAACAAAATATAAAAAGTCTAGAATAATGTAAAATAAGCTAAAATGATTAAAAGATGGCAAGGAACTGATTTCCATTACCGTCCTTAAAAGGACTATTATACACCATATGCGTCCAGAACCAGAATGAAAGAAGTTATCCTGCCGTTGTATCGGGCGATGGTGCACCCGCATCTGGAGTACTGCGTCCAATATTGGTTGCTGTACCTTAAGAAGGATATGGCAATACTCGAGAGGGTTCAGAAAAGAGTGACACGATTGATAAAAGGTATGGAAAACCTTTCATATGCTGAAAGATTAGAGAAACTGGGGCTCTTTTCCCTGGAGAAGTGGAGACTTAGAGGGGATATGATAGAGACTTACAAGATCATGAAGGGCATAGAGAGAGCAGAGAGGGACAGATTCTTCAAATTTTCAAAAACTACAAGAATGAGAGGGCATTCGGAAAAATTAAGAGGGGACAGATTCAGAACCAATGCTAGGAAGTTCTTCTTCACCCAAAGGGTGGTGGACACCTGGAATGCGCTTCCAGAGGGTGTGATAGGACAGAGTATGGTATTGGGGTTCAGGAAGGGATTGGATAATTTCCTGAAGGAAAAGGGGAAAGAAGGGTATAGATAGAGGATTACTATACAGGTCCTGGACCTGATGGGCTGCCATGTGAGCGGACTGCTGGGCATGATGGACCTCTGGTCTGACCCAGCAGAGGCACTGCTTATGTTCTTTAAACAGAAAAGCCTTTAAGTTACTTTTAAATTTATCAAGGGATGTAATTTCTCTTATATAATTTGGTGCTAAATTCCAGATGGTAGGGGCCTTGACAGAAAAAATGCTAGTGCGCATAGTGTTAATGTATCTTAAAGAGGGGATGGATAGCAAGTTTTGATTAAATGAACGCAATGTACGATGGGGGGTTTAGGGGATTAATAGTCTGTTAATGAAATCAGGTTGGCTGGAAGTTTTGGTCTTGTAAGTTAGCAACATTATTTTATAGGAAATTTGATGATCTATATGATCTGGTCACGCACACTCTGGTCAGACCACTACATTTACAACTTCAAAGTCAACTGGGCACGGGGCAAAGCCAAACAAAAAATAACAAAACTTAAAACATAAGAACATAAGAATTTGCCTCCGCTGGGTCAGACCAGAGGTCCATCCCGCTCAGCAGTCCGCTCCCGCGGCGGCCCCTCAGGCCTATCACCTGTGCAGTGGTCCCTGACTATTCCTATAACCTAGCTCAACTCCTACGTGTACCCCTCAATCCCCTTATCCTCTAGGAACCTATCCAAACCTTCTTTGAAGCCCTGTAATGTGCTCTGGCCTATCACTGCCTCCGGAAGCGCGTTCCATGTGTCCACCACCCTCTGGGTAAAAAAGAACTTCCTAGCGTTTGTTCTAAACCTGCCCCCTTTTAATTTCTCTGAGTGCCCCCTTGTACTTGTGGTTCCCCACATTGTGAAGAATCTGTCCCTGTCTACCTTTTCTATGCCCTTCAGGATTTTGAAGGTTTCTATCATGTCTCCACTAAGTCTCTGTTTTTCCAGGGAGAATAGCCCCAGCTTTTTCAATCTATCAGCATAACGGGAAGTTTTCCATACCCTTTATCAGTTTAGTCACTCTTCTCTGGACTCCCTCAAGTACTGCCATGTCCTTCTTGAGGTATGGCGACCAGTACTGGACACAGTACTCCAGATGCAGGCGCACCATTGCACGATACAGTGGCATGATTTCTTCCTTCGTCCTGGCAGTGATACCCTTCTTAATGATACCCAATATTTGGTTTGCTTTCCTTGAGGCCGTCGCGCATTGTGCCTTCAATGTTGTGTCTACCATCACCCCCAGGTCTCTTTCAAGGTTACTTACCCCTAGCAGTGATCCCCCCATTTTGTAGCTGAACATCGGGTTCTTTTTCCCTATATGCATGACCTTGCATTTCTCTATGTTAAAGCTCATTTGCCACTTTTTTGCCCACTCTTCCAATATCGTTAGGTCCTTTTGCAGGTCCTCGCAGTCTTACGCGGTTCTAACCTTGCTGCAGAGTTTGGTGTCATCCGCAAATTTTATAAGCTCACATTTTGTTCCCGCCTCCAGGTCATTAATAAATATATTGAACAGGAGCGGTCCCAGCACCGACCCCTGCGGAACTCCGCTTGTGACCCATAGCCAGTCTGAGTAGTGGCCCTTTAATCCAACCCTCTGTTTCCTGCCTGCCAGCCAGTTTTTGACCCATCGGTGGACATCCCCCCGATGGATCAAAAACTGGCTGGCATATGAAACACACAAAAAGATCGACCCACCCAAATTCTGGAACAAAGTAGACACCATGATACAAGAAGGAAACCCAAAAGACTTCATTAACCACTGGTGCACCCTAAGCACTAACATCCTTGAAGACATGACACAACCACAAACAAAAACCAGAATCTGCAGATGCTCAGACAAATGGTTCGACAACGAACTACTGCAACTCAAATGACAATGCAGATGTCTCAAAAGAGAATGGAGAAAAAACAACCAGGGACATATAAAAACAACCTGGAGAGCATTGAACAAACAATGCAAACAAGCGCTAAAAGATAAAAGAAAGTCATACTACACCAATCAAATAGGCACAGAAATCCAAGACACCAAAAAGCAACTACTAAAGGAACTCACAGACACCAAACCCTTCCTAGCTACCAAAACTACCCTGACCCCCATAGCCAACCAACTGGCAGAATTCTTCAGAAACAAAATCTCAAATGCTAGAAATACCTTCATCGGGACACCAAACCACCTCGACAAAATTTCTCTATCACCCACAAAAAAAGAATCCTGTGCAAACTTCCAAGACATACAATGGCTCGACCTAGACGGACTCTACAAAAAATACAATCATGCGGCTTGCAACCTCAATCACTGTCCCCCATACCTGTTAAAATCTGCCAGCATTAGATTCCGCACCCACTTCTTGCAGTGGATCAATTACATGCTCAAAGAGAGCCAATTCCCACAAGATCTCACCAAGATAATCATAACCCCTATCCTGAAAGACCCTAAGGGAGCCACAGAAACATCCATTTACAGACCCATAGCCTCAATAATACCGCTATACGCTAAACTAATGGAAAGCCTCATAGCAAAACTCCTCACCAAATACTTAGAAAACCACAACATATTCAACCCCACGCAATCAAGCTTCAGAGGCCAATACAGTAAAGAAACACTACTACTCTCTCTCCTAGACACAGCCAAATGACACCTAAGCAAAGGCAAAAAATGCTGGTCATTCAACTTGATCTTACCACAGCATTTGACCTGGTAGATCACGACATCCTAGTACAAACACTGGAGGCAATAGGAATCATAGGCAGAGTCTACAATTGGTTTGAAATTTTCCCCCCTCAAGGAAATACAGAGTCAAAGCAAAGAAAGAACAATCAGAAACCTGGAAAAATCCCTGTCGAGTCCCCCAAGGCTCTCCATTATCCCCAACACTCTTCAACTTCTACATAGCCACACTTGGCACATGCCTAGACAATCTAGGCATAACTTCATATAGTTACACAGATGATATCACCGTCATCCTGCCTTTCGACCAATCCACCAATGACATAACAATCAAACTATACACAACAATAGAAACAATATCACAATGGATGAGAGACCACATATTAAAGCTAAACCAAGACAAAACCAAATTCCTACTTCTAGAAAAAAACAAAACCCCTACCATAACAAACCTAAAATTAAACTCCATCTTATATTCCTTACAACCCAACCTAAAACTGCTGGGAATAATGGTCCAGAAGGCATTCGCAACTTAGTTCAACCTAAGAAAAAATCCAAAAATACTTCAACAAAGAACAATTCAGACTTATGGTCCAGGTGCTAATCCTGGGACTTCTGGACTACTGTAATATCCTATATTTGTCATGCCCCGCCTAAACTTTAAAACAATTACAAACAATGCAAAACACATCTCTCAGACTGATATACTCGCTGAAAAAATATGATCACATTACCACTGCTTTCTGAGACTCACACTGGCTCCCAATACAAGCATGCATACAATACAAATTCTACTGCACCCTATTCAGAGCCCTAAATGGAACTGGTCCTAGCTACCTAAACAATCACCTAATCAGAAAAAAACACATCAAGACCAAAGAGAACACAGGCTCTCTTCACCCATCTCCCAGTAAAAGGCATACAAAGCAAAAAAATTATATGGCAAACTGCTAGCCACCAGAGCAGCAAAAATAGACCGCCACATCTCCAAGCTATTGACCAAGAAGACCAACTACAAAACATTCAGGAAAGAACTGAAAACTATGCTTTTCAAAAAATGTGTCAAATGATCTAACTAAACCTTATAAACCCTTCCCCAGATCCCATCGTTCATGCTATCCATCAATTCTTGTAAACTCATTCTGTCTGTTCAACTTTGTAAGCTCCCTGGGAATGCCCAGACCAGTTCTTTTTGTAAACCGCCTAGAACTGAAAGGTATTGGCGGAATAGAAAACAGTAATGTAATGTAATAATATAGAGCAAGATCCACTCATGAGGGAAAGCAAATGTGGAGCAGGGCAACAGGGATTTGATTTAGTGATTCTGCATGAATATCCATATTTGTACAATTTTAGCCATGAGAGGGAAGGAGGTGACAAATTCCTCCGTTATATCAATGAAACACGGCTCTCAAATATGGTTCATGCTTGTATACTTTAAAGTCAACAGCCTAAACAATATGCTAATGCTGACTTAAAATGAGTGATTTAGCTTGTTGGTTTTGTGATGCTGGCTACAGCATTGTGGTGCTGGGGGACCAGATTCAGATGTCATATTCATTGAGTTTGACTGTGCCTGAGCATGCCACAGAATTGGCAAGATCAAATCCAAGGGAAGGGCAAAGAAGGCTAATGCTGTTTCAATGGTAGCTCCTACTGGCAAATGAGGCATTGATTACTGTATCAGAGGAGATGGCCCTTCAGCTAGCTACAAGTCTCTATGGGTTGTGGAGAAAAGGCCATATATACTGTATAACCAGAAAGACAAAATACCCTACATGACTGTGTAGTTCACTTCTGTTATTATATGCTTTTGTGCTGTGATTCATTCCTGTTTCATAAATTTTGGAAAAATCTCTGGTTTAGCAAAGCCCTTCATGTAGTGAAATGCTTGTAGCAAGCACAGGTTCAGCAATTGGGTTTCTCTGCACCGAAAAGAAAGACAAGCCTTTGTACGCTGCGTAATATAACTCTGGAACAAATTATAGTCAAGAAAATATCATTTTAAACCATTAGAAATGTGGAAACTTTAGAAAATTGAAAAGTTATGCAGCTTGAAGGAATATTATACTAATGACCATTTAATTTGCCATTCCACAGTTGTACTTTTTGCCAGTTTTCCACTGAGGATGTTGTTATATCCTTTAGGTGATCTCTTTGATGTCATGAAGTTTCCATTTCTTTACTTGTACAGATTCCATAGTGGCTGCTGTGCCAGGTAATCTTTCTCTACCAATGGGGTACTGTATTCTATTTATCAACTTATAAGGATAAAGTAGTGTAGTTGCAGTGTTGGTCCACTTGAATATATAGGAAAAAAAAGATTAATAAAAGCAAAGAAAAGGAATGCTACCATTTTATTGAATTAAATATTTTTTGATTGACTTTCAAGAGTCATGCTATAGATGGGCATTTGTTTTCCTTCTGTTCACCTAGGGGTACATAACAAATGGTGGAAAATTTGAAGAGGTTTTATTAAACATAGTCAAAGGACAAAACACAGATGACAGTTTTGAAAATGTAAAATTATAATGCATGATAGGATCTTCAGGTTCTCTAATTTAGTATAGGGGCTACATTATCTTTAATCAGAGTTACAACCAAGGCCTGTTGTGGAGCAACTTATGAACGAAGAAAAGCACCAAGGGCCTCATAGAATGGGACAAAATGGTTCTCTTTATTGGTTGACCCGACACAGGCCGTGTTCTGGCACAAACACCTGCATCAGGTCAGTTAAGAAAAGCATAAGCATAACCCATGTCAGGTCAATCAATAAAGAGAACTCTTCTGTCCGATTCTGTGAGGCCTTGGGTGCTTTTCTTTGTTCACTGTTTTGGTGTATACTTTGATTCCCTTTCTTCATTGCTTTGTACACCAGCAAAAATGACCCATAACAGAATTTTAGATGGAAGATCATACAACCTCAGAAAAATCTTTGAGAACACTAGAGAAAATTAGTCTGTGACCTTTTACTAAAAGGGCACAAAGCAGATAACACACAAATTAGCACATGCTAACTGCTTCCACTGAAGCATGCAACTATTTCTGCAGTATCATGGTGGTTAGTGCATGCTAATTCACATGTTAACTGTATGTTTGTGATGGGGGCCATAACTAGGCAGAGAATGATCTGGGACTGCATACTTTAGTTAATGAACTGTACTTACCGCCTGATGTCACATTTGCAGTTAGTGCAGATTCACTTAGGCCCAAATTCTGTACACGACGTGCTGAAGTTAGGTGGCAGTATGTGCCCTACTGCTACCTGGCTAAAGGGGGCACGTTTAAAAAAAATTGAAGGTGCTGCTCAAAGGTGCCGGTCTCGCACCTATGGAGGTGCATAGGGATGCCTACGGATGCCTAAGGCCAGCGGGGGTGTGGTTTATGCCAGAAGTGGCCTTAAGCATCCATAGGCGTTCCTAGTGCCTCCATAGGCACAAGACTGGCCTACATTTCTACAAACGGTGCCAGTGTGTGATTGACACACGATTGTTGGCCATTTCTTAGGCAGCCGCTGATACCGACACCATTTATAGAATCCAGTCCTTAGTGCCTTCTCAGCAGGAGGCGCTAATGCATTCATGCTAATTGCAACTAGGTTTGCATGTGCTACTAGTGCAGTTTTCAGAGGACATGCTGGACAATTGGACAAGCTTTTTATAAAGCACTCACTTCTGTTACATCCCCTCCAGAGTCAACACGATAGGTTATTTTTCTGAACCTGCAAACCGGGTCTTACGGAAATCCACACCCTTTTTTCTTCTGCTCCTCCCACTTGGGTGAGGAATACAGAGCCTATTGCAGTTTTTAATTTCTGCAAGTGAACCGTGCAGAAATATTTTTTTTCGCTAATGTTCATCTCTTTTTGGTGGCTTAGTGCTTGAGACTCCTTTGGGACTCCTTCTCTGCCTGGGAAAAGATGCAGTTTCCGCAGAGCTGGACTGCAGCTTTACAGGGCATGTTTCGGGTGGACCTGTGGAGCCAGCCTGCTATGTGCCACCTTCGGAGCTCAGGGTCCAGTCCCCTGGCAGTGTGCTTACCTTCTGACCCTTAATCACAAGCTGTATGCACCCTGAGAAAGAGCCCTCAGGGTATCAGGGCACAGGCTGCTATTTCCTATCCTGAGTTGCGGGAGGAGGTTCAAAGGGGGTGGAGGTCTTGGTCAGGGTCTGTCGATTCACAGCCCGAAGATCCTGAAGATTAGAGAAAATTTGAGGCAGAAATTCCTTTCCTTTCACTGCAGCTGCACATGCAGAACTGACAGGCAGGCGCTTTGGAGACTAAGTACAGCCCATTACTTCCTATGGGAGAATCGTGGGGGGTCTGAAAACAGGGTTTTTAGTGATTTATGCAGGTAGGTGTCTGGTCTCCCACTTCCAAAAACCTTAAATCTCTATTTTTTAAACTTTATAGTTAGTCTCCACGGGCTGTTTTTAGTGAGAATTTCCTGGTGGTGGCCATCTTGAATCTTTATTGATCTTTTTTTCAACTTCTTTTTTCTGCTTCAAAATTCCCTAAATTTTATTTAAAATCATTTGGGATGGACTCCTCCACCTCTATTGAGTTGAATTCAGGTGTAGATTTATGCCGGTTTAATGGTGGAGGAGCGTCCATGTATCGTAGCACACGAGGGGAAGGTCAGGAGCTTCAGTCCTTGCCTCCTCTGGAAGACTCTGGAAGAGCGTTCCAGTTTTCTACCACTCTCTGGGTGAAGAACTTCTTTACATTTGTATGGAATCTATCCCCTTTTAACTTTAGAGAGTGCCCTCTCGTTCTCCCTACCTTGGAGAGGGTGAACAACCTGTCTTTATCTACTAAGTCTATTCCCTTCAGTATCTTGAAAGTTTTGATCATGTCCCCTCTCGGTTTCTTCTTTTCAAGGGAGAAGAGGCCCAGTTTCTCTAATCTCTCGCTGTACGGCAACTCCTCCAGCCCCTTAACCATTTTAGTCACTTTTCTCTGGACCCTTTTGAGTAGTACCGTGTCCTTCATGTACGGCAACCCCTCTGTTTAAATCAGTCTTCCTTCGCCATTTCACAGTGGACGCTATAAAGGAACTGAAATTAGAGACTCAGCCCTCCACATCTCAGCAAACCATCATGAGTCATTTTAATACTCTGATGTCCCTTTTCCGGCACATCTGGATCTCACAACTCTGGTTACTCAGCAGTGGGAGACTCCAGAGAGTTCCTTTCAATTCACTAAGTCCTTGGCTAAGCTTTCAGTGGTTATATGAGCAGCCAAAGATAGATTCGGTGGTGGATCAGATGACCCAATGCACTACTCTCCTGAGTGAAGGAGGAGTGATGTTGATTTTCATGACCATAGAGTGGATGTGGTCTTGAAGAAGCCTTTTGAGGATCCCTCAGTGGCAGAGGATGCCTGTCCCCAGCTGGTGCTCAAGGGGGTAGATTATATTGCAGATGACTTATAAGGGTTTTGAGCAAGGTTTCAGCTTATGCTATATTAGCTCGCAGAATGCTGTCGATTTGCTACTCGGCAAGAGATTCAGCCTCCAAGGCGACTCTCAAAAGACTCCCTTTTTAAGGGTCAAATTCTTTTTGGCAAAGGGCTAAATGACCTAATGGCCAGTGTGGTTGACCACCATCCTCAGTCCCTCCTGGATAATAAGCCTCAACCTGCTCCGGGAGGAGGTTGCTGTAATTTAATCTCTACTCAGGTTTCGCCTACTTTCCAGGGGCTCATCTGCCCAGAGATTTCCCAGAGCTATACTATATCTATACTTTTGATCTATACTATACTTTCCATCTATGCTATCTGTATACTATATCTATACTTTCCAGGGGGCTCATCTGCCCAGAGATTTCCCAGAGCTATAATATATCTATAGCTATACTATATCTCATCTGCCCAGAGATTTCCCAGACAACACTATAGCAACCCAGCAGGCTTCAGGTTCTCGCACCAGCCCCATGTCCAAGTAGTCCCAATGATGCTAGGCCCTCAACTGTGCTTACTTGCATTGGAGTCTGGCTGTCGAAGCTCTTCCTGGAGCAGTAACAGATCTCCTCAGATGTTGTGTGCTGTACTTCACACCGGAGGGACACAAGAGAGTCTTCTTTAGTCTCCCTTCTGATTTGTTTTTTGTCTCTCCTGTGGGAAAGCTGGAGAAGGTGCTAAAATTTGAGGAGGTTCTTGGGCATTCAAGCCGTAGGGCCAGTTTCCAAAAGCTAATTGGGCACAGGCAGATACTCCTTGTACTTCATTGTGCCAAATAAATGCTCAGAGGGCTGCATGCCCATCTTGGATCTCAAGTCAGTCAATGCCTTTCTGTGGGTTCTGCACTTTCACAAGGAGACAGTGCGTACTGTCATGGCTGCAGTGACTCCGGGGAATTTCTTGCTTCTCTGGATCTGGCAGAGGCTTATCTTCATGTTCCCATATTCCCAGGTCACCAGAGGTTCAGTAGCATTTCCAGTTTGCAGCCCTTCTGTTCAGGTTGGCAATGGTCCACTTACCTTCACCAAAGTGGTGATGGTGGCTCATCTCCGCACAACAGGGGTCCAAGTTCATCCCTATTTGGATGGCTTAGAACGCCATCCAGACTGGAATGTGAGCAGGTGGTGGAGACTGTGGTGTTTCTTCTGCAATGCTTGGGCTGGATTGACAATTTCAAAAAGGTCTAGCTACAGTCATCTCAGACATGGAAATATCTAGGAGTTCGATTTGACACGTTCCAAGAACATGTTTTTCTTCCCGAGCCTCGCAATCTAAAACTCCAGAGGCACATCATAGATCTATTGGTGCTTCCGAGCCCTACTGCTTGGCAGTATCTTCAGATATTAGGGTCCATGGCAGCCTTTCTGAACATTGAGCCCTGGGCCAGAGTTCACATGTTGCCTTTACAGCAGTTCCTTCTGTTCTGATGGTCCCCACAGTGTCATTTCCTTCAGATGCCCCTTCCCTGGACAGAATCAGCATGGTGCAGTCTGAGCTGGTGGACTCAGGGAACTGCTGTCAGCAGGGGCATGCCTCTCCAAGACATGTAGTGGCTTATTCTCATGCCAGGTGAGAGTCTCACAGGCTGCAGGGGTTCATTGCAGGGATTGTTCCATCCAAGACCAGTGGACTTTCCGTCAGAAAGGCTGGTTGATCAACTGTCTCAAGCTAACAATGCGGCCGGTGCTAAGAACTCTGCAGAACACCCTGGAGGGAAAAGCAGTACAGGTGTGTTTCCAACAATGTCACAGAAGTAGCATACATGAATCAGTAGGAGGTCACCAGAAGTGTTCCTGTAAGTCAGGAGGCTCAAATGCTGTTCCAGTGGGTGAAAGTGCTCCTTCAGGCTCTTTCCACGGCACAAATGGCTGGTGTCAAAAATGTGCAGCAGCCTTTCTCAGTTGCCAGAACACTGCAGTAAGATTACTTCATCACTGTTCTAAGTTCAATCACATCACACCACTTGTAAAATCAGAACACATCCTTCTGGTGTCACCAGATTCTATTGAGTGGTCTTCCCTTGTTTTTACATAGTCTTTTGGTTCCATACTCACCACAAAGAACACACAACAGCAGTTATTAATCGTTTCTTCATTCCGACAACTTTTCCTCAATTTCCATGGCTCCTACTCTCTGGAATTCTTTGCCTTTTTATCTTCGTTCAGAAAAATCATTTGCAACCTTCAAGTTACAATTAAAGGCATACTACTTCTCCTTGGCCTTTAGCTATTAATTTACTTCCTTTTAATGGCTGCTTTTCTCAAAAGTTGCATTCCTGGCTTTATGAAATTAGGCAGAACTGAATTCTCTGTTTCCTCCCCTACCATATTGTTCAACCCTTTCCACAAACTTTTTATTATTATTGTAATCCACTGATTCCCTCTTTCCTCATGTTCTCAATTGTTTTTACGTTTTGTTTTACTTTTTTGTTTTCTACCCTATTTCATTTTTAATTTGTTTATTTTAAATTTTAAATCTTTTATTGTAAACCGCTTAGATTACCTCCTGGTTTTAGATTTGCGGTATATTAAATAACTTGGTCTTGGTCTCTCTCGCAGACTGCATTTCGTCTCATTTTGAATCGGTAGGGTAGACCAACAGGTAGCTTAGTTCTTGATTTGTTGGTTCAGCCATGGCCAGCTGAGGAGCTCCTTTATGTCTTTCTGCTGTAGCCAGTGATAGGTTCAGTCATCCGCAGGATAGCGACTCATCTGGGCCTCATGATACTAGTGGCCTCGAAGACCGTAGTATGGAGATCTGGTCTGTCTTCAGAGAGACAAGAAGCTCAGGCTTCCTTTTCATCACATCCTTCTCAGTCAGGGACTTATTCCTGTGGAGAACCCCCTCCGCTTTGGTCTTACAGCATGGTTCTTGAGCCCAAGGCCTTGATTCAAAGAGGCTACTCAGTCGTGGTCTTTGCCACCCTTTTGCAGTCAAAGAAGGCCTCTGCTCTGGCAGCTTAAGCCAAGGCTTGAAGTGCTCCCATTCCGGTGGTCTTAGCCTTCCTGCAGGCTGGTCTACAAATAGATCTAGCAGAGGCTTCCTTCAAAGTTCAGGTGGCAGGCCTTTCCTGTTTCAAGGTTCACAGCAGTTCCAGCTCGCTTACGTCTTGTCCGCATGTGGACAGATTTCTTAAGGGGGGCACTTCACTTGTGGCCACTCCTGTGACAGCCTTTTCCTAGCAAAGAATGAAGGCTACAGAATTTTCTGGCATGCGGTGAGCACATTTGTCTTTTCTATTAATAAGCTTACAGTAGTGATTATGGACAGTCTTTGGGTAGTTTTATTCAAACTGGATACATTGGTCTCCAAATCTTTGGATATTGCAGCATTACTTGGTGACATGGAACCAAGAGTTCTGCTCTAAAGATTGTATTGAAAGACAAACTAAAGTTGAAGGGGATGCTACAGAAGTTCAGAAAGTTAATGCTTCTCTCATATAAAATGATGTTACATTATTAATTTGAGCAGATGGAAAAATCAACATAGGTATTTATATCTTTGCCTTCTGAACTTTCCCAAGCCTCTGTAGATTGTTTCAAGAGAGCTCTTTTAAACATACCAAAATATATTTTAAATATTAAAGTGGAAACTATGCCACTGATATGAATAGGATATGCTAACTCCCATGTAGTAGGTCTGCTATTGCAGAAAGTAGCTATGGGGAGAGGTCTGTGAGAAATGCAGGCTCTCTTAACACATTGGATTCAACAGCTTTTTCTTGGAAGTCTGATTTATCTATTGTCTTTGAGCAAGTAAGCCATGTCATGATTATGTTGTTCAGGAAATCTGAAAAACCAGATTATCCAGATGTTGCAAAAGTTACTCCAGAATAAGAACTTCTTTTTTCTTCATTATCACTGTAAATGTCTAAAGTTTAGTGAATGAATTACTTGTTTTTAACTATGGAGCAGTTGAGGGTTTTTATTGATTGATCACATTTTCTTCTGTTAATGCTGCATCTTTGAATATTTGGTAAGAGGAAGATTCTTTTTTATACTGATGCCTCTTCTTGATTTGTACTTTTTTTCCCCCTGCCTGATTTTCTTCATCCCCCTATAATTACATAGAAACATGATGGCAGATAAAGGCCAAATGGCCCATCCGCAGCATCCACTATCTCCTCTGTCTGTAGTCTAATGTGAAATGCATCTAGTTCAGTGGTCCCCAACACCAGAATTTGACTATAAATTTGTTTTGTTAAATAACAAGTGAGAAATCTGGGATTGATGTGTTGCTAAGAAATAGGCAAATTCATTCTAAAGTTATAATTAAACAATGAAATATTTAGGTGTGCTATATTCAGCTGTGAATTTTAGTGTTCATTGTGTTAATTACATGAACACTGTCAGATGTGTCACAAATAAAGAGAGTTTGAGAACCACTGGACTAGATGCATTTCACATTAGACTACAGACAGAGTAGATCGTGGATGATGCGGATAGGCCATTTGGCTTTTATTTGCCGTCATGTTTCTATGTAATTATAGGGGGATTAAGAAAATCGGGCAGAATAAAAGTACAAATCAAGAAAAGGTATCAGTGCAAAAAAAGAAATCTTCCTCTTACCAAATACTCAAAGATGCAGCACTTTATTTCTTAAGCAAGATTAGCTTGTGGTGATGATTGTAAATGTGCACACATTACAAAGGGACACTCCTAAACTTACTTCCATATAAATTCTGAATTGTTTTGGATCAGGTCACTAGGTTCAAGTGTAGGGGGGGGGGGGGTTTTCACCTTCACCTCCTTGACATAAAATGAGTATGAATAGCTTTAAACGGAAGGCTATTGGTGAAAATAAGGATGTCTGAGCATATTTTATATTTTGGATTTAACTTGCACTTTTCCAGTAGCAGCTAAAAGTGAGTTACACTCAGGTACAGGACATGTTTCCTTATCCCTGTCAGTCTAAGTTTGTATTTGATGCAATAGAGCAGTGATCTTCACTAATTTTTAAGTCAGAGCCAGTTTGGATCCAGTAAGCTGAAGGAGAACCATTAAATATCTTCCCATGCAAGGTCATGACACTGCTGACCAGTTTGTGTCAAAGACATATACCCCCATCCACCCATCTTCAGACTATTTATTGTGCATATCCTTAGGAGGTGGACATTTCCAAATGCAATATCTTCACCTACTGAGAAATGCCTTGTCCTTCAAGGATGTGGCTCTTCTTCCCATCTATTTCCCTCTTTCTGTCATAAACTTGTTAGAGAGGCAGAAAGTTTCAGAAATGAAGCCAGAATGATGATGAGGGCCGCCCCAGAGGCCTCTGAGGGCTGCTAGTGGTCCACGTGCCTTGCATTGAAGAACACTGCAATAGAGGGTTAAGTGACTTGCCCAAAGCCACAAGGAGTACGAGATATGTTAGAACCCTGACTTCCTGGATTCTCAGCCTACACATATCAGAAGTGAATGGAACCAACTTTGCATCCAAAGCTTTAGATATTGCATCACTACAAAGTGCAGTATTTGCTTTGCTTCCACTTCTGCCTGACTAGAGACAGCCATAATGAAGTCATTTAAGATAAAATAAATTAGGCCAAAGGTTAGGTTGTATTCATATCTGCATTTTATTGTATTGTGGACTTATGTAGAGCCTTGCCTCTCTAAGATTTTGTCTGTAGAATCCTTTATTATGCTACTTTTGAATCCATTAAAATCCTCTCTTCTTTCCCCACCCCTTTTTTTGTAGTGGCATCCTGGGATTTTTCTTGATGCTGTTCACGGTGAAGCTTAAAAGCAGTCAGTCTTCAAGGCACCTTGCTGCCTGGACTCTGTTTGCAAAGGTAAGAGACTGGAAGATGTATGTGTGCATGCCTGCGATTAGACAGTGATTCTCAACCTTCTCCTGGAGGCACATCCAGCCAGTCAGGTCTTCAGGATTGCCACAATGTATTTCTGCTTTATGTAGATTTCTCATGCATATTCCTTGTGATCCTGAAGACCTGACTCACAGGGTGTTCTTCCAGGAGAGGGTTGAGAAGCACTGCTAGATGGTACTTTCACCCCTTACCCGTTAACAAGTCACAAGTGATCTGATTGGTTTCTGCCATGTCCACATGGCAAAATGTCACATGGCAAATATGGCAGCGAGCTTGAAGCAGTTTGGGAAAAATTCTATAAACAGTGGCCAAAGATAGGCATCGGGAATATCCACACTACAAAAGGTACACTGCTCGGAGTGCCCTTTTCAGAGCACTAGCTTAGCTTCGGATTTTGCACCTGTGGGTGTGGCATTTAGCTTGCTGAAATCTGGTGCAAATGCTGGCACGCAACTAATGGGAGTTTAGGGAGTAAATGGCCCTATTCTTTAACATTGCGCCTAATTTCTGGGAACGCTTCTGACCTACCATGCCCCTTTGAGTGACACACATTTTATAATATAGGGTGCAGTACTGATCGTGGAAACACAGATGATTGCCAACACCATTAACAGTTCATTAACTAATTTTTTGCGTGCAGATCTGTGATCTGCACCCAACTTTGGACAACCTATATTGAATCCAAGGGCTTGTGTCTTTCCTGCTTGAATGCTTACATTTCCTGCTTTCCTGCTTGAATGCTAACATCTCAAGAAGGAACTTGAGCTCTTTAGATTAAAATAAGATACTCCTTCTCAGTTCTATAGCTATTTCTAGTTTCTTTTTGCTTTTTCTTCTTATTTCCGCTACTTTCATATCTTGGATCCTTTATTTGAGGACTTGAGTTAATTTAAGCCATTCTTTTTTCCTTTTTTCTTGTTGTAAAATTTTTCTTTTTCTTTCAAAGTGAAATATTTTCTTTGGCTTAATTGCTTTCTGTACAAGTTATAATACTTGGTATGTAATGTAAAAATAAATTAAAAAAAGTAATGACAACAAAAAAGAAAACAAATTAGACAGAATGATTAAATGAGTACAAAGGCATAAGATGAGCATGGCTCAGATTTTTCACAAAGGAAGCTTTAAATTCCGTTATGGAAATCATTTTTATTTTGTGTTCTTCTTCACCCTTCCCCTCAGACTGACTGTAGAGTTGTTAGTCATTGCCTGCAAGAAGAAAACAGAGAGACCAGAATACCTTTGCTTTGGGGACAAGCCAAGAAATTTAAAATGCTCAACTATTCTATAGCAGTTGTTCTATGGACCCCTGGAGAGAAAGGAATAAATTTGATTTTCCATTTGGAAACTTATGTGGTGTGTGTGAGAGAGAGAGAAGAGATCATGCTGAAATTGCTATCTAGACTTAAATTTAATTCTAATCTTGGGTCATGTGGTAAACAATTCCATATACTGTGATTGGGACCAAGATAAAAAACTGCAGGATACCATGTAGGCTTAAACTGTACTGCTGCAAGTGGTGAAAAGATTCTCTGTCATAGAGCAAAATTAATTTGCTGATTACTCAAGAACACCTTTATAATATACTCTGGGCAACATAGCAGGAACATGCTGTGGAAAAACACTGATTGCCTGAGCTGAATATTGACCTGTATATATTCCTTGATGAAATCAACCTTATCCAAGGTCAATCAAAATCGTACAAGTATTCTATCTTGTGGTTTGAGCTTCAAGAGGCAGTGAGGAAGAGTTTGCAGTAATGATTTGGCATTCACTAGTCAATGCTTCCAACTGAAGAAGTGCTCCAGAAAATTCCATATTTGAAGCTCCATTATCCTGCATGCACCTGAATTTGTCCTTTACTCTTAGGCGATTTCAACATACTTGCCAACAATCTATTCTCACCTTGATCAGAATGTTGTTTCCTTCAATTGACTTAGACCTCAAACTCTTTTCTACACCCTCCCACATATTAGTGAACCTAAAGGGTAATTCTATAACTTGGCGCTTTCTTTTTGGCACCTCAGTGCAGCATGGGGAGCATCAATTCTGTAATAGCATCAGGGAACCCTGATGCCATTATAAAATACTAGCACAAATCCTGCATTGGCATGCTAGAAGAAGGCATGCCAATTTATGCCACATCAATGGCAGATGTAAATGAGCAGAAAAAAACCCAACGACGGTAACTGATTGGTGTTCTATCTCATTTATTGAATATAAAGACTCGACACGATCGTGTTTCGGCCCCAAGTGGGTCTGCCTCAGGAGTCTGAATGTATGACGAGATGATATTTGTGTGGGTACTTGGACTTCAATTGTTAATACTGTGTTTCCATATATATACACTGAATCCTTGAATCTAACGAACGGCAACCAATAATGCTCATCTGTCGCTGCCTTCGATATGCGCCGCTCTCAGTGTGACAAGCGAAAGTGGAAGTGAATTTAAAAACCACCGTTCATTAGCATCACTGATGATGTCATCAGTAACGCGACATACAGAAGACCCCGGCGAGAAGGCTGCAAAGCAGCCT
This sequence comes from Geotrypetes seraphini, assembly GCF_902459505.1. NCBI lineage: Eukaryota > Metazoa > Chordata > Amphibia > Gymnophiona > Dermophiidae > Geotrypetes > Geotrypetes seraphini. The sequence continues at coordinate 140,444,749 of NC_047085.1, forward strand.
GATTAGAGTGCTGCTGGCCTGACGCTGCTCTGCCGGAAGGTATTTATGGTTGTGGTTGGCGGGGTTCGGTTAGGAGGGAAGGATGAAGGGTCAGCGGGGGTTCGGCGGTTCAGCTGTGCGGCAGGGGCAGCGGCGGGTGCTCAAGGGTTCTGCTGTACAAGGGATGGGAGGGATGGAAGGAGGGAAGCTGGGCAAGGGTTTTGCTGCACAGGTGGATGGGAGGGTTGGAGGGATAGAAAGATGCTGCAAAGGGAAGGCACAAGGGGATGGGTGAGAGGGGAGGAAAGATGTTGCACATGTGGGGGAGAGAAAGGAAAGAGGAAGAATTGGGGGTGAAGGAGAGGAAGGGAGAGATGATCATGTACATGAAAAAAATAAGCCCTACCTGAAAATAAGACCTAGTGCGTTTTTTGGGCCCAAGAAACATGGTGTATATATATACAGTGGTACCTTGGATTACGAGCATAATCCATTCCAGGAGCATGCTCGTAATCCAGAATGCTCGTTTATCAAAGCGAGTTTCCCCATAGAAAATAATGGAAACTCGCTTTGATAGTTCCCCCCCCCCGATAACCGGCATCGCTCCCCCCGCTCGCAAAGGCCCCCTCGCTCCAACCGGCACCCCCCCCCTGCGCAAACCGGCCTCCCCGCCCGAACAACTTAAACTTACCCGCCCCCCCGTCTAGTACCGGCACGCAGGCACAGATCGTGCCGGTGCCTAGAAGATCTTCCAGCTTCTGCCTGCCTTGAGCATGCATCTGCGCATGCTCAAGGACTTCTAATTCTCCCTCTCGCCGAGAATTAGAAGTCCTTGAGCATGAAAAATTCTCAGCCCAACCAAGAAGTGAATGATGTGGAGGCATGAAACTTAAAAGTTATTCCACACTTTTCTTGACACTTTTTATTTCATTTCGAAAAGTATCAAGAAAAGTATGAAATAACTTGTAAGTTTCATGATTCCTCATCACTCTCTTCTTTGCTGGGCTAAGAACTTGTCAGTGGCCCCTCAGTGCAGTGCTCAGCCTTTGGTCATGTGGGAGAACTGAATATATCTGGGTAGTACTCACACACAAAACTGAGCACTACCCAGATATATTCAGTTCTCCTATATATCGGGATTGCAGCCCTAAATGTAAGTGGCTTATTTAAATGCTACAGCTGGTGTTTTAAACAAACACTTGCCATGATGTTTGAATATTGACCTGGAAATTTTTAGGACGTGATGATTGGGGGTGGGGGCAGATCCTGACCATTCACACACACAGCCAGTCTGTCCTTTAGTGGTTTTTTTTTCCCCTGAAACTGATGTTGGGTTAGCCAGTCAATAAGAAGTATTTGTATGCCACAAAACATCTATCAACTAATTAGAAAGTTTGTTTAGCATTTGTGATGATAGCAAAATCTCTCCCAAGACCTGGAAGAGTAATTTTCAAATTTCTTGAAAGATTAGGCTTGAAAAATATAGAACTCTCATTATTGCAGAATATTTGTTCTCGGGCGACAGGTGAAAGGCTGAATCTGAATCTAAAGTGGCAAGAAAATGAATGACAAATATAAATTTGATGAACTACGATGAGATGGTAAACTGATATTTTTTTATGGTTTTCCAGTAGGAAAATTAAGTTTTGAATGCTAATATAAGAACACAAAAATTGCTATACTGGGTCAGACCAAAGATCCAACAAGCCCAGCATCCTATTTTCAAAGGTGGCCCATCCAAGTCACGAGCGCCCCTTTAAAGAATATTTAAGATAATTTACTAGTTTTATTTTTAAATTTCTAGTTTTTCCCTTTTTCTCTCTATTACAATGGAGTTCCGTTTCTAATCTTTACTGATTAAATAGTAAACCGCTTTGATTTCCCAAGGGAAAGCTGTATATTAATTTACAGTAAACAAACATTTAGGCCTCCTTTTACAAAGCCGCGTTAGCGGCTTTATCGCACGCACATTTTTAGCGTGCGCTAACCCCCACGCTAGCCGAAAAACTACCGCCTGCTTAAGAGGAGGCAATAGCGGCTAGCGCGGCCGGCAAATTAGCGCGCGCTATTACGCGCATTAAACCGCTTACGCGGCTTCGTAAAAGGAGCCCTTAGAGGTAGTGTTTGTCTTTTGATGTTAACAATAAAATATTGCCTTCTCGGATCTTAGAACCTCTACTTCCGTCCCTCCCTTGCTCCCCAGTGATTATACAGCAATGCAAAGCATCCTTGTTTGTGGGGAAAAATAAAGCATTTAGCCAACATGATTTTCCTTCCAGTGCTTAGTGTGTTGGTTTTCTTCCATTACATCATCGAGGAAGCTCGGTAGGCATGCAAGAAGGCAGAATACTGAAGGCTGCTGCTATGAGGAACAGTTCAGCCAAAAAAAAAGAACAACAACCCAGTTGTCTGGTCTAGAAATTGTTTATCTATGAATAACGCTTTCCCATAGAAGTCATGAGATAGGAAATACAATTATAAGTGTTTGTAAAAGCAAGAAAAAAAAAGTTTTCTTTCCTATCATTAATTTTTGTTAAGAAAGAATGTGGCGATGGCATTTTAAATGAAATATTGCCATTTTTGTTTAAGAATACATAGCGTGAGAACAAATTCCTTGAATTTCTTTTACTATTTTTGGTGCTATGGACCACTACACCGACTGCAATGTGACAAAAGTATGTGAACAATTTTTTTATATTTCACAGGCTTTGAACGTGACTATATAAACTACTTTATGCCCTGTATTTGTTTGTTTTGCAGAATCTAGGAAGACTCCTTATTGTTCACATTCACAGGCATTGTTACTGATAAGCACTACTGGTTTAGTGGGTGTTAACGTGGGTAATGCACATTTATTGTACTATAATCACCTCTAGTTACTACCGTGTTTCCCTGAAAATAAGACACTGTCTTATATTAATTTGGGGCCCAAAAAAGGCACTAGGTCTTATTTTCGGGGATGTTTTATTTTTTTCATGTAATGATCATCTCACTTTTCCTTTCTTCCACCCCAATTCTTTCTATTTTCTTTCTTTCCCCCACATATGCAGCATCTTTCCTCCCCTCTCACCCATCTCCTTGTGCAGTATCTCCATCCCATCCCCCTGTGCAGCAGAACCCTTGTAGCTTCTATTCCTCCCTTCCTCCCATCCCCCGTGTAGCATCTGTCTATCCCCCCACCCCACCCCCGCTTGCCCAGCTCTCCCTCCCATCCGTACTGTGAGATAGGAATACCTTATAACAGCGTTGGCAGCAATCTACACAGACTGCTTCACGTCCTTCTATCTCCCGGGCGTTCCTCTGCTGCATTGCTGATGACATCATCAGTGATGCGGCAGAGGAACACCCAGGAGATAGAAGGCAGCGAAGCAGCCTGTGTAGATTGCTGCCGATGCTGTTATAAGGTATTCCTATCTTGCAGTTTGGATGGGAGGGAGAGTTGGGTGAGGGGTGGGGGGTGCGCGACGGGTGGGCAGGGGGAAGCACTGTTGCTGTCGTCGACTAGGGCTTATTTTCGGGGGTAGGGTTTATATTAAGACCTACTCCAAAAATTATGCTGGGCTTATTTTCGGAATAGGTCTTATTTTTGGGTAAACATGGTAATATTTCCCCCCCCTCCCGCTTTTACAAAACTGCAAAAGAGAATTTTAGTGCAGGCTGGCACGCTGAATGCTCTGCGCTGTTCCCGTTGTACATAGAGTTCTATGAGCATCGGGAGCAGCGCAGAGCATTCAGCGCGCTGGCCTGCGCTAAAAAATGCTTTCGCGGTTTTGTAAAAGGGAGGGGAATATGCATTAATGTAGTAACATAGTTTAGTAAGTGTGTGGCACACGCTGTTGAACTTCATTTTGTGTATAGAAACTGATGTGCAGGAATTTATTTGTAATGGGATTATTTTTATTTAACTATAACAGAGATTGTGTTCACCTTAAATTTGTGAGCTATGGCTATAATCAATCAATAACAAGAAAGAAATGGGTCTCAAATTCCATCGGAAACATCGACTCCACCAGGGAGACCATAGTCTCTCTTAGCAGGTCTGAGATATTCTCATTGGCCCAATAGCAGGAAAAAAAAACGTGAGAAGGAAAAAAACCTCCAAACTGGAGGAAAACACTTCTCAGGTCTAACAAACCCACGTATAATAACAACAGTGGACTGTAATTGGATTTTGTTAGACCTGAGAAGTGTTTTCCTCCAGTTTGGAGCTTTTTTCTTCTCACGTTTTTTCCTGCTATTGGGCCAATGAAAATAACTCAGACCTGCTAAGAGAGACTCTGGGGTCCTTTTATCAAGCTGTGATAGGTAGGGGGTTTAACGCGCGTAATACCGCAAGTTAAACCACCTGCTGCGCTAGCTGCTAACGTCTGCATTGAGCAGGCGTTAGTTTTTGAGCCGGCCGACACGCTAATCCCTGGTGGAGTTGATATTTCCGATGGAATTTGAGACCCATTTCTTTCTTGTTGTTATTGATTGATTACAGCCACAGCTCACAAATTTAAGGTGGACATGATCTCTGCCATAGTTATGTACTTAAAACGGTGCCCATCCCTCTAAAATTTGTGTGTTAGATAAAGATTATTTTTATTTATACATAATTTCAACTAGATACCACTTGAAAACAGAAAATGCAATCCATTCCAGATGAAATAAAGCAAATGGGAATAGTAGTTTACATTAACAACTCCAAAATAAAGAACTTATCCTCCACTTCTACTAAGCCGCTGTAGAGGTTTCTACTGTAGCCCAGAGTTCTAAATGCTCTGCCATGCTCCAATGCTTATAGAATTTCTTTGAACTTCGAACCATTTAGCGCCCTGGGCTGCGTTGGATACCTCCATCATGTCTTAGTAAAAGAGGGCCTTAATTGGGGGGGGGGGGGCTTAGGAGAACCTACCCCACTAACAAAACCCCAAATAAAGGACATTTCTTCCAAAGACTACTGGTAGTAAGAATATGTACCAAAAGGTGTTTTCCTCTCTGTTAGGTCCTAGCTCACACTCGCTAACACCAGCTCTTGCAGGATACACATTTCAAATCTGACATATTGTAATCACAAAATAGAAAACAAAATTATTATTTTCTGTCTTCCACTGCCTTATCCAACCTTTGTTTCTTTCCCACTGTCTATCATCTCTTTCCCTCTCCCCCATGCCCTGGGTCAAACCTCCCTATTCCCCCCCATGTAGCATCTTTCCCTTCCTCCCCTCCATTATGATGTGCAACGTTTCTTTCTCTTTCCCCATGCACCATCTCTCCCTACCCTCCACCCTATATCCAACATTTCTCCCTCTCTTCTCCATGCATGTTTCCCTCCCTTCCACGATATGCAGGATTTCCCCCTCTCACCCCTTTCTACCTCTTCTCTCCCTTCCTCTCCTCCACCTCAACAATTCTTCCTTTCTCCTCTTTTTCCCCCTACGCAGCAGCTTTCTATCTCTCTCATCCCCCTGTGCAGCATCACCTAACCGACTCTCCCACCGTGAGACCTGACATACCTCTGAGGCCTCCTAAAGCAGCAGCGGCAGTGGACGATTAGTAGCAGCATCGCTCTGAACGGGCTACACATGACCTGCCCCGCTAGGACTTCTCTCTGCCACGTCATCAGTGACATGATAGAGGGAAAGCCTCAGCAGGGCAGGCCGCAGAGGAGCCTGTTCGGAGCGATGCTACTGCTGACAACCGTCCAGCACTGCTACTGCTTTAGGAGGCCTTGGAAGTATGTCAGATTTCACCAGGAGGGTGGGGGGTGTTGGTTGCTGAATTGGTGTGTCTGATTTTCTGTCAATGAATCAAATCTATTTGAATTGATTCACCAAAGTGAATCGGTGACTATATTCAAATTGGCAAATCGGGCAGTGCTAGGAAAGACTTCCACTTATGTGTGTAATTTACTGTAAGGTACTTGAGTATCTGCCATACTTATGTACTCACACTTACACCAGATGTTTGCATAAGTACAAGCGCCTAAATGTAAGGCATGTTAATTACTGGAACAACCAGGTTTCTATAAAGAAAAGTAAGCATGTATTTTACAGAAAGAATTGGCTTCTACCGCTTACCCTCAGAGTGCCAAATTGGAGGCGTTCTGTTGTAGATTTGCTCCCCTACTAGGTGTTTGTAAGTTTTTCCAAAATAGCACAAACTTTTGTTTAATCAATATTTTTTTCCTTTTACTTGGCACTCTTCTCTGTGAATCACTTGAGGCAAACACCCCTGTGTCTTCCCTTCCTTTGTCCTATCAATGAATAGTACTGGACAGCCTCTACTTTCTCCTTCCAATTTAGCTCTTATTGCAAACCCATCGTGCATAGATCTTGTGGTTTATTTTCTTCCTATTAGCTTTCATAAAGGATTATCATGTATGATCATCATATTCCTTCCCATTCAGCTGTTATCGAGGATCAATTATGCACAGTTTTTCTAACTTCCCCATCCATCATTCTTATATTTCTGGTTTTGTCATCCTCTCTTTTATTAAGAGCCGTGATCCTTAACATCTGACTTTTATTAGGAAGTTTCCGTGAACATTTTTTCTTAGAGCTACAGCAAGCTCTTTTTAAGGAGTTCCCACATACAGCTTGTATGTGCTCTTTCACATGAGAGACAAGTAAAGCAGGGTGGAGCGAGCAGGATGCAGCTCTCTGCATAAATGTTACTAGCCAGTTAACTGTTATGAAACTAGGACGGTTTACTTTTCTCGGCCACAGAGCAGATGAGCAATTCATGAACAGCACCCATATCTCCATTCAAAGGAGCTGGAAGTTAACCTGCCACAACAATAAGGTCATATTCTTTGATGGCCCGGGCAGCTTAGGCAGAAAATAGGGTTCCCACTTTTCATTTTATAGATGAATACAGGAGCATGTCAAATTTTAGGAGACTTTGATAATGCCACTTTAAGAATCATTATGGTACCTTGTATTCCTTACCTCCAAAAGGACAGAGACAGGCAGGAATCTTATCAAAGTGATGCAGGGACCTAAATATATATACAGTATCTTGGCGAGAAGAGGATAAAGAGGGACATTATAGACACTGAGATAACTTGAAGGTATAAATAGTGCAGAAGCAAACCTTTCTGAGGAAAGAATGCACTAAAATAAGATGAGGCTTCAAGAGAGTAATCTAAGAAACAACATTAGAAAATATTTCTTCCCATAGAAGGACTGGATGCATATCTGATCTTTACAGTGGAAATGGAGACAAAAATAGTTGTATATTACAAGAAACCATGGGATAAGCTGAAAGGGTCCCTGTGGGTTCTAAATAATTGTGAAGAATACCAGAGAACCAAGGTTGCACTGCACTGGGATGACATTAGGTAGACGAGATGGGTCTACCAGTCCTTATCAAGCTGCCTGTCCTTATCAGCTGCCTTATTCTAGGCTCAAGGCTCTTGTGTATCACAGTCAGTCGTATTAAGAATTGTTTAACTTTGTTGTAAATTATACATGCTATTTGAATGTATGATTGAATGTATCTTATATGATGTAAACTACTTTGTGGAGATTTATTTTTTTTAATTTATTTAAAATTTATATTCCATTTATATCTAGATGGTTTCCCTATAAAAATACATAATATAAAATGAACATTACAAAAAGCTGTCTTCATGACATTTCTTGTCTACTTCCATCTATTACCTCTACAAATAAAAATCTTTCCTTACATGAAAGCAAATAAAATAGCTGCATTTTCAATAATTTTTATAAATTTCAATCTGTCAGTACATAGGCATAATTGCCCATCAATACATTGGTATATTAGATTAGGTGTATTGTGGAGGTGATACATTCATTGGCACCAAGGCATTGACTCAACCTTTATGATCTTCCAAAGATAGGCTGCCACAGAGAGAATAGTAAAATAGTATAGAAACATAGAAGATGACGGCAGAAAAGGGCTATAGCCCATCAAGTCTGCCCACTCTGCTTACCCACCCCCTGTCTATGCCCTAATGACCCAATTTCCTTATCTTGACCCTCGTAGGGATCCCACATGGGTATCCCATTTATTCTTAAAGTCTGGCACGCTGTCTGCCTCGATCACCTGCACTGGAAGCTTGTTCCAATGATCAACCACTCTCTCTCTCTATATGACAGAAGATTATGAGACATGATTCATCTAGGTTGCCTATTAAAATGACATGGTACTGGAGGATGGCTAATGTGATGCTGATTTTTTAAAAGGGTTCCAGAGGTGATCTGGGAAATTATAGGCTGCTGAGTCTGATGTCAGTGCTGGGCAAAATGGTAGAGACCATTATAAAGAACAAAATGACAGAACATATACATAAGCATGGAGTAATGAGAGAAAGCCATCATGGTTTTAGTCAAGGGAAATCTTGCCTCGCCAATCCACTGCATTTCTTTGAAGGGGTGAATGAATATGTGGATCAAGGTGAGCAGGTAGTTAATCATGTATTTGGATTTTCAAAAGGCATTCGACAAAGTACCTCAAGAAAGACTTCTGAGGAAATTAGAAAGTCATGGGATAGGAGGTAATGTCCTTTTTTATGGATTAAGAACTGGTTGAAAGACAGAAAACAGAGTATGTTTAAATGGTCAATATTCTCAGTGGAGAAGGGTAAATAGTGGGGTTCTATAATCACTTTAAACAATCCATCATAAGCCAAAAACTATATACACATCCAAATCAAGCTGTGAATCAATTGCTGGAATCAAAATAGCAGCATGTAATATTCATCAGAGGAGGAAAAGTCTCAGAACCCCATTAGGGAAGTGCCCTTCTTGTACTAGAGAGGGTAAATCACATCATCGGCACAAAAACCTTTCATCTATGTTACAGCTGATATTTAAATTTACACTGAAATGACAACGCTGTTAGCAGTACTATTCAGCAAAAGCAAATACTGTTCTGAAAGATGGTTATTTTCTATTAGCAAAGCATGTTAAGCAAAACAGAAGACTTGACCGCAAAATCAAACTAAATGTTAGTAGTTAGTATTGCAATGGTAGTTCACAAAAACTTTTCTGTGGCATGTTAGGGCAAAAAGGTCCTCGCCCCAACCACGATGGCCAGAGCGTTTTGCCTCACGGTTGCTTAAGGGATAAAGAGGGTAAACTTTGTTTTCAGCATGGTGTGGGTGTAGTGAGCACTTTGTGCCGAGAACCTGCAGTGGTGGATGAACTCTTCCAATCTTTCCAGAAGGTTTTTATTCCAAACACCTCCACATCAGAAGGTTCTAACCACAGACTCGTCCACCTACGCTTGCAGAGCTCATCTGGATGGTCTTTGCACTCAAGGTCACTGGTCTACCCAGGATCAGCTTTGCCATATCAATCTCTTAGAGCGATTTACAGTGCTCTCAAAGCATTTCAGCACATTGTGCCCAGCCATTTCCTTCTAATTTGCACAGACAATCAAGAGGCAATGTATTATATAAACAAGCAAGGAGGCACAAGCTCTCTCTTTCTTTGTTAAGAGGCCCAGAAGATTTGGTACTGGGTGATTGCTCGCAACATATTTTTGAAAGTAGTATACATTCAAGGGGAACAAAATTCTCTCATAGACAGACTCAGCTTAGAACTGTTTGTGGTATGGAGGTATATAAAAATAAAGTTATTATTATTTGTCAAATGATCTAACCAAACCATATCGACCCTTCCCAGATCCCGACGCATACTATAGCTATCAACCTTGTAATCTCCCTGGGAATGCCCAGGCTAATTTCTTGTAAACCGCCTAGAATTGAAAGGTATTGGCGGGATAGAAGACATCAATATAATGTAATGTAATGTTTCTTCAGCCACACGAGTGGACGCTCAACTTTGCAGCTCTGAATCACATATTCTCTCTCTGGGGGACTCCTCAGATAGACCTGTTTGCGTCCCCCCCCCCCACACACACAATCACAAGCTGCCCCATTTATGCTCCAGACAGTACTCTCCCCAACGTCTGGAAGAGGATGCTTTTCTTCTGGATTGGACGTACAAGTTTCTCTATGCATTTCCTCCAAACTCTCTCATCTTCAAGATGCTTGTCAAGTTAAAACAGGAATCAGCCACAATGATTCTAATAGCTCCTCGGTGGCCCAGGCAACCCTGGTTCTTCTTTCTACTTCAACTCAGTATCAGGGAATCAATGCCTCTTCAGATTTTTCCATCTCTTCTCATGCAGAGTCACGGATCTCTTCTGCATCCAATCTTCAGTCTTTACACCTAACAACTTGGTATCTCTCTGGCTGACATTGGCTGAGGTTCATCTTTCTCATTCTGTCAGACTTATCTTAGAAGCCTCAAGAAAACTGCTTATGCAGCAGTGTTACCAGCAGCAATGAACACGGTTTTCCACTTGGTGTACTCTTCATCATCATGATATTAAATCCACCTCTATATCTTCAGTATTGGATTATCTTCTACATCTATCCAACTCAGGCCTCAAGACCACTTCGATTAGAGTTCATCTCAGTGCTATCAATGCCTTTCACAGCCCGGTTGATGGTAAACCTTTAACTGCTCATCCTCTTGTGTCCAGAAAGGACTTTTCAATGTCAAACCACCTCTAGTAGTTTGGGATCTCAATGTTGTTCTCTCTAGACTTATGAAGCTTCATCTAAAATACCTCACTTGGAAAGTGGTTTTTCTCATCTCCCTTATTTCTGTTCGAACAGTAAGTGAACTTCAAGCACTGGTTTTAATCATCCTCTAATGTCAATAATGAGTAGTTAAACGGTAGGAAATAAACTAAGGGTCTGTTTTATAAAGCTGCACTAGTGGCTGCTGCGCGGCAACAGCCCCAAAGCCCTTTAAATCTCTATAGGCTTCGGGGCCGTTACCGCGCAGCAGCCGCTAGAACAGCTTTGTAAAACAGGCCCTACATATTGAAGCCTTCCATCAAGCTTCCTGCTGATACTGACCCGGAAAATGAAAGCTGCCTTTGAGCCACTAGATTCTGTAACTGGAAATACCTGATCTGCAGGGTCTTATTTTGGTGGTGGGCACTTGAGCACACAGAGTCAGTAAGCTCTAGTGAAGACAATGATCCATTCTACATAAAATGGTTAAATACGAAATGCTACAACATTGCTCTGATGCTCATAGAATTCCTATGAATGTTGGACCATTTAGATCCCTGGTAAAAACCTCTACCACAGATTAGTAAAAGAGGACATTAAAGCTTTATATATGGAACTCAGGAGGCCTAGTATATCAGTATTGACTGCAGGAAGCAACATGCAGTAAGTTTTAAGCACTGCTCTAGAATGTTCTAAAGCTTTCTTTATGCTTTCTCTGGCATGGGCTTCATCTGGTGACATCACCATGGATAGGGACTAACATTCTGCTGTCCTCAGAAAATATCTATTACAGATATGCAACTTTGCTTTATCATGAATATTTCAAAGAAAATGGAAGTATTTGTGTCTGAAGTGAACTTGATATAAACACAGCAGCCCAGAGTCGATGCTGTATCAAATGTTTCTGAAAGTATGCAATTCCGTGGCACCCTTGTGTAGATGTGGATATTAAATAACAAAAATGGGGTTTGTTTTTTTAATTTTAACAAAATGCTTTCTTGACCAAAGGATAAGCAGCAGAAGTACATTTTACAAGGAAATCCTAAAATCCATATTCCTAGTAGAAAAACATTTTACCAACAAACAAAAAGAAAGATGATAGTGGTGAGGATGCCATTAGGAGGCATTATTAGATCAAAGGGATGGGGTTTATACATTTCTAATCTTTTCCCTACCTCTACTTGCCATAATTCTACATCTAATTTAACTTTTTATTTATTTATTCAGTCATTCAATTTTCTATACCGTTCTCTTAAGGGAGCTCAGAATGGTTTATATGAATTTATTCAGGTACTCAAGCATTTTTCCCTGTCTGTCCCGGTAGGCTCCCAATCTATCTAATGTACCTGGGGCAATGCTAAGGATTCGCTTTGTAAAATATCTAAGAAAGGCTTCCAAATGACTAAACCGCAGAATAGCTGTCCTTGGTAACATAGGAGAGCTTCTTCATTCTACAAGACAATTTAAAACCAACCTGAAATCTGCAGATTATTTTACAATTTCCAGCTAATGTTAAGCACCTCACTGAAATGAGCTAAGAATTGATCTCTAATTTTTATACCTCTAGTATTCTAATTAGTGATCTAGTAAAACCATAGTTGGGTCCATTGGTAATTAGCATCTAGGAATTTTATGAATCCAAGATAGAATATTAGTCCAGAAAATGTGGATAATTAGATAAGAACACAAGCATGAATGGAAGATCCCATCTCACCATATACAGAGCAGTTCTATAAAGTGTGCACAGTTATGTCATTGTAATAGCATAGTTGCAATATGTAGATTAAGTGGAAAAGTATGTTCTATCGTAACGTAAAAGACTAGGAAGTCAAAGTAATTGAATACTATATAGCTGGATAAGACTTCTCAATACAAAAGTAGATAAATGAAATGTATATCTGGCTTATGAAATAAATTAATTAGATTTTCACATACACTCAAAATTGTGAGATTTGACCAAGAGCAGTGGCTCCTATAGCCAAACCCACCCAAACTTAAAGTGAACATGCTATTCAAACAATGAAACTATTTTTCAATGGCAAAAAAAAAAAAAAGGAAAAAAATTCCCACTTAGCTTTCAAGTATTTCAACAGGTCCCGACCAGTGCTCCCTCTAAGCGGGCGGGTGGTGTGAGCAAAATTTTTTCCCCGTGCGCTAAAAATATCGGGCGCCAGCACCAACTCGCCCGATTCCCCTCTCGCCGCGGCCTGCCATCTCCGTACGCCGTGCGCTGTGACGTGACATTGTGCGCTGCGAGGCAATATTTTGTGCGCCAGCGCACGCCAGCACAGCTTAGAGGGAACACTGATTCATGGACCATGTTTCGAAGTTCTTTTTCAAGGAACCCAAAAGGTGGTGTAAACTACTCAAATGCCAAAGAACTGATAGTGGTGTGATTCAGGCAAAGAATCTTGTAATCATATATATAATGTGGACCTGGGAGTGGTGCAATATTGTAGGATTCCCATGTGGCTCAGAGTTGTTTAGTAAGAAAATTACTTATGGTCACCCCTGAGTAGAAAATTTGACTGCTTTAATGTCTGAGCTGTAGAATATGTCTTATAGGCTAGAACAGGGGGTAGGCAATTCCGGTCCTCAAGAGCCATAGGCAGGTCAGGTTTTCAGGATATCCACAATGAATATGTATGAGATGGATTGCATGCACTGCCTCCTTCATATTTATTGTGGATATCCTGAAAACCTGACCTGCCTGTGGCTCTCAAGGACCGGAATTGTCTACCCCTGGGCTAGAAGGAATATTATATGTAAACCAGTTTGTAATCACAGAAAGGCTGTGATTGCTGTTCTTCCCCAAGTTCAGGTGGATGACTAGAGGCACAGCATGATGTCTTGCCCAGGGTCTTTGTTAAAACAGAATGTAAAATTGAGACTCGGGCAGGAGGAAGGGGGGAGTATCCAGATCACAAGTCCTTCCTGCATTTATTTTCATTCAACTTCTGTGGTTTCTGTCATATTGGTCAGCTCTGGTTTTTTGGTTTTTTGCTGTTCATATTGTGTTTCATGTGTCTTTAGGCAATATTTGTGGACAGTAAAGATGTGTTAATTTATATGAAATAATTCTGAAATTAAATGACTGCCCATTAAGGGGGGGACTTGTATACCATATTTTTGTAGTTGTACAACCACACTCAAAATAGTTTACATACAGGTACTTCAAGCATTTTCCTGGTGGGCTCACAATCTATCTAATGTACCTGGGGCAGTGGAGGATTACAGGGTCACAGGGAGCAATGTGGGGTTTGAACTCGCAAACTCCTGGTGCTGAGGCTGTAGCTCTAACCACTGCAATAAGCAATCCAAAAGGAGCAGAATAGTCCAAGTCTTCAAACCAATGGGAATTTAATAACAATCGTACAAGACAATATCATGACTCGACATGAGCCGTGTTTCGGCTGAAAAGCCTGCCTCAGGAGTCTTAGAGTCTGATGAAAAATACATTTTTGTAAAAAATATAATCAATCATTGAACATCAAAATACATAGAAAATAAATATTTAAATAGGCTAAAAACATGCCTCATACACTGGATCAGTTAATACACAGGATTAAAACACTGGAATAATATAACAAGTCAATGAGATGAAGTAACTGATGCAAATATTGAAAAGAAAAGTATTTGTGATTGTGCCCCATACTAATATGTTCCACACTCTTCTGCTACTTATACAGGTCATTACAGCTGGTGCTTCGTTATTTTTCTTCAATATGATTTTGAACATACCAACTGCTTGCTGGTAAGTAATTAGCTGACTTCATTGTTCTGTTTTGATCTTCTCTACCTTGTGCTTGCACTTTTCTTGTGCTGTATCATGATGCTCTGCAGCCCTGCATTCCTGGTTTAGTTTGCAAGTTGATGGCATCTTATGCAATTAGGTACTACATTCCAGATAAGTTCCTTTGCACAGAATTCAACCTCCCACTGGGTGATGGTTGCCAATATAGCATAAAATGAAAAAGCAGGGACCCATATGATGGTTACAGTCTTAACACATTGTGAGTGAAAATCTGGTGAAGAAAGGAACCAGTGACAGTCATAATTTGACCACCAGTGCTGCTCTTGGATTTTAAGAACATAAGAATAGCCTTACTGGGTCAGACCAATGGTCCATCAAGCCCAGTAGCCTGTTCTCAAGGTGGCCAATCCAGTTCCCTAGTACCTGGCCAAAACCCAAGGAGTAGCAACATTCCATGCTACCGATCCAGGGCAAGCAGTGGCTTCCCCATGTCTTTTTCAGTAACAGACTGTACTGTATCATCCTCGCCATTTTATTCTGTAATTCGCTGACTGTCCAGCTCTCTTTACTGTGAACCGCCTAGAAGTCGTAAGATTATGGCGGTATAGAAGAAATAAAGTTATTATTATTATTATATGGTCTTTTCCTCCAGGAAATTGTCCAAACCTTTCTTAAAACCATCCACACTATCTGCCCTTACCATAATCTCCTCCTATTGGTTTTGAAAGTCTTTCCCTGTAACTTCATCGAGTGTCCCCTAGTCTTTGTAATTTTTGACGGAGTGAAAAATCAATCCACTTGTACCTGTTCTACTCCACTCAGAATTTTGTAGACTTGCTCTATTTCCATACAGGGAATTCTAATCTTTTGGGTGGTGGGACTGGAAAGCAGCACACCTGCCTTCAGAGTCACTCAAAGATGAGTTGTAATTTATAGAGCAGCAAGACATCAGAATATGGGCCAATATAAAAATAAATATGGTTCTTTTTCTGGCCTGTGGCAGTGAGAAATTTTCCCTCTCTGGGACTGCTATTATGTTACTGGGCAGCAGAGGGCACCATGTATTTGAGAAGGACTACAGGTCCCAGAGTGTCCTGTACTGCTTGGCTAAGTGCTGAGTCAGAGGGGTGTGTCTCAGGAGTATTTCTGCCAAGGCTTGATTCAGTTAGAGGGAGGTCCAAGGAGAAACACAATTTGGCTGAAGTAAGGCAAGCTTTTTATTATAATGTGTGAGGCAAACGAACCAGAATAAAAGTCTGTTAGATGGAATGGTGTGTTTGTGTCTTGACCCTCCTAAAAATACAGGCCAGCCTGCCCCACCAGGTGGTCTCTTACAGAGAGGTAGTTCAGCATGTTTTTCCATAGGAAGCTGCCTACTTGGTTTCAGAAAAGCCCGTTGAAAAAATCAGCAGTGAAGTCCAAACTGACTGACGCTTTTAACTGGAGAATCATTGCTTCACCGTTCCTGGAAAAGCTAGATATAGTAATGAAATTGTCTTAAATGATGAAACGTGTTAGCATCATTAGCCCTAAAGTGGTTTCTTGTCTATGTTCAGACATAGAAGTGTCCGTTTTGTAATCATCTGCAGATTGTGTAAATCTTTTTTATCAAGTTTATTTATAAAATTTGATAACAATACAAAAACAGTGATATGTTAAATTGAATGACTAATATAGGTCAGGGCCAAACAAAGCTTATGCCTGCCAGTTACTTTGCTGATAAAAAGAGCTATTGATATTAATACTCATTGCTTTAAGGCAGTGAATCTCAACCAATCCACAAACCCAGCCAGATGGGTTTTCAGAGTATCCATAATGAATATGCATGAGAGATTTGTATGCACTGTTTCCATTGTATGCAAATGCTGTCTCATGCGTTAAATATGGTAATATGGACACTCAACTGGCTGGATGTGTCCTGAGATTTAAGTTGAGTCTGTTAATTATGGAGCAGTTGCTTCACCAAAGAGAGAGCCCAAGGAGGCCTCAATGCAGGGCCGGATTTAGATGAAAAGAGGCCCTAGGCTATTCCACTTATGAGGCCCTTTCACCTCCCGTTTTTAAGTTTGTAAATTACATGAGAGATAATAAAATACATCATTACTGTGATATATATCAATATGTTAAATGAAACATGTTGTTATTGGTACTAACCTTTATAAAAAATGTGACACGGATAATAAATAAAAAAAGGTCGAGAACACTTATTTGGACATTTATGGTCAAATATATTTTATTGAGCAATCAAGAAAACAACAGAGTAACACAAAAGTACATAACCAGCTCAAAAAATTTTGAAAATATTCCCCAAAAGAACCACCCCCAAACCCCAACCAAACCCCCCCCCCCCCCCCCCGTACCCACCCCTGGGTCCTCCTTCTAAACACAAATTAACAAAGAATCAGAATAGCAAACTATACAGAAAGAGTCACAAAAGGGTAAGTACAGACAAAAGCTTCAATTAAGTATCCGGCTACGAGCCAGAGGGGTCAAAGTATTCCAGAAAGGTTCCCAAGTGGTCTGGAAAAGACGACCCTGGCGAGAAGACAAATCAGTCACATCCCTTCGCTCCCACATCAAAAGAGCAATCATGCGGCTCCTCCAAAGGGAATAGTCCGGAGCCTCAGCTTCAAGCCATTTCAGCAGGATGTATTTCAGAGCAATCAGAATAGACCACTTGAGGAAAGCTGCAACTACCTTGGAACGTGGAAAGTAGTGAGGAACAGTCCCAAATAAAAGCAAAGGGGAACTGCGAACAGTGACATGCCAAAGATTCTCCACAAAAGCAAATATAGCAGTCCAAAAAAGTTGTACCTGAGGACAAGTCCAAAACATATGGCTTAAGCTGGCTTCCGGAGCCTGACAATGAAGGCAGGCTGCATGGGGACGGAAGTGAGCCAAATATGCCCTTTTAGGAGAAATATATAAACGAAAAATCAATTTAAAATTAGAGAGCTGCACGGGAACGGGGACGACGGGAATCCCGTGGGTTCCCCCTTCGGGTCACGGGGATCCCGTGGGGACGCCCCTAGGGTCACGGGGATCCCATGGGGATGCCCCCTAGGGTCGCGGGGATCCCATGGGGACGCCTCCGAGGGTCACGGGGCTCCTGCGGGGCTGGATGTACTCAGTCGCGCGGCTCTTCTTCTCCCTACCTTCTCTGCTTGCAGCACAGAGCCGAACGGAAGTCTTCCCGACGTCAGCGCTGACGTCGGAGGGGAGGGAGGGCTTAAACAAAGCTTAAACAAAGCCCTCCCTCCCTCCGACGTCAGCGCTGACGTCGGGAAGACTTCCGTTCGGCTCTGTGCTGCAGGCAGGGCAGGTAAGGAGAAGGAGAGTAGCCTCGCGGTTTGAGTGGCTACCAAGGGAGGGGGCGGTCCGCCCCGCCCCGCCCCGGTTGCAGCACAGCCGGCCAGGTCCCCTTACTTTTGTGGCACTTCCCCGACCGACCGATAACACCCCGGGTCCGACAATCCTCCTTGCCCTGTAGCCACGAATCTAAATTACCTTCTTACAGCAGCTGTAAGAAGGTAATTTAGATTCGCGGTTAAGGGCAGGGAGGTTTGTCGGACCGGGGCTGTTGTCGGTCGGTCGGGGAAGTGCCACAAAAGTAAGGGGACCTGGCCGGCTGTGCTGCACCCGGGACGGTAGAGAAGGAGGGGGGGAGAAAGACGCTGAAAGGCCATGGTGAAGACAGGAGGGGGGGGAAGGACTCTGAAAGCACTTGAAGACAGAGGAGGGAGAAAGACGCTGAAAGCACATGGGGGAATACAAAGGGGTGGAGAAGGACGCTGAAAGGCCATGGGGAAGACAGAGAGGGAGAAGGACGCTGAAAGGACATGGGGGGGAGAAGGACATTGAAAGGAAATGAGGAAGAGAGAGTAGGGAGAAGACGCTGGCAGGGAAGAAGACAGATGCCAGACTATGGGGGGAGCGGAGAGAAGAAGATGGGTGCCAGACCAATTTGGAAGGGGGAAGAAAGGGAGAGGCACAGTAACAGAGCAAATGGAAGATGCAGAAGGAAGAGAGACAGTGGATGGAAGGAATTGAATGAGAACATGAGGAAAGCAGAAACCAGGCAACAAAGGTAGGAAAAGAATTCTATTTCTTTTTTTTTTTTTTTGCTTCAGGATAAAGTAGTATATTAGTTGTGTTGATAAAAATTTATAAACATTAGAGGCTCTGGTAGAAACCCGTTTACAAAGTATGTATTCTTCCCAATTAATATTTTCAAATTAATAAAGTCTTTTTGCTTATTTGTAAATGGGTTTCTACCAGAGCCTTTAATTCAGTAGCATAATTAAATGAAATAACTATTTCTGAAGTTTATAGGGACGGGCGGGGATGGAGGGGATTCCTCGCGGGGACGGGTGTGGACGGAGGGGATTCCTCACGGGGACGGGTGGGGACGGAGGGATTCCTCACGGGGACGGGTGGGGACGGGTGGGATTCCTCGTGGGGACGGGTGGGACTTTGGCGGGGACGGGTGGGGATGGGTGGGATTTCTGTCCCCGCGCAACTCTCTAGTATATAGTAAGCATAATTACACAGTAAATATAAATAATTTAGGGTTTTTTCTAGTCTGTCTTTATCCAAAGCGGATTATAAAAGTAAACATACACAATAAAAACAAAGTACACACCAGACTAAGTACAGTAAATACCAGACTAAGTACAGTAAATACAGCAAGTACAAGACTAAACACAAATACTTGCAGTTTTTGCTTATACTGTACTAAGGGCTAGGTTTAAAAAAAACCCCAAAAGAAACGCATAAAAAAACAATGGGCTGCTATCGCTCTTATTAAAAAAAGCAAGTAATTTTCAAAAAACGCTCATGCAAATGAGGTTGGCGGAGAGTAGTGAATACTGCATTGTGCTCATCTATGGTTATGGGCACATGCGCAGAATAAACAGAAAAACTCAATCTCTCTTGCTGCCAACTGACACACCTCCCCAGCAGTGGGAGAGATGCCCAATTTCTACCACCCAACCAATACCCCCCAGCAGTGGAAGAGATGCTCAATGTCTCCCGCTGCCAACCAACACCCCCCCAGCTCCCCTCGACAATGGGAGAGATGCCCAATCTCTCCCACTGAACTGATCCCCTCTCCCCCCACCGGTAGTAGGAGAGATGCCTAATCTCTCCTGCTGCCAACCAACACCCCCCCCCCCAACTCCCTTCGGCAGTGGCACAGTTGCCCACACTCTCCCACTGCCATGCAATCCCTCCCTGTGCCTCCAACAACCCCCACCCTCTCCCCCTTACCTTATTTTCAGATGGCTGGCCAGAGGCATGCCTATTCCCTTCAGCCAGTCTGACCTGCCTTTTCAAAATGGCAGGCCTTCTCTTTCTGGGGAGTGGCCTAAGACTCAAATTGGCCAGATACCAAGGCCATGGGCATGCATGGGCCTAGAATGCACTGGGAAGGAGGCCTAAGACTTCGGTTGGTCCAGGTGCCCAAGGCCCCTCCTCTGGGAAGGGCCTTAGGTGCCTGGGCCATTCAGGGCTTTAGGCCCCTCCCTGGTGCATCCTAGGATGCACTGGAAAGTGGAAGGCCCACCATTGTGAAGCGGACCTGGTGGCTGGAAGGAGTAGGCCTCACTCTGGCCCGCCATACTACAAAAAGTATGGGGGGGAGGAGTTGGGGTGCCTAAGGAAATCATGGATTCGGAGGAGACCTGTTGGCAGGAGGGAGTGTCATAATCTCAGGGGACTTCGAGGGGGAGGATTCAGGGGGGGTAGCAGCAGGAATTGGACATCCCTCCTGCCATGAACATTGTTGGCGGGGGGCACTGAGCAGCAACACGATTCTCTAACCGGTGCCTGTGACATGGGCACCGTTAGAGAATCTGGGTGGTTAGGCAGGGTTAGGCACTGTCACTTTGGGCAGGCATGATTCTGTATAGGACGACGGTGTGCAATTCTCAGCTGTTTCTTATGCGGCTGCAGAAACCGGCATCCTATACAGAATTTCCCCCATGTGTTTGTGTACAATGCTTGTAGATGTCTACTAACGCTATAGACACAAGTAGTAATAGTAGTATTTGGCATTTTGTTGTGTGTCATTTTCTTGTCCAGCACTGACATGTGCACCTGATCTCATTCACAGCATCTTGCTTGGTGGATTGGGTGAGAGCTTGCTTGTTTTTTCAGAGAAGACAGGCATTTAAAGAAGGTGATAAGCATTCAAGAAGAAAACCAAACCTGCTAAATGGAGCAAAACGCTGGATGCTCTGAAGTGAGACGTCTCTGTTCAAAAGATTTAAAATTCTCCAGTGAGAAAGTCACAGACCTTCAGCACTAGAAGAAAAAATAAATGGGCCTGTTTCTTTTAACATTTCTTTCTTCCCAGAAACCATGTGCTATTAATAGAGTTATTTAAAGGCAAACATAATTAAAGTGATGATTAATGAAGCAGTTGCCATGAAAGCACTTTGTTACACTGTGAGAAGTCCTGTTGGAAAACTCTGTAGAGGCTGTAGATGGGTCACTGTGTGTGAACCTCTAGGCTAGGCCTCCTCATGCAGAGGATTAAGCACATCCTCATCTGCATGGTAAAGGCAGGAAAAATACTGCACTTTCCAATACAAGTTAGCTGCCTCAGCAGTTTGTTCACAGATGGAAGAGGCAGAGTCAACATTATAGGAAGAACCCGTCTACTGTATTGCATGTGCCTTCCCAGGGTTCCATTTTTTTGTCCTGTACAGCGAGACAACATTGCCTGCTTCTGATGGACTGCATTTGGACAGTCATATAGAGTGCTTTTTCAGCTGTCACTAGCATTTTGCAGGAGCATTAAATTCTGAGAGGCTTGCCAGTGATTATGTGAAGCAAGCACAACCTGGATGTATTTAAAATTAAGAAAATATAATAAATAGATAGAGGAAAGGTATATCAAGAAAGACTGAAATGCTTTTTTATTTCCTTTACTTAATTTAAAATTAGCAAGAATCTATGAATGAAAATATGTGGTGTGACAGCCAGCTCAGTGGCTCATTAGCAAGTGCTATTCAGTGCCCGTCTCGGACCTGCCACTTACAGGAGATGCCAAGGAAGTGGCTGGCATTTTCAGCCCCCTGGGGTGGGGCATTAGGGCGTAAAATTCACCTCATGGTCTTTTGCCTCCTCTCACACATTTTCTGCTCCATCTTTTTCATGATCTGTTCGAACTGCCTCTTTTCAGCCATAGAAGTAATTCTGTTCAGTGTTAACTCATAGATGTCCTGACCTGATGTTTTCGCTTACACCCAAATAGAAGGTGATCAGTTCTTTGCAAGCTTTGCCGTCTAGCTGCATCTCAGCCTGAAATAGTTTGCTGATTGAAGATGGATGAGTTTGACAAACAAACTACATTAGTTGCGCTGGTGTGTGGGCAAGCATGCAGTGGGGACATGTTGAGAATCAAATTCGAGTCCCGTCTCCTCGCCATAAAAAGCTCATGCATTTGCATACACAATAGAAGTCACGTAATATTTTTAAATAGTCCTGTTAAATGTAATTTGTATGATGAGTTGCTAAGTCTTTCATTACTGTTGCCGAAGTCACTTATTCGCAGAACCCCATCATGATAATTCTGGTGCTAGCTCCTTATGCAGCGAGTCTGCAAGGCAACAGAATCTTCAATCTTATTCTTTATGGAATGATCTGAATGCATATGTGTGTTTAACCTTTTTACAATTACAGTTTCTGTTTTTAGGTGTTCATACATTGTAAATTTAAGAGGTCAGTATTCAACCCATTGCTTCCTTCCTTCCAAATGCTGTCTAAACTAACCCCAGATATTCAATGCTAGGGCATGCGTGGTTCCTGCCATTAAATATCCAGATATTTAGCTGATCTAGAAGTTAATCAGACTCCTCTTTTTGTCCTTTGATTCCACCTCATCAGCCCTCTCTAATTCCCTACACGAGTACTATGTTCTGACTCTCTTTTTTGTCTTGTGTGTCTGTCATAAGTAGATTGTAAGCTCTTGAGCAGGGACCATCTCTTGTATATCAACGCTGGGTGTGCCTGATAGTGCTACAGAAATAATAAATTGTTGTTAATTGGGCACCGGTGCCTAAATGACTTGCCACATAAAGTTAGGACAGCTATTTTGTTTTAATTTTATATGGTTACTTAGCTTGTTAATGAATTAAAAATCACAGTTAACTGGCTAAGTTGACACTCTACCCTGGTTTGCCCCTAACCTCAACGGTTAGGGGATGGCTAGTTAGCAGACATATGCAGCGACACTAAGCAGTTAATATCATGTGCCAATTCATGTAGCAGGGTTTAACTGGGCAGCAGTTTCTCGTGCCTGGTTAAACCATTTTGAATATTGCTCTCTTAGATCATGAGTGAGCAACCATGATCCGCGAGAGCCACAACCCTATTGGCTTTTCAAGAGGTTCACAATGAAGGTGTGTACATTCAATAAAAACATTATCAATTGATTTTTTACCACAAGCCAGTACTAAAAACAGTACAGGTCTCATCCAAACCAGTCAAAATGCGCCCCCAAGTGTGGAATCAATAAATGTGATTAATTTATCTGTGAGGAGATTGACAGATGCTGAGCAGTCTGTTCTACAATTTAGGTTGTCCTTTGTACCATTTTCTCCTTATGACTTCTTTCTGACCAGAATGCATTTGTAAAAGTTTTTCTGTAAATTGAGACTACCAGTATACTTTTCTGGCCAAACAAATGATCAGCAAAAAGAGCGAAGTCCCAACTAGGAAATAGTTTGGTTTACCAATGAATATTAATGAGATCTATTTGCATACAATAGAAGCAGTATATGCCAATCAATTTCATGCATATTCACTGTATAAATCTTGAAAACTGGACTGGGTTGTAGCTCTCAAGGATGATGGCTGCCCATCTGCCCTAGGAAAACAGGAGATATCAACTTCCCAAAAACTTGGAAAGTGGGAAACAAACAGCAAAGGAGACTCCGGTGCCCAGTGCCTTTTATTATGTATCAAGATGTGACACGATCGTGTTTCGGCCCAAAATGGGCCTGCCTCAAGAGTCTGAAATCTGAATGATGTATGTGCACTATTCTTCTAAAGGAGACAGAAACCAATACACTTCCCCCTCCGTATTCATGGTTTTATCAATTGTGGTTTTGGTTATTTGCAGTTTTTTGTTTGCAGGTTCTGCCCCTAAAATTACATCAGAGAAAATCGCTGCTCCCAGCGTTGCACAGAGAAAATCGTTGCACTTTCTTCAAAGGAATAGGTCAGGTTATTCGCGGTTTTAGCATAGTCTCTAGGGTTTTTAACAGAAAACCGCGAATAACAGACGAAAAGTTATTCGCGGTTTTTCTGTATTTGCTGAGTTGTTTTTCTCCTATCACCACCACTACAGAGGTGGTAATGTATTATAAAGCAGAAAAAGTGGCTCCGCAATCCCTGTGAACAAAGTTGTTCACAAGGATTGCAGAGCCACTTTTTATGCTGTATAATATTGGTTTCTGATTCCTTTAGAAGAATAGTACACATTCCATCATTCAGATTTCAGACTCCTGAGGCAGGCCCATTTGGAGCCGAAACACGATCGTGTCGCATCTTGATACATAATAAAAGGCATTGGGCACCAAAGTCTCCTTCGCTGCTTGTTTCCCAGCTGCCCACCTGTGCCTTATGTGTTTATGTTCCAATTAATTAGGGGTTCCCCAAAGGTACTAGCAACTGATTTATTTGTGTTTTTGTGACACAAGTACTATTGTTGGATACCTTTCCCAGTTGAATCAAATGTATGCACTGGTTCAGAAAAGGTACAAAACCAAAGTGAAGCCTCCAAGGCAGACAAGGACATGGGTGACAAAACACTAAAGGTCCCTTTTACAAAAGTGTTTTTAACAGCAAAAATTAATATGCAGGAAGTGTTCAGGCTGTGCAATTAATTGTTGGGGGCATGTCTTCTGTTTAAACTATTCACAGTTTGTGTGGATACACTTAACAGAGGTGATAAGTGCACTCGGGCTAACTGCACAGGTGAAGTCACATGGTTAGGCCCAAAATTGGACCATCTTCCTTCCACTGTACTTTTGGATTCTGGAGCCTCCCTACAACTTGAGCTCTCTAAGATTTTGGGAATACTTTTTGATTCTTCTCTTACTTTTAAGGATCAAATAAACTCTCTGGTTAAGAAATGTTTTTTCAGCTTACAAATGTTGAGGAAGGTCAGATCTCTTTTCCATCAACGTCATTTTTCTGTTTTGGTCCAATCTATTATATTATCCCGGTTAGATTATTGTAACGCCATTTATTTTGGCATCACTAAGAACTGCCTTCAAAGACTACAATTGATTCAGAATACCGCCGCAAAGTTGATCTATGGAAAGAGCAAATTCGACCATGTGACTCCTTTGCTTCTCTCTGTCCATTGGCTCCCAGTTTATTTTAGAATTCAGTTTAAGGGCTCCTTTTATGAAGCCGCATTAGCAGTTTAACACGCGTAATAGCACGTGCTAATTTGCTAGCCGCTACCACCGCCTCTTGAGCAGGCGGTATTTTTTCAGCTAGAGCGGGGGTTAGCACGTTAAAAATGTGTGTGTGATAAAGCTGCTAACGCGGCTTCATAAAAGGAGCCCTAAGTGTTTATGTATTGTTTTTAAGATTTTACATGGTATCTTTGCTCCTCTTGTTCCTCTGCTATGGAATGTTTATAGATTTTCATATGCAAGAGGCATTCATAGATTTAAACTTTCTCTTCTAGGAAAGGAATTCAAGGAGTTAAGAATTTTTGCAGCTCTCTGGCGTTTAAATTTCCCCAACTAAGGAATGAACTTCCCCTAATTTTGAGGTGTCCCGGTTCCTTCCAACTCTTCCGTAAACTTCTAAAACCTTTTTTATTCGCTAAACATTTTGAAAACTAACTCTTGTACAGTGGAACCTTGGATTACAAGCATAATCCATTCCAGGAGCATGCTCGTAATCCAAAATGCTCGTTTATCAAAGCGAGTTTCCCCATAGGAAATAATGTAAACTTGCTTTGATACGTTCCCCCCATCCCCCCCACGAGAACTGGCATTGCTCCCCCGAAGGCCCCCCCTGCGAGCAGCACCCTCCCCCCCTGCGATCTGGCACACCCCCCCACCGCTGCTTACTGTCATCTGGGCACTGGCATGTCCTGTGCGTTGGAGCTGGTGCCCGAAGATTGGCCTCCTCTTCTTGCTGGGCCTTGAGCATCTGCGCATGCTCAAAGCCTGCGAGTTCACGTTCTCTCCGTGAACTCGCAGGCCTTGAGCATGCGCAGATGCTCAAGACCCAGCAAGAAGAGGAGGCCGATCTTCGGGCACCGGTACCAACACACAGGACATGCCGGTGCCGGTGCCCAGATGACAGTAAGCAGCAGCGGCGGGGGGGGGGGGGGGGTGCCCAATTGCGGCGGAGGGGTGCCCGATTGCGGGGGGAGGGGGGCCGCTCATAAATTGAGCCATGCTCGGTTTCCGAGGCGCCAATTTTGTGAATGTTTTGCTCGTCTTGCAAAACACTCGCAAACCGGTGTACTCGTAAACCGAGGTACCATTGTATTTCAGTTTACTTTATTTTTTTTAAATTTATTGTTAACTGCGTCGAGCTTCCTTTGGTTGAAGACCCGGTATATAAGGTTAAGTTTTAGTTTAGTTTAGATACCATGTGCTAACTGCAGGGTGCAGTCCCTATTTTTCACCGATAGCCAGTGTTCCCTCTAAGAAGCTGTGCATACGTGTCATAAGGGGAATATCCACACATCTAGCAACTGAACACATACATTTTTTGCTGGCTTTATTGAGAACATAGGCCATACCGCACCCATTGATTCAAGGCTGTAAATCTACGCACAAATGTCCTGATTCTATAAACAGTGCCTAAGCCGTCTTAGGCACTGGTAGGCGTTGCAACCTTTGGCACATTCTCATTTAAGCCAGGGTTTTCTTGGTCTAAATGAGTATGCCTAACTCAAACCACGCCCAGAATCCATGCCTGCTTTCTGGTAGATGCCTACCAGATAATTTTTTAAAATTGCTTTTTAATTAATTGAAAGCGCCATAAAAAAGTATCTGTGCTGATTAAGCCTAATTGAAAAATTAAGTTTGGTGCACATAGCTGATCTAGGCACTTTAGGTGCTTTTTAAAAAAAATCTAGCCCAACATGTTTTTCATGTGCACATGGGCCAGCAAAAATTAGGGAGAACCTGGCCCATAACTCACCCAGTTCCCACCCCTAACATTCCATGCAGTTAATGCATGAATTTGCTCATGCTGTCATGCTACTGTGATAAGTTTCCGTCCTTGTGGGTAAGAGTACACAAATTCATGTTAAAAGTAATAAATGTTCTTTAATAAATGGCCCTTAAAAGAAAGAGTGGGATTTTTGTTTCTTTATTCAATAAAAACCTTTTTTTTTTTTTTTACATTACAAATATTTATCAGTCAGAAGCTAAAATCAGAAGCCCTAATTACTAAGCCACTGAATGCTGGGATTGAATGTTAAGAAGTGCCTTACTGGTTTGCTGACCAGTCTCATGCTAAATATGGTTTAGTTTAGTTTGATGTATTCATTTGTGGCCTTCAAATTGTACTGTCTGCTGCTGGTATGTGGTTTATCCGATGTTCTTATTCAAATAAAAAGTTGTATATAAAAACCAGAGGAAAGGTCTTTATTTTTTTTGTTTCAAGAGCACTGTTGCAAGCATGGAAAAAGAATTCTAAAGCAACCTTTTTTTAGCTGCTTTGCTTGTAATCATACAGTTTCGGGACTTATCTTTGAGTTTTAACACTTCAGGAAAAGGCTTATGTACACTTCTCCCTCCACATTTGCTGTGATAGGGGATTAACAGAACCGTAAATATTGAAAAACCGTGAATAACTTTTTCATATGTTATTTGCTGTTTTCTATTAAAAACCATCGTGAATATAGTGAAACCGCAAATAACATGGTGGGAGACCTGGCCTGTTCCTGAAGGAGAGGCACAACACGGTGAAGAAAGTGCTGGGAATCAGCGATTTCTCTATGCAAGCTGATGTAATTTGGGGGGAGGAGCCAGCAAGCTAAAAAGCCGTGAATAATCGAAACCGTGAATGCTGAAACCGCAAATATGGAGGGAGAAGTGTACGACCTAATAATAACAACTTAATTTTTGTACGCTGCAATACCATAACAAGTTCTAAGCAGTTCACAATAAGAGACAACTGACCAACCAAGGAAGTACAAATAATAAGCATACAAAAGTAGTTATGAAATAATAGAAGAAAGGATACTCAGAAAAATTATGAAGTGACAAATTTATCAAAAGATAGGTCTGTAACAATTTCCTAAAAGATTGGTAGGAAGAGGCCTTTAAGATTATTTCACTTAACCGTGTATTCATTTTGCCAGCTTGGAATGACAATGTCCTATCTAAAAATCTCTTGTAGTGACAAGATTATGTTGGGAAATGAAAAAAAGATGTGAGCTACGAGTGCATTTAATGGTATGAGCCAACTCGAAATGAGAGAAAAAGATAGGTTGGAGCCAAGCCAGTTAGCGGTGGTGTGGGTTGTTTTTTTTAAAGCTATTTTAGAAGGACAAATGATGACATGCAGGCTGCCAAAAAGCTGAAGTTTCCCGCAAGTACTCTGAAGAATCGGCAGCCACCTGCCAGGCTGCACAAACTGCCCAGGTGCTCTCCCAGCTGCTGTGGTTTTTTTTAGCAGTGTGTTGTAAACAACTTTGTAGTACATGAAAGGTGATATCAAGCCTCACCCCCTTTCTCTTTATTTCACCAATGCCAACCCCAGGAAGATGCTGGACTTGAGGGAGGGGGCTAGAGAAGAAAAAGAAGATGCTGGATCTTGGGAGAGAGGGGGAAAGAAAGGAAATATGGTGGCTGGGGGGGTTGACGCGGGAAGAGAAGAAATAGGGTTACACAGGACAAATACTGGATCATGTGTGGTGAAAGGATGGTTAAGGTAGGGACGCAAAGAGCGATGCTAGAGGTGGGAATAGGGTGATATACTGGCTTGGGATGAGAAAAGGAAGGCTAGGAATCCAAAGATGTGGGGCATGGATTAGGATGACAATGGAAATGCTGGATAAGAGGAGGGGGAGTAGGAAGAGGGAAGATGCTGGACAGAGTGGGAGAGTAAAGGGGATATTCTTACTCGGGGTGGGAATGGAACATTAAGGTAGGAAGACAAAGGAGGGATGCTGGGATAGAACTAAGGGGAGTGACAGAGGGGATATGCTGACTCGGAGGCAGAGAAAGGAAGTCAGACAGAAAAACATACACAACTCCACTTCTCATAACTTGCACTTTCAGCATTTATGTTCAAGTCTTAGGGCTCCTTTTACTAAGGTGCGCTAGCGTTTTTAGCACGCGCTAACCAGACGCTAAACAAAAAATACGCAAGCTCTATGAAGGCGTTAGCGCACCTTAGTAAAAGGAGCCCTTAGTTTAAACTGTTTTAATTTCAGCAGCTCTTCTGTAAACCAAGCTGCTTCTTATAGCTCTGTTTTTATTACACACCTTCGGGGTGTAAATCTTCAATGTTTTTCAGCATGATTTTTTTTTTTGTAATTCTAGCGTGCAATCGTGGAATCAATATCATGGATAGCCTGTGGGAAACATAAAACCCTCTAACTTATTAGAATTCTCAGTTTTCAGCAACGTTTGCGAAAGAGCCCCCTCAGCCTGTCAAACCTATTCTCAGTAAATTTCTTTTTCCACCTTTAATTTTATAAATGTGTGATCAGGTAAATGTGTGATTAGGTGATGACAAAGGAGATACTGAAAAATCTAATCACTTCAGTATACGAGCCCAAAAGCACTTTAGAAAGATATAGGATTTTGTTGAAAATCCATGGTTTTTATTTTTTCAGGGATTTCTGCGAGATTTACTTCATTTTGAGATTTATTTCATTTATGTAATAAGAGTTCCAATATGACGCTAAACTTTTCATAAACAGAATAATTCACGTTAAAGCTTATTCTGGGCTTTTACTCTGTAAATTGAGGAATTATGATGTATTTCCCCAAAGTCCATTTCTCTATTAGGTTCACACTTTATAGATAAAATAGAAAACTGGCTTAACTCCTTGCTTGCAGTTGTCAACAAATACCTGCTCACAGATTTTTTTTTTCCATCTTCTAGTACAGTCATAAGTGGTGTGCAAAATATCTAAAGGATTATGTGCTTTCCCCCTGAAAATTAGTTGTAGCGATGGTAGTTTTTATAAATCTCATTAGGACTGTTTATTAGGGTTCATAGTCAGATGCGCGCAAGACTTAAGCGTGTGGACAAATGGGCCAAGATAAGTGAGCGCAAGACAAATGAACGCAAGACAACTGGGCGCAAGACATTTGAGCGCGAATGGTTAATAGTAAAATGCACAAGCACAACATCTGAGTGCAAGACAACTGGGCGAAGACATCTGAGCGCCAAAAAGTGAGCGCAAGACAACTGGGCGCAAGACATTTGAGCGTGAATGGTTAATAGTAAAAGGCACAAGCACGACATCTGAGCGCAAGACAACTGGGCGAAGACGTCTGAGTGCTGACAAGTGAGCGCAAGACAACGGGGCACAAGACAACTGAGCGCAAGACATTTGAGTGTGAATGATTAATAGTAAAATGCACGAGCACGACATCTGAGCACAAGACAACTGGGCAAAGACGTTTGAGCGCCAACAAGAGCGCAAAACATCTGAGCGCAAGACTTTTGAGCATGAATGGTTAATAGTAAAATGCACGAGCACGATATCTGAGCGCAAGACAATTGGGCGAAGACATCTGAGCGCCAACAAGTGAGCGCAAGACAACTGAGCACGAATGGTTAATAGTAAAATGCACGATCACGACATCTGAGCGCAAGACAATTGGGCGATGATGTCTGAACGCCAAGTGAGCGCAAGACAAGAGGCTAGGTAACTATGGTGATATAAAAATGCATTTGCAAAACACAGTGCTGAATTGTTGTTGCGCTCACTTGTCTTCGCGCATTTGTCCGCGCGCTTTTGTCTTGCGCGCATTTGACTTGCCACCGTTTATTAACTGCGTTAGCTGTAATTCAGCAGTTAGCATTTGCTAAAGTGGTGTGTTAGCTGTTCACACGAAAGGGGCAGAAAATGAGTAGCAACAGCACCTTATAGTTAGAGCAGCAGATAATGAGGAGAATAATCGCAGCTAACTGCATCACATTATCTGCAATTCAGCTAACATGCAGTAATGACAGATTTTCTGCATTAACTGAAAGAGAACCTGCTGTGGACCCTCCCAAAAGAATTGTTATTACTGCTGATGAGGATAAAGTGGAATTGCTTTACAATTATTTCTGTTCAGCTCACAGATGAACATAAGATTTGCCGCTGCTGAGTCAGATCAGTGGTCCATCGTGCCCAGCAATCCGCTCCCGTGGCGGCCCTTAGGTCAAAGACCAGTGCCCTATTTGAGTCTAGCCTTGCCTGCGTACGTTCTGGTTCAGCAGGAACTTGTCTAACTTTGTCTTGAATCCCTGGAGGGTGTTTCCCCCTATAACAGCCTCCAGAAGATTTCTACCACTCTCTGGGTGAAGAAGAACTGCATTACGTTTGTACGGAATCTACCCCCTTTTAACTTTAGAGAGTGCCTTCTCCACCTTGGAGAGGGTGAACAATCTCTCTCTCTCTCTCTCTACTAAGTCAATTTCCTTCAATATCTTGAATGTTTCGATCATGTCCCCTCTCAGTCTCCTCTTTTCAAGGGAGAAGAGGCCCAGTTTCTCTAATCTCTCATTGTACGACAACTCCTCCAGCCCCTTAACCATTTTAGTCGCTCTTCTCTGGACCCTTTCGAGTAGTACCGTGTCCTTTTTCATGAAGGGCTAGGAGTTGGATTTCACAAAGTGTGTGGCACAGGGGTTAGAGCTAGAACCTCACCAACCTGAGGTTGTGGATTCAAATTCCATGCTGCTCCTTGTGACCCTGGGCAAGTCACTTAATCCCCCATTGCCCCAGGTACATTAAATAAGAGTGTGAGCCCACCAAGACAGATAGGGAAAATACTTAAGTACCTGAATGTTAACCACTTAGGCTATAAGTGGTATTAAAATAAATAAATAATAAACAGAAATGGAAATGAGATAGATTTTGAAGGATTTTCATAAGACTGTTCTAATGAAACCACAAGCAGACAACCCCCCCCCCTTTTAAAATTTTTTTTACAAAACCGTGGAAAAGGATTTTAGCGCCGGCTAGCGTTCTGCTCTGCGCTGCTCCGATGGTAATAAAGTTTCTATGAGCATCGGAGCAGCACAGAGCATTCAGCGCGGTGGCAGGCACAAAAAATCCCTTGCGTGGTTTTGTAAAAAAAATGGGGGGGGGGGCCTGATGGGACACCCGAGATAGATCTGAGGATATTTGAGATGTTCTGGTGGCTCCAATGTCTGTCCTTTTCTTTAGAGTTATGCTTGTTTCTGGAGGAATGGAGATGGGCAAATGTGGTTCCTATCCAGAAACCCAAATTTAAAAAAAAAAAAAGAAGAGATACAAACCCTTATGAAAAAAGTACAAGCAAGTACACAAGGAGTAGGGGTGGACCAATGGTATTCCAGAAAAGAACACCACAGGTATAAATCTGTGTCATAAAACCTTTATTAAAACAACTAAACGCACCCACCCAAAAAAAAACCATCCATTGGAGGATATAGATTGTAACAGAAATATAAAGATGAGCTCGATCTAATTTTCTACTGTCCCTTGATACTTAAATTTTGGAGATCTATTTGGGGCCAAATTAATACGATCTTGGAAGTTCCATTATCATTGTCATATGTTTGGAACGTCATTATTGCCCAAGAGTCCGATCAAGGCTAACCAGAAAAAATTACTTCTCATTATGACAGGAGTTGCTATGCAACTTAATACGAAAAATTGGGAATCTTGGGATAACTTAAATTATAGTTTGTGGTGGGAAACCTTATGCCAAATATATAAATTTGAACATATGAATTAGTTACAATTGGGACATCATAGTAAATTTAAGGAGATATGGGGTAGAGAATGACACAGTGACAAAATTCATCACCGTTCCCGTCCCTGCGGATAACCGCAGGAAACCATCTTCATGTCATTCTTTAAAAAGAGAGGGAAGAATCAGAGAATGAATGGCCACAACCACTGACCCGCAAGCTTTGCTTTGAAGAATGCTGGTGTAGAAGGACTGAGGTTGAAATAGACACTAGAAAATGACATGGGATTATTTCCGGGGATGGGAACGGTGATAAATTTTGTCACCGTGTTATTCTCTAATATGGGGTCCATTAACAAATTTTTGTAAGAATTAATTATTAGGTATTATTATTATAAGGTGCCATTGATTCATATTAAGTATTAATATTATTTCCCTTTGATTCATGAAGAGAATGCTGTGCACATCCAGGTGGGGCGGGAGGGAGGGTTAGGGGGGTGTTAAGTACTTATTATACCATTTGATTGTTTGGAGTGCTGTCTATTATATTATTTGCTTGTTAACCTGTTGCACTATTTATTGGATTTCAAAAATGAATAAAGAATTTAAAAACCAAACAAAAAATCTCCCATCCATTGGAGGATATAGATTGTAACAGAAATATACAGACAAACTCGACATAGAACCGCTTGCCTCAGGAGTAACAAAATCTGAGAAATAAAGTACTGTATTGAAGCGAACGCACTATAAAAACTCACAGTGGTGGCGACAAAAGCTGGTTGAAATATATAAAAAGAAAAATACCCACAAAGTAGTAAAAAGTAATCCGTCGTCAAAAGTCGAATGTTAAAACATAGGGAAGTTTTGGTGGCTCCATTGTCTGACCTTTTCAATACTGCTGTAGTGTGGAGTTATGTTTGTCCTGGAGCACTAGAGATGGGCAGATGTGGTTGCGTTCCACAAAAGCATATGTAAAGGAGAGGCTAGGAGGAATGACTAGATTAGAGGATCCAAGGCAGCATGGTTTTACTAGAGGCAGGTCTTGTCAGACGAATCTAATCTTTTTTTTTTTTTTTTTTTGACTGGGTGACCATTAAATTGGATTATAAAGAAGTGGAACATGTATAGAGTGCTAGATTTGACTCTAGCTGCAACGCTAACCAAGATTCTTTAAAAGTTAGATGCCCTTAATAGAATCACGTCTAGTGCCACCTAAGCGGCCTTAGGTGTCTTTAGGTATCCTAACTTTAGGTGCACCCTCGTTATTCCAGAGCTTTCTGGGCTTAAAGGTGTACACACAGGTTGGGTGCCTTCCAGCGCCTAAGTCCAAATTAGGCGCCTGTATACAAAACACGCCCACGATCCACCCCCTAACCATGCCTAACATCTAATTTAGGGCTAGATTCACTAAGCAAATCGATCATGTACCGATCGATTTGTGACCCGATTTCCCTCCAACCCGATTCACTAACTTGTGTCCCGATCATCCTCCAATCCGTGCATGCAAATGAGGGCACGCAACGATTCACAAGCAAAAATCCAGCAACACCGACTGGGCTGGCCGATCACAAACAAGCGACTGCTGAGGGCCAGTCGCTCCGGTCCTTTCCGACTGCCCTGCCTTCTGCCGCCCTGCTTCCCACCTGCTTTCCTGCTCTCTGCCCCGATCTCCTGCAGCCCCGACTCTCCCACCTGTTCCGACTCTCCCACCCTTCCCCGCAATGCAAGCCCATGGTTTTAACCTGGGCGGGTTTAAAGCAGGTTAAAACCACGGGCTCGCAAAAAAGCTAAACACACCTCATCTGTCTCTTGGCCTTGATGCAGAAAAGGCCTTTGATAGGGTAGAATGGCCTTTCTTATTCTGCACCCTGAGAAGATTTGGCTTTTCTGAACCTGCTATTAACATGATTAGAGTACTGTATACTTCACCATCCACTAGAATCCTTATTAACAACCAGCTATCAACTCCTTTTCATCCAAGTCGTGGTACACGTCAGGGGTGCCCCTTGTCACCCCTGCTTTTTAACATCGCACTGGAGCCTCTGCTACTATCCTTCAAACAGAACCCTGCAATCAAGGGAATTAGCTTGGATCAGTTCACTGTCAAATATTCGGCTTATGCAGACGACATTCTGTCGTACACGTCTCCGGACTCCATCTCTCACATCTTGGATGCCATCACTGCATATGCCTGTGTTTCTGGCTACAAACTCAATCAGACCAAATCTGAAATTTTGCCTCTCAACCATCCAGAAGTTAAATATGATCTTCAACACTTCAATTTTGAATGGGCGGATAAGGCACTGAAATACCTGGCAATATACTTTGCTCCAACTATTGAAGAAACACTATCGCTTAATGCCATTAAACTTCAGAACTTGGTTAAAGATTTGTTATCTTGCTGGTCTCCATTGCGCCTCACATGGTGGGGTCGTTTAAGTACCATTAAAATGATGGTGGTGCCTAAGATCATATATTTCTTGTATATGATCCCCATTCTTTTTCCTGTTACTGTTTATAACTCGTTAGAGCGTGCTCCTGTTTCCTTTTTGTGGAACTCTAAACCACCGAGAATAGCGTTGACCAAACTGAAAGCTGGCAAAGAATTTGGGGGTGTCAACTTTCCGGATCTTCGTTCTTATCATGTCGCCTTCCTCCTTCAACAAGTCTCCTATTGGTATATGCAGACGACATCTGTTTATTCACCGATATGGTATAACTGGGAGTTATACTCTTTTAAAATGCAATCTCTTCAGTACCTGCCTTTTCAATATCTACATAAATCTATCTGCCCCATTTATCACAGTGCTAAATCTGCAGTGGCTTTGCTTGAGAAACATTTGGAGCATCCCTGGTCCTCAACCATGCATTCCCCTATCTGGAACAATTCTGCCTTTAAAATTCAAGGAGCCTGTATTCACTGGTCGGATTGGCAAAGTTCTGGAATATGGGCTATTAATGACCTTCGAGATGAAAATACCTGGTTGTCTTTTGCCCAACTACAACAGACTTTTGATATTGCTGATTCCCAGCACTTCCGTTGGATACAGCTGATACACTGTATTTCTTCTACAACACGTGGCTCTCCGCTCACGACTGACCAGCCTAGCCTACTATCGTTGTTCTCTAAACTACATGCTATTAAGGGTTGTGCTTCCAGATGGTACAAACTCTTGCAACTGGAAACTTTCCTTCAGCCGATCGGCACAGAGCAAACTTGGGAATTTGATCTACAATTACCTCCTTTACTTGACACATGGAGAAGCATATGGTCTACATCTTTACGTTCTTCTTGTTCTTCCTCATTAAAGCAAACCATGTACTTTGTGCTTCATAGAGCAATATGGACTCCGCATAAAATTGGCTCACTTCAAAGCCTCTGAACCTGGCCGCTGTTGGTCCTGCTCTAAGGAGCGTGGTACCTTTCTGCACCAGCTCTTCTACTGCTCTCTCATTACTCCATTCTGGCAGTCCATTTGGAAGAAACTCTGTGCTGTCTTTAGTATTAACATAACTCTTACCCCTGCTATAGTACTTTTTGGTACCCATACTCTCATACATGATTTGCATGATGATGATAAGAAGCTCTTCACTCTTATGTTGCAATTGGCTGTAAAATTAGTTCTACAGAACTGGAAGAATTTATCTCTGGTTACTTATACTATGTGGTGGAACATGTTATGTGTCACAGCAAAATATGAGAGAGCTGCTGCCATTAAAAATAAATCTTTGCACTCGTTTGAACGGCAATGGCGGCTTCTTTTAGATGTTTCTCTATCACCTTTTATTTGAATCGTGAACTTCTTACCTGTACTTTGGGGTTATTCCATGCATAATTTGTTTACGACATGTCTCATGATATGACTTGTATTATATTTCTTTTTTGCTACTGTGTTCTGAATTGGACATTGCATTTCTATGTTCTGTGCCTTGTTGTTTACTTGTTCTCCCTTTCACAGAAATACAAATAAAACTTCTTGAACTTAAAAAAAACCAGTTTTTTAAAAATTCTCTGCCGTGCTAGGCCAGCGCATACGCAGACCATCTACAGATAGTCTGCGCATGCATTGGGATCGCTATAGAGCGATCCAGGCAGGCGGTTGGGGGCGTGATTCCAATTGCCCTCATTTGCATGAGGGCAATTCGTGAATCAGCCCCCTGGACATGGATCGGATCTGTACCCTTAGTGAATCTAGCCCTAAGTGTAATTTAGGGATTATGTGGGATATAAATTTTTAAGTAAATAAATTATGAGGTGCTAATTGTCAATTATAGGCACATTGAAGTCTATTAAAACAATTAAGCTAGGCACACCAGCGTGGATACCTAATGTCAGGTGGACTTTATAGAACATCATAACATAAAAACTCGCTTCTATACCACATTTACGTTAAGTATGTGGTTTACAAAAGAGAAAAGTGAATAGATCTAGTAAACAAATATGGTTTTAAAAGTCACCTGAATTGTTGATAAGTGTTAGAAGATATAATTAGATGATTCAAATCCTTGTCCCAAGATGCCACTTGATAAGACAGAAGACATTGATCCAATTCGATCCAATGCATTCACCCTTGCAGCCTTTATGCAGATGAATGTGATTGGAGGCCTGCCCCACACTGACCAGACGGATGCTGAAGAGCGATCCTGACACATCTGCAGACCATCTTTTTTGCCTGTAGCTGGTCTGCGCATGTGCTTGCTCCCCGTGGCATAACTTTTTTTTTCTTTTTACTCCCAAGCCCGTGGGTTTAAAGCGGGGCTGCACTGCGGCGTGTTCTAGAATAGAATAGAACAGAACATGCTGTAATGCAGCCCCGCTTTAAACCTGTGGGTTAAAACCATGGGCACACACTGCAGGGAAGGGCGGCAGAGAGCAGGAGAGTCAGGGGAGGCAGAGAGCAGGTTTATTTCAGGGCTGCAGGGCTGGCAGGACAGTCAGAAAGGACATGAGCGACTGGTCCCCAGCAGTCGCTTCTTTTCAGATCGGCCAGCCCAGTTGGTGTTCCTAATTTTGTTTAGTGAATCGCGTCCTTCCTACTTTGCATGCTGTTTCCCTCTCATTTGCATGGGTGGATGGGATCTGATCGGATGTTAATCGGCCACAAGGTTAGTGAATCGGGTCGGGGAAAAATCGAGTCGCTAAACGATCACAAACACGATCGGTGGGCTTAGTGAATCTATCCCATTGATGATATCTTTTAAATTTACAGCCTTTAACAGATGAAAAGGGAATAGAGCATGTTAATGTCTAAAATGTTTTGAACTAGCAAATGTAAACGAATCCAAAAGATAGTTGGGTATGAGGCCTGCTAACACCTTGAAGCAAATACAACCAAACTGTGATTAGGCAAGCACATGCTACAAATCATGGAGTGGCTTAATGATTAGAGAGAGAGAGAGCTGCCAAGTTACCCAGTTTTGGGTGGGAAATTGAGCCAGTCCTGGATTTCTCACAACCTTATCCTGTTTATTATAGGATCTGATTTCAATTGCTGGTATCAGGGATTACAAATTGAACTTACATCACAGCTTAGTGTGCTAAGGTTACCAGACGTACGGATTTCCCTGGACATGTCCGGGGGTCCAGATGACTTTCAAAATCCGGCACTTTGTCCGAGTTTTGAAAAGCTATCAAATCGCCATCGGGCAGGAGGGTATCTGTGCATGGGCACGTGATGATGTCACACATATGAACATGCGTGTGATGTCATCGTGTAACATCCACGCATGTGTGGATGCCCTCCTGCCCAGTGAGAGCAGGTAGTGGGGGTGGGGTTGGGGCAGAGCTAGGGTGGGATTGGGCAGGCCTGGGGTTGGGTCTAGGGTCTGGATTTTCCAAACAGAAAATCTGGTAACTCTATAGTGTGCAAAGACAGGATTGGTCAAAAGACGCCTTCCTGGAACCATATAACTTGGTAGCTCTGCAACAGTAGCATTGACAGACCTGTTATTTTGGATGGGCCTTCCCAAACTGCTGCCACACACACTTTATCCTGTATCTTGCCTGCTCTCCTTCTGTTCCTAGATCTGGCATTTGCTGCCACCCTTTTCTGCCCACAGCCCAGCAACTCCCCTTCCTACTGTACCTCAGTTTCTGGTTGGCAGCAACAATGTGCATCCACTACTTACGCTGGCCCACAAGAAAGAAAACAAGAAGTGACATTTGTGAGGGTGGGGCATGGCAGAGGGAAGACTGCAGAGCCAGCGCAGGCAGTGGCAATGCCACTGTACCCACCTGCAAGGGTGATGAGTACAACAGGAAGGTGGAGGTTTAGAGAGAGGGAGGAGTTTCCAGGTTGTGGGCCGAGTAGGGCAAATTTTGGATCCAGATGTGGGATAGAGGGAAGAAAGGCAGCCATAACTGATTGTTTTGGGTGGGCCTCTGCAGCAGTGGGCTGAGAAGTAGGCAGGGTCAGCTTAATCACTGGACAAGATGAGGCTCTGGCTCAGGGCATTGGCAAATAAGGGTGCCAAAATACCCAGCTTTGGAGGTTTAGCCTTTTCTTGGTCCCCACCACCCAGTTCCAGTCTTTCTCCTTTTCTTTATCCCCACCCCACAAGTCTAGCACTGCTCCTTCATCTCTTTCACTTCCCTACACCTAGGCAATTGGTGACTTGACTGTTTGGGGAGTCTAAGGTTTGGTGGGATGGGCAAAAAATGCTAACTTGACCCAGTTTTGCCCATCCCATCAGACTTTAGACTCCCCAAACAGTCGAGTCACCAATTGCCTAGGTGTAGGGAAGTGAAAGAGATGAAGGAGCAGTGCTGGACTTGTGGGGTGGGGGGAAGGGGACTTGTGGAGGGGAGGGGAACAGAGAAAAGGCTTAACTTAGAAAAATACCTTAATTTGCCTATACCTTCATTTAGCTCTGTCTGCTTCAATTTTTATTCATGTCATTCCATACAGTCAAGGCCCAGAAAATACTGAGAAATTTGAAAACTAGGATGGGATCAAAATCATACATCAAAGTGGCTTTGTTGAGTGATTTCTTTCCCTTTTCTCCCGCCTATTCAGACTGTCTTATCTAATTGCTCTTTTGGGCCTTGTCACACATATACAAAATATATCTGACTCCTGACTGTTTAACAAACACAGCATCAACCTTTTGTGAGGTCAGGCATGTTTGTACAGCTGTGTATATTCTACAAGCAAGCTATCTGCAGATGGAATAAGGGGTTTTGTTCTATTTAGGATGAGTAGAGGGATGCTGTCGGAATGAAAACAACATCTTTTGACAGCATACTGAAGAAGCAAACACTTGTGAATTTTTTGCTAATAATATTACTAATATGAAGGCCATATCGGAAAGTTAGACAGCAGCTAAACCTGCTCTAATATTAGCAAAGAAATATCCTGAAAATTAAAAGCCTAGACACAGTAAGACCTCATCAACAATCTGCACCGAGGACATTATCACCTTACTTTTTATGGGAACAAGTCACTAATCACGTTTCAAGTTCTATTAAAATTTGATATACCATGCTAGAGCTGAGGCCTTCTATGTGCTTTACATTTAAAATCAAGACTTAGCCAAAATGCATGAGCAGATAAAAGATAATTGAAAAGGTAGAACTCCATTCGTTTAAGAACAATAGGAAGATGGGAAAGAAATATCATGCTAGTGAGAGTATGCCAAAACACAGGGCCCCCAAGCTGAGGTTAAAGCAAATCCTGACAGGGGAAAATTGAATGAGATGGGTTAATTAC
The DNA here is from genome assembly GCF_902459505.1 of Geotrypetes seraphini. Taxonomy (NCBI): domain Eukaryota; kingdom Metazoa; phylum Chordata; class Amphibia; order Gymnophiona; family Dermophiidae; genus Geotrypetes; species Geotrypetes seraphini. The sequence continues at coordinate 140,484,631 of NC_047085.1, forward strand.
AAAATGCATCTCTAAATAGAAAAGTTTAAGAACTGCACAAAATTCCAGATATGATGATCTTGACCTGTCAAAAGGTATTGAATTCTATAATGTGAATTCTATAACACTAAAAATATTAGAATGGGTTGACTCATAGCAAACCTGACAGACAGAAGGGACATATAATTGGTTGGATTGTGAAGAGCATAAGGATCTAGATGGTGAATACGTTATCAATGACGGGAAAAATAAAAAGGTAGACCAGAGTGGTGTATCTTGTATACCATGGAGAGTATTTTGAAGGTAATTTGGTGTGCAACCGTTCTGCTTGGAGAAGTTGTGAACATGATCAAATTTATTTGCACTAATCCATGCTCCGGGGTATTTGCTGTCTTATTCCACAATTTTTTCTCAGTCTTGTTATGTGTGTCGTTATTGTTAATTAGCCTCCAGATATTATTGCATTGGTGATACTGTGTGTAGTATTTTAACAATTTTTTTTTCATTTGTATTTTTTTGTACACCGCTGTGATACCATATAGGCCACCCAAAGGTATACCAAGTTTTAATACAGGTTCAGTACTAAGTGGAGGTTCTGTGCACTTCAATTTGGAGAACCTAGCATCAGTTCCTGAGAGAGCTGAAGCATGGCATTTGTTTAAGATTAATAACCCCAAAAGGGAGATGAGTCTCAGTAATGGCAGCATCTAATGGTTAGATTTAGGATCCCTACAATTATAATGCTCTAGAACAGGGGTGTTAAAGTCCCTCCCGGAGGGCGAAATCCAGTCAGGTTTTCAGGATTTCCCTAATAAATATGCATGAGATCTATTAGCATCCAATGGAAGCAGTGCATGCAAATAGATCTCATGCATATTCATGGGGGAAATCCTGAAAACCCGACTGGATTGCAGCCCTCGAGGAGGGACTTTGACACCCCTGCTCTAGAAGGAACCATAATACAGCAGAGTCTCAAATATCTAGCTATTGCTAATCTGAACATCTGAAAAGAGAAGATGGAACTTCTATCTACATGGGTGTAGTCTACAGACCTCCGACTCAATCGCAGCAAATTGATAAGGATCTGATTATGGATATCCAAAAGTCTGGAAGGAAAGAGGAGATTCTGCTGTTGGGAGATTTCAACCTGCTGGATGTGGACTGGAATGTTCTGTCTGCAGAATCGGAAAGAAGTAGGGAGATTTTGGATGCCTTTCAAGAGGCTCTGCTCAGACAAATGGTGACGGAACCCACAAGGGAAAAAGCGATATTGGATCTGGTCCTCACAAATGGAGAGAGTATCTCTAATGTTCGAGTGGCTGCTCACCTGGGAAGTAGCGATCATCAAATGGTTTGGTTTGATATAACGGCTAAAGTGGAGAGCGGCCGCACAATACTTAAAGTCCTAGATTTCAAACGTACAGACTTTAATGCAATGGGAGAGTACCTGAAGAAAGAGCTGTTAGGATGGGAGGACATAAGAGAAGTGGAAAGACAGTGGTCTAAGCTGAAAGGAGCGATAAAAATGGCTACGGACCTTTATGTGAAGAAAATCAATAAAAACAAGAGAAAAAGGAAGCTGATATGGTTCTCCAAACTAGTGGCAGAGAAAATAAAGGTGAAAGAGTTGGCATTCATGAAATATAAAATAACCCAAGAAGAGAAGTGCAGAAAGGACTACATGGTGAAACTGAAAGAAGCCAAGAGAGATGCGTATGGCAAAAGTACAGGCGGAAGAACAAATGGCTAAAAATATAAAAAAGGGAGACAAAATTTTTTTCAGATATATTAGTGAAAGGAGGAAGATGAAAAATGGAATTAATTAACTAAAAGATGCTGGGAACCGATATGTGGAGAATGATGAGGTAAAAGGCAAATGTGCTAAACAAATACTTCTGTTCTGTGTTCACAGAAGAAAATTCTGGAGAAGGACCAAGATTGTCTGGCAAAGTTATACGAGAAAATGGAGTAGATTCTGCGCCGTTCACGGAGGAGAGTGTTTATGAGCAACTTGAAAAACTGAAGGTGGACAAAGCGATGGGACCAGACGAGATCCATCCCATGATACTAAGGGAGCTCAGAGAGGTTCTGGCGAGTCCTATTAAAAACTTATTCAACAAATCTCTGGAGACGGAAGTGATTCCTGGGGATTGGAGAGCGGATGTGGTCCCTATTCATAAAAGTGGTCACAGGGATGAAGCAGGAAACTACAGGCCGGTGAGCCTCACTTCAGTTGTTGGAAAAATAATGGAAGTGTTGCTGAAAGAAAGGATAGTGTACTTCCTTGAATTTAATGGGTTACAGGATCCGAGGCAACATGGCTTTACAAAAGGTAAATCGTGCCAAACGAACCTGATTGAATTTTTTGAGAGAGCTGGATCGAGGACACATGCTAGATGTAATTTACTTAGATTTCAGCAAAGCCTTTGATACAGTTCCTCATAGGAGGCTGTTGAACAAACTTGAAGGGCTGAAGTTAGGACCCAAAGTGGTGAACTGAGTTAGAAACTGGCTGTCGGACAGACGCCAGAGGGTGGTGGTTAATGGAAGTCGCTCAGAGGAAGGAAAGGTGAGTAGTGGAGTCTCTCAGGGTTCGGTGCTGGGGCCAATCCTGTTCAATATGTTTGTGAGTGACATTGCTGAAGGGTTAGAAGGAAAAGTGTGCCTTTTTGCAGATGATACCAAGATTTGTAACAGAATAGACACTGACGAGGGAGTGGAAAATATGAAAAAGGATCTGCAAAAGTTAGAGGAATGGTCTAATGCCTGGCAATGCAAAGAAATGCAGAGTAATGCATTTGGGGATTAATAATCAGAAGGAACCGTATATGCTGGGAGGAGAAAAGCTGATATGCACGGACGGAGAGAGGGTCCTTGGGGTGATAGTGTCCGAAGATCTAAAGGCGAAAAAACAGTGTGACAAGGCAGTGGCTGCTGCCAGAAGTATGCTGGGCTGTATAAAGAGAGGCGTAGCCAGTAGAAGGAAGAAGGTGTTGATGCCCCTGTACAGGTCATTGGTAAGGCCCCACTTAGAGTATTGTGTTCAGTTTTGGAGACCGTATCTGGCGAAGGACGTAAGAAGACTTGAGTCAGTCCAGAGGAGGGTGACGAAAATGATAGGAGGCTTGCGCCAGAAGACGTATGAGGAGAGACTGGAAGCCCTCAATATGTATACCCTAGAGGAAAGGAGAGACAGGGGAGATATGATTCAGATGTTCAAATACTTGAAGGGTATTAACGTAGAACAAAATCTTTTCCAGATAAAGGAAAATGGTAAAACCAGAGGACATAATTTGAGGTTGAGGGGTGGTCGATTCAGAGGCAATGTTAGAAAGTTCTACTTTACAGAGAGGGTGGTGGATGCCTGGAATGCGCTCCCGAGAGAGGTGGTGGAGAGTAAAACTGTGACTTGAGTTCAAAGAAGCGTGGGATGAACACAGAGGATCTAGAATCAGAAAATAATATTAAAAATTGAACTAAGGCCAGTACTGGGCAGACTTGCATGGTCTGTGTCTGTATATGGCTGTTTGGTGGAGGATGGGCTGGGGAGGGCTTCAATGGCTGGGAGGGTGTAGATGGGCTGGAGTAGGTTTTAAATGAGATTTCGGCAGTTGTAACCCAAGCACAGTACTGGGTAAAACTTTGGATTCTTGCCCAGAAATAGCTAAGAAGAAAAAATAAAAAAAAATTAAATTGAATCAGGTTGGGCAGACTGGATGGACCATTCGGGTCTTTATCTGCCGTCATATACTATGTTACTATGGGTCCAAGCACCGAGCCCTGCGGCACCCCTCTGGTGACGCTCTTCCAGTCCGAGTAGTGTCCATTTACCCCCAATCTCTGTTTCCTATGCTCCAGCCAGTTTTTAATCCACGTGAGTATTTCACCCTTGATTCCATGGCTCGCAATTTTACGAAGTAGTCGTTCATGTGGAACCTTGCCGAACGCCTTCTGAAAATCCAGATATACAATGTCGACCGGGTCACCCTTGTCTATCTGCCTGTTTACTCCCTCAAAGAAGTGCAGCAAGTTTGTCAAACAAGATTTGCCTTTGCTGAAACCGTGCTGGCTGGTCTTCATCAGACCGTGTCCGTCAAGGTGATCAATGATGCGGACCTTTATCAGCGTCTCTATCATCTTTCCCGGTACCAAGGTCAGACTCACCGGTCTGTAGTTTCCCAGATCTCCCCTCAAACCTTTTTTGAATATCGACGTAACATTCGCCACCTTCCAGTCTTCTAGAATATTTCCCGATTTGATCGACAGATTGGCTATTAGTTGAAGCAGTTCAGCTATAGTCCCTTTCAGTTCCTTGATGACCCTCGGATGGATGTCATCTGGTCCTGAGGATTTATCACTCTTAAGCCTATCGATCTGCCCGCATACCTCTTCTAGACTGACCGTCAACCCTGTCAGTTTCCCATCTTTATTTCCAGCATATAGCCTGATGGGTTCCGGTATGCTGTGTATATCCTCTTCGGTAAATACAGACGCAATAAATGTGTTCAGTTTGTCGGCTTTGTCCTCTTTTAGCATTCCCTTTATTCCATGGTCATACAACGGTCCCACCGCTTCCTTCGTGGGTTGTTTCCCCTTAATATATCGAAAGAACGGTTTGAAGTTTTTTGCCTCCTTGCCTATTTTTTCCTTGTAGTCTCTTTTGGCCCCTTTTACCGCCTTATGGCACCTGCTGTGCTTATTCCAGTTTTCGTCCGTTCTTGACCTTTTCCATTCCTTATATTCAAATCTGTTTTACCGTGAACGTGAAAAGAACAAGAAATACAAGATCAAAGGAAACAACATCCAACAGAAAGTCAAAGCAACAAACCCACCCCCCACCCACCAAAAACCCCCAGTGCAACTTCCCCCCCCCCAAGGTCCCCCTCCAGAAATATACAAAAACGACCAAAAGGTCTTCCGAATGCCAAAGGCCCGAACTCTTGTGGCCCTTGGGCTACATCAGGAGGACACTCCCCCCAACAGAAAAAAAAGAGAGGGGCAGGCAGTGACTGATCATGGGAGCAAGCGCGGGGAACACTAGCAAAGCAAAGCAAGAGAATTCAAAAGGAGGCTACGACCCTTTTCCATTCCTTAAATGAAATTTTCTCGTCTCTGATCGCTTCCTTCACCTCTACAGTGAGCCAAACCAGTTCCTTGTTCTTTTTCCTCTTGGATCCCTTGTTGATACGCGGTATATATAGATTTTGTGCCTCGGTAACTGTATCCTTAAAAAGGGACCAAGCTTGCTCTAGTGTTTTTACAGTGCTTATCCTCTTCTTATGTATTTTAGGCAATAAATAGAAAATTGGTATTTTGAAACATTGTGAAGTCAAAAATTCAAACTCTTCATGGTTAAAAACCCCTTCAAAGATCCTCATGACAAATTTCTTCTATATGTGCAAAACCTTCCTCAAAGGGTCACTATTTAATTTCTTGTATACATTAATGGCATGTAATTGTTTACATGCCTCTTGTATATAGCCCAAATTCCAAACCATTATAGAGTGTGCCCTCCCCAGGCAAGGATGTTAGTTTGATGGTGAATTGTGAAGACATCTGTATCCTGATTGATTAATGTTTACCCCTCAAACAATACATAAACAAAGGCTTAGAGTTCCCAAGTTTCAAAAATCATTAACACTACAGCAATTTTTGCAGCATGAGGTAGCTGGAATAGCGAAATGCTGGCCATCATCACCGTGAACCGATCCTCAGCATTTGAGATGAGTATATAAATTTAAGACTTCTTTTTTCTGCTGTAGCATCTACATTTTGATGATTTTTTTTGCTTAGACGCACATTTCTTGTTGCTGAAATTGCTATAGAGTTATTGCATTGCACAAGGCATTAAGCTTAGTCTGTTTTGAGGAGGGTTTTTTCTGCCACCGAGGTTTATTTTACCCCATTCAATTATGCACCAACCCGATGTCTATTGGGAGGTGGTGGGGTTCTGAGGCTTTTTCCTTCTCTTTAGACTAATTCCATTTATGCCATTTTCATTGTTTTGAACTCAATGCATATTTTCAAAGCAAAATATATGTCTAAATTATTTATAGCACCCTATATAATACACACCTTTAGCTTCTTGATACAATGAACTTCTACTTACCACTGAATTATCATGCAGTCAGCCGTTAGCTCAGTCTGCAAAACCCCTTTTAATATAATTACTTGAATTTAAATGGCATCCAGTGATCACCACATGGTGTGGTTTAAGACAGGTGTAGAGAAGGCTCATTCAAAAGTAAAGGTTCTAGAAACTTTAAAAAACACCTAACTTTGTACAGATGGGGAATTAGATCAAGGAATTGTCTGGATGAGAACAAGCTATTTTGTAAGTAAAAGTAAAAGAAGAAGGTTGCTTTGGTTCTCAAAGTAGAAGCTGAGAAGGTAAAAAAAAAAAGAGATTAGCTTTCATAAACTACAAAAAGTTGCAGAAAGAGGAAGACAGGCAAAAATATTGGAAGTTAAGAGAGGCGGGTCGAGTAGTCAGGAAAGCAAAAATGCAAATGGAAGAAAAAATAGCCAACATGGTAAAACAAGGTGACAAGACTTTTATATATATATATTTATTTATTTATTTGTGATAGGAAAAGTGGTATTGTGAAACTCAAAGGTGAAGGGGAGGAATATGTAGAAGCTGATTAACAAATATTTCTGTTCTGTGTTCATAGCTGAAGTGCTGGGAGTGGAACCACAGAAGACAAATGCAAAAAGGGATGGAGGTGTGGTAAACCCTGATCGATTTTCAGAGGATTGTGTTCATGAAGAACTAGATAATCTAAAGGTAATGAGGCCAGATGGTGTGCATCCAAGAGTACTGAAGGAACTTAGGGAAGTTCTGGTGGCTCTGCTGGCTGACCTTTTCAATGCTTTTCTAGAATTGGGAGTGGTAATGGAAGACTGGAGAAGGGTGGATGTGGTCCTTCTCCACAAAAGTGGAAGGAAGGAAGAAGTAGGGAACTACAGGCTGGTAAGTCTGACTTCTGTGGTAAGTAAATGATGGAAATACTTTAAAAAGAATAGTGACGTTTCTGGAATCCAGTGGACTACAGAACCTAAGGCAACATGGATTCACTAGAGGCAGGTCTTGTCAGACAAATCTAATCAATTTCTTTCACTGGGTGACCAGAGAATTGGATAGAGGGAGTGCGCTAGATGTGGTGTATTTAGATTTTAGCAAAACTCTTGACAGTGTGTCTAAGAAATAAACGGAGTGCCCTCGGGATGTGACCCAAAGTGACAGACTGAGTCAGAAACTGGTTGAGTGGAAGGTGACAGAGGGTAGTGGTTAATGGAGATCGCTCTGAGAAAAAGGATGTTACCAGTGGTGTGTCTCAAGATTCAGTTCTTGGGCCTGTTATTTTTAACATTTTTGTGATATTGCTGAAGAGCTGTCAGGTAAGACTTGCCTCTTTGTGGATGATACCAAAACCTGTAAAGAGTAATCAGCCCTGATGGTGTAAATAGCATGAGGAAGGATCTAGCGAAGCTTGAAGGATGGTCTGAAATTTGGCAGTTAAGGTTTAATACTAAGAAATGCAAGTCATGCAAAAACCCAAAGGAACGGTACAGTTTAGGGGGTGAAGAACTTTTGTGCATGAAAAAGGAATGGGACTTGGTTGTGATTGTATGTGATGATCTTAAGGTGGCCAAACAGGTTGAAAAGGCAATGGCGAAAGCTAGAAGGTTGTTAGGGTGCATAGGGAGAAGAATGGGCAGTGGAGAAAAGGAAATATAGATGCCCCTGTATAAGACTCTGGTGACACATCATTTAGAATATTGTGTACAATTCTGGAGACCACACCTTGAAAAAGATATAAACAGGAAGGAGTCGGTCCAGAGGAAAGCTACTAAAATGGTAGGTGGTCTTCATCATAAGGCATATGGGGACAGACTTAAAGATTTCAATATGTACTTTGGAAGACAGGCAGGAGAGGTTAGATATAAGATGTTTAAATACTTACATGGCATAAATGTGCATAAGGCGAGTCTCTTTCATTTGAAAGGAAGCTCCAGAATGAAAGGTCATAAGATGAAGTTAAGAAGTGATAGGCTCAGGAGTAATCTAAGCAAATACTTTTTTACAGAAAGGGTGGTAGATATGTTGATTAGTCTCCCAGTAGAGGTGGTGGAGACAGAGACTGTGTCTGAATTCAAGAAAGCCTGGGACAGGCACATGGGATCTCTTAGAGATAGGAAGAGATAATGGTTACTGCGGATGGGCAGACTGGATGGGCCATTTGGCCTTTTTCTGCAGTTGTATTTCTATCTAGTTTATACATACACACATTTTTCTCATTGTCAATGTCTGTCACCTTCTAAATTTCTCTATGAGGGGGGCACTTAAAAGTTCTCAGCCCAACCAACCAACTTCCTAAATTCTAAGCATTATTTTGCCACTGTAGCTGAAATCAGTGTTATCTGATTTCGTTAAGTGCCAGTTTGCAGAAATGAAATTCTATGTTTTTGACATTGTTTCAGATCACTGATTGAGCCATATCCAGGTTATTCTCTTGGTTGAGCTGAGACCTTTTCAGCACCCCTCCTATCCATAGGATCCTGATATAAATTTGAGTCTAACTTTTTAAAGAAAAAAAAAAAAAGGTACTACACAAGCTTTAGAGACCACATAGTATCCGTTTTTCTTCTGAAATCTCAAGTGCTACATTACCTGATTAGCTGGATCCCACTAAATGTATTATAGACATCTAAAATTTTAGTTTCCTTTGCTAAAATTTGTTAGCTTCCCTTCATAGTGCTTTGAACTAATAGCTACAAAATATCCCCAAATACAACCGACCTTTTAAAAAAAAAAAAAAAAATCAAACTACTAGCAAGTAACAATTCAATTTACTAAATTCATGTTAATGTTTAAAAAAAAAATACATTTGAAACGTCATTCTCTCTTTCCCATTATGGATAGGTACAATTTAGTTGATTGTTCTTTTGGTATTTGGATCCCGACATGTTCCAGATCAGTGCTCATCATGCCTTTTGTGGCTACAAAATTCCATTTTCACAGCCACAGACCTCTGAATCTGCTGCAAGCCCTCCTACAGCATTGTGTGCAATGCTGCCATCACCCTACCTTCCATGGAACCTGTGCAGGTCTAGTTATAGCATGGACTCAATAGCAAGTTTAAGCTGAACATTTTTTCCCCACGACCACTGTTCTTACTCCAAGTCCACACTTGTGATCTCATTTGATCCAATCCCACAGTTTGGGAAGTACTGTTCTAGGTATTTTTTTCTTTTTCCTTTAAGCCTTATAGTTATCTTCATGCATGGCTGACTGTAATGATGGGGCATTGCTTAATTGCTGTGATGGTTCGGTATTATTTTTGTTCCACACTTTGTAATTTTCATTCAGGAAAGGGTTACATGTTTTGGAAGGGTGGTACATGCATAGGACAGCCTCTTGGTGGAAAGGAAAATATTAAACTGTAGGAAATCCTGGGGGTAAGCACAGAAGATCTCTTAGTTATAAGGGTATAATGGCAAAGCCTGAGATTAGTCCTTATCTGCTGTTTTGAGTGATTAAACCATGACTTCTAGAACAGGTAATAAAAACATTTTGACCCACCATGAACGTTTAAATGTGGCAGTATTATCCAGGCAGTAGAATGGGGGGTGAGTCACTGGGACCATGACCCAAACCCAGGGTCAGCCCTGCCACTAGGCAGAATTGGGGGGGGGGGCATGGCTGTAGTTCACATCAGAGCCTTCCCCTACTTTCCATTCTCATTGCTGGGTTTGCTACCCCTGCCCCCCAACTCCCCTCCTTCTCGGCCAGCTGGAAGATTAGAGAGGCATGGATGCTATGCAGCCCTGTAAACAAAGATCCATGCTACAGCACCGCTTTGCCCTGAATCCCTCTGACAAGAGGGAGCAATGCTTCAGCACAAGTCTTTTGTATACAAAGCCTGTGTGGCGCTGATGCTTCTTTAATCTGGCCCAGGAAGAGGTGGGAGGTGGCAGAAAGAAGGCAAAGGCAGATGTGCTGGATGCTAGGGGTAGGGAAGAGGAGATGAGAAGTTGGACAACCAGAGAGGGGGGGGGGGGCAAAGGTAGAAATAAAGAGGAGATACTGGACACCTTTATATTGATTGGGGAGGGGGGAGGAATGGAGAAAAAGAGGAAGGGCAGATGTTCAATTTTATTTAGGTATTTATATACCACCTATCAGGGTTATCTAGGCGGTTTACAATCAGGCACTCAAGCATTTCCCCTATCTGTCCTGGTGGGCTCATAATCTATCTAACGTACCTGGGGCAATGGAGGATTGAGTGAGTTGCTCAGGGTCACAAGGAGCAGTGCAGGATTTGAACCTACAACCTCTAAGCACTAGGCCAGTCCTTCCTCCTCCTTCAACTAAGGCCCTCTTTTACAAAGGTGCGCTAAGTGTTTTAGCACGCATTTAGCGTGTGCTAAATCAGCATGTGCGCTAACCGCTAACGCATCCATAGGATAACATGCATGCTTTAGCGGGAGCTAAAAAGCATAGCACACCTTAAGTAAAAGAGGGGGGTAAGTGTGCGTGGCAGGGGAGGGCAGGCAAGACTGAAGATTCACCTAGGTCATGGGTAAGCAACCATAGTCCTTCAGGGTCACAACCTAGTTGGATTTTCCAAAATTTTCATAATGAATTTGCATATGATTGATCAGTATGTTCTGCTGCCATGATACGGAAATAGATTTCATGCATATTCATTGTGGAAATCTTTATTTATTTTTTTATTTTTTTAACTTACTGCTTAATTTTAATTTTTACTATTTTACTTTTCTTTTGATGGAGTTACTTTCTTTTTGTTTTATATTATGTAAACCACTATGATGCTGTACTGAAGAGCGGTCTATAAATACAAATAAACAAACATTGAAAACTCGACTAGTTGATGGCCCTTGAGGACTGTAGTTGCCCCACCCTAACCTAGGATGTCTGATACCCTTGGGCCAACCCCTAGCTCTGGCTCAACCACTATTTTGCCCAACACAGCATCAGCAACTACACTTCCCCAAAAAACGCAAATAATATTTGGGCTGGTTCTGCCCCTAACCCCCGCTGCCTCCGGCTATTTTAAGCCCTGAAAGCCCCCCCTTAAGCCTTACCTGGTGGTCTAGCAGGTTTTTGGGGCAGGAGTGATCTTTCTACGCTCCTGCCTCGTGCAGATCGCTCACAGGAAATGGCTGCCTTGGGCTCCCGTAGTCTCTCGAGCCATTTCCTGTGAGCAATCTGCACGGGGCAGGAGCGTAGGAAGATCGCTCCTGCCCCGAAAACCCGCTAGACCACCAGGTAAGGCTTAAGGGGGGGGGGGGGGGCTTACAGGGCTTAAAATAACCTGAAAAATGAAAATGTATTTTTTGATTTAAAACCGCGAATAAGTGAATCCGTGAATACGGAGGGGGAAGTGTAGAGAGCTTGAAGGCGTGGAGCTAGAAGCCTCAAATTCTCTGTTCATAAATCTTTAAAATAGCTTTGAAAAATACTGTAGGAATATACTGATTACATCGGGGGGGGGGGGAGGGGGCATTCTGCAGCTTTTCAGCTTACACTATAGAATGCATTACAAATAGGTGCATATATACTCGTATATCTATCTATCTATCTATTTATATATGCACCTATCTATTGATTCCTGACGGTGAACTTCTATCGTTGGATCAAAGCAATCAGGTAAAACAGATTTTTAGTTGCAGTAACTCACAAGGAGGTCACAACTGAACTCCCCCCCCCCTTTTTATGAAGCTGCGTTAGGCTTAAAAAAAAATAAAAAATAAATAAATCACCAGCCATGGTGGTATGAGCATCAGAGCTAATACTGCCATGGCTGGCGATAAAAAGACTAACATGGCTTCATAAAAGGGATGGATGGAGGTTAGTTGTTTTTTTTTAAATTCTTTATTTATTTTAAAAGCCAACATAAAGTGCAACAGATTATCAAACAATTAACATAGTAAACAGCACTCTGAACAATCAGATGATAATAATAAGTACATATCTCCCCACCATACCCTCTCGCCCCCCCCTCCCGGATGTGTAAAAATGCTCCTACAGAGAACAAAGGATAATACTACTGATCAAGTCAAACAAAATTTTGTTAATGGATCCCAAATTTCTTTGAATTTTTTATACTGTCCCAATTGTAACGAATTCATAAGTTCAAACTTATAAGCTTGGCATAAGGATTCCCACCAAAAGGTATAGTTTAACATGTCCCAATTTTTCCAGTTTTTCTTAATAAGTTGCATGGCAATTCCTGTCATGATGAGCAGTACCGTAATCTATTTTTATTTGCAGTTATTGGGCTCTTGGACATTAATAATGTTCCAAACAACACTACATCATACGACAAAGATAATGGGACTTCCAATATCATAGTGATTTGACCCCATATAGATCTCCAGAATTTAAGTATCAAGAGACAATAGAACAGTAGATGGTCCAGTGTCCCTATATCAAGATGACAGTGTCAGCATCTATTAGATTTAGAACTATATAACTTCTGTAAACGAACAGGGATCCAAAAATTCTATATAACAGATGCTGACATTGTACATCTCATCCTCCAAGACCAAATCCTTGGCCATTGAGTAGCAGAAATCTGTTGCTTAGTCTCAATGCTCCAAATGTCTTTTAGACTAGTTTTTGGTTTCTTATTCAAATGTTCAAATATTAATTTATACACTTGGCTGCCTGATGCTCTAGCAAATCTGTCTGGAAGCATAGGCCCGGCAAGCTATACTGATTTTTTAAGTTACGCCAATCAGGGAACCCCTTCTGAATGGCCTGCTTCAACTGCAACCACTTATATGCTTGAGACTTTGAAATACCGAATGATTGTTGCTGTCGTGAAAAATCAAGCATTTTCCCATTTGATATCACATCATCTAATGTGCGCATACCTGCCTGTAGCCAATGCTTCCAGAGGATCTTAGACTCGCTAATTTGAATCTTGGAGTTCAACCATAAGGACTGACATGTGGATTGATGAATCGGAATAGGTATTAGGTTATTAATAAATTATAATGTTTGCCATGTGGAGAATAAAATTCTATTGTCCTTATAAATCCTAGGTAACTTGATACTTAAAATATGACACAATCGCAATGGGGACAGGAGTTGCCATTCTAAATAAAGCCAATCCGGGAGATGTTCCAAGACTTCAGGAAGGATCCAATACATACCCTGCAGCATAACAAAAGCTTGATGGTATCTAGAAATTTGGAAAATTTACCCCACCCTCCACAATTGGTTTTTGTAAAGATACTAAAGCAATTCTAGCAGTTTTACCCAGCCAAATAAATTTTGTGAGAATACCATTTAATTTTTTATAAAAGGACCCTTGAAAATAAACCGTCAACATGCTCATTTGGTAACAGACTACAGGCAAAATCATCATTTTTACAGTTTGGACTCTCCCCCACCAAGAAAGATGTAGTGGGTTCCAATGCTCACACATTTCTTTGACTTTCAGCAATAAGGATCTTTCATCGTGTCTTTGGGGGTTAGATTTCTACCTTTAGAGTTCATGAAAGGAGGCTATCACTCTTCAGAAAACAGATACCCTATTAACCATGGCATTGACTTATTCACCAAAGCCTGGCCGCTTCATTTGCTTTTCCTATCACAGTACTACATACCATACAAATAACAAAAATGTCATGCTATTTGCATATGAATGATTTGTTGCAGACTAAACTTTTATTTATCATTGGAAAGTCAAGTCATTGCAGAAATCAACTATTACAAAAGGTAAAGAGAACAATGAGCAAGTGTTTGGTATAATTTTCCTTTCATTTCTAGCTGTGATTTACAGAGAAAAATAAAAAGGGGTTGGGGGGTGGAGCTGGTGAGAGGGGAACAGAGGTTGAAAGTGAAAAGTCAAGGGGACTAGTGGAGGAGGAATACAGAAACAAAAGCACAATAGCTGTGGCTGTGATGGAAGGGGAGAAGGGTGACGATAGAAGGGTGAAGCGGTAACAGAAAAATGAGGGTAGCATTTGTAGAAGGGGAACAGAAGTGCTAACCTTTGGCTTAACCATAATTATACAAGCTCTTCTCATTCATATGGCTTCATAACATTATAAAAGAACAGTGCAACATGTTCCACTTTTAAAACTGTTGATGAACATTCAAATGAGAGACATTCAACTACAACTAAAAATTTCCAGCAGATTTCAACCCCCTCCCAAAAAAAAATTCTGTGTAAACCGAAGATTGAGGCTACGCAGTCGAGACTGATGGTCATTTTAATGCCTTGACTTAAGCTGGTGTCTAATGGCATCCGTTGCTGTTAATTTTGACAGCTAGGTTAAATGATACATATATTTAAAAAAAGAAGAAAATCAAAGGCTGATCATTTTTTGGCAATATCGAGGCATAAAAACACATAAAACACAAATCATATTAAAAAATCCCAAACATTTAAGACAGTGCTGCAGGTTGGACCCCATGACTTGGTAACAGTTTTGCATACTGTGACACAGAAGACTTGATAAGACAAGCAGGACTCATGGACATAGCAGAGACAATGTGCCCCAAATGAAGGAAAGGGCGAGAAGATCCCTAGCAGCCTATGAGCAGTCTGAAAGACTTTCCTCCAGCCCTCAAGCAGTAAGGGGCCCTAGTGCCACCCAGACATATCATCTAGGGGGTGGAAGGATGAATAAATTAAACAGGGAAATATAGACCTTTAAAAAGCAAAAAAAAAAAAAAAAGGTCAATGATACCTTTATATCACTTCTGCCATTAGCAAATACATCCCCCATACATTGAAATCACTCATTTTAACATTATTTAAAATAAGTTAAGAGCAGACAAGCAATTAATTAGAATAGTCTTAGGCCATCAATATTCCTATTCCTAAACCTGCGTAAAAAAGAATCCTGATCCTCTTTCTCTGCTGGAAATATTCTTAGCTTCTCAGACAACTTTTTATTTTTTTGTTAAATTAAGCCAGATAAAACTGGGTAATGTCAGCAGGTGGTTTCACTTCCTGTGAAGCACCAAAATAGCCAGTGACCAATGAAACTACAACTATCCTTCGATCAGCAGCAACTTCAATCCTGAGAAATTTGTTTTGGGTGTAATACAGTTTGTTTTCTGTATAGCGAATAGTGAGGGGAGTGATGGGGAAAGGTGCCTGTGATCTTTAAAATTCTCCTGATTCACTATTATCAGAATATCCTGGGGCATTTCCCTTACTGTTTCTCTTCTGTAGAAATTTTTAAAAGATCTTAGTAGTCATTTCCAAGGAACAAACCCCCTCTATTATGTAGCCTTAGCAATTAAGGGCTCCTTTTATCAAGCCACACTAGTGGTTTAACACGCGTAATAGCGCGCGTTAAACCACCACCTGCACTAGCCGCTAACGCCAGCCTTGAGCAGGCGGTAGTTTTTTGGCCAGCGCGTGGGTTAGCGCATGATTAAAAGTCGTGCGCGCTAACCCCGCTAACGCGGCTTGATAAAAGGAGCCCTAAATGTAAGCACCATTTGTGCACTAAGATTATAGAATATCAGCACGTAGAAATGTAAATGTTATATTTATTCACATAAATACTGGTTGCATGCTAATTGATATTCTACAAGCTCAGCGCACAACCCATATAGGACTAGACTCAGTAAACGGTACCCAAATTTGGTTGCTGAAAAAAATAGGAGTACCAAGTGCTATTCTATAAACAGTGCTCCAGTTGGGTGCCATTTATAGAATAGCGAAGACCAAACCTTCAAATTGAAGCTTTTAATGTCACCAATAGGAACTGGAACCAGAAAATCGGACCTGACCCAGACCGTGTTTTGGCTACAAAGCCTGCATCAGGAGTCCTCAGGTTGTCCACTCAACAATTCCAGGGGTGTCCAACCTTTTGGCTTCCCTGGGCCGCATTGGCCAAAAAATATGTTTCTGGGGCCGCACAAACATGCGAACGCTGCGGCAAGACAGAGGAGGGAGCTGGCAAGACGGTAAACACCTAGGGGCAGCAGAGGAAAACACTGCATTGCCCTCGACCGGAGCCGCACAAAATACTTCACTGGGCCGCAGGTTGGATACCTCTGAATTACACAATAAAAATGCACTTTTGAATGTGAAGTTTTTGTTGAATTTGATTGATACATCTGCTCATTTTTATTGTCTAATTGTTAACTGGACAACCTGAAGACTCCTGATGCAGGCTTTGTAGCCGAAACACGGTCTGTGTCAGGTCCGTTTTTCTTGTTCTATTTCCTACTGGCAATATTAAAAACTTCAGTTTGAAGGTTCGGTCTTCTCTGCTCCTTTAATTATTGAGTTTTGTGCAGAGCTTTGACGACGACTTCTTTTTTGCTTTGTTTATAGAAAGCATCAAGAGGATCCACGCCCAATTTTGGAAGCAAGGATTTACACTAACTGAAACCTGATATAAATCCTTGTGCCTACATTAGGTGCAAATACTCTACTACTATTTATTTTTTCTATAGCGCCGAAAAGCATACTTAGCTATAAAACTGCACGTATCTTTAGTCAATGCCCTGACCCGGCTAAGTCCCTCCCAAGGCCATGCCCCCTTCTCCGCTGGGGGCTAAACAAATTTATGCATGCATCTTTATAGAATAACGTCTATAAAGATGTCTGCACAAACTCAAACTGTTGCCAATTAATGACAATAATTGATTGCTAGTGCCCAATTATTGGTGCTAATTGGCTTGTTACTCAAACTGCAAGCACAAATTGGGTGCGTTATATTGTCTAATAGATTTTGGGTCCCGGGTTCAGGCATCAGAGGCAATGGGAAATAAATTAACAAGACAACAACCAGGTGGTGCAGAAAAAGTATATTATATAGAAATAGGTTTTGACCAATATAGAGCATAAATTGGATTTAGAGCTGCTTCTATGTATATAAGAAAAATGTGGCTGTCCTCCTGAAAATGGCTGAGGGGTATATGTCTGTGTATGAGAGAGCAGAGCAGAAAGCACCTGTGTCCTGCCTGAATGTGTGTGTGTGTGTGTCTAGGTGTGAAGAGCTGAAGGAGGAAGAAAGAAGAGAGGAGGCAGGGGGTTAAAGCCTGACTTTATAGTTTTAAGTTTGTTCTAAAAATAGTTTCTTCCAGTATCTGGCTGTATTCCTTTGTTTGTCCAAGCACTAAGCCCAAATAACTTTTGTTGGCCTTAAGTACTGGTCTTAACTGGGATCTAGCTAGGTATTTGGGACCAGGTTTGGCTACCATTGGAAACAGGATACTGGGCTTGATGGACCTTCAGTCTGTCCCAGTATGGAAATTCTTATGTTCTTAACATATTTTCTAGTATCTCTCCATGTCACAATTTAGTATTTGTTTGATATAATAGCCCTCAATTGACAAAGAGCACCTGACTTTATCCTATCTTTTGAAAGTCCAGGGTTGGTACTAGGCAAGAGGTGTTTTGTTAATCTTAAGTACTGGTCTTTTAGGGATTATTTAGACTGCTTGCAGTGGCATTCTAAATAAAAGTTTTTTTGTTATTAACATATGGGCAGGGACTTTCAGTCTATCTTCACCAACATTCTGGGCGTCAGCAAGGGTCAAGATTGTTTTAATATAATATCCCAGAATTCTTTGCTTGCACTCTAGATAAGCCAGCACACAGTAATATAAAGCTGACAAATATTAGCGCCTAAATATTGGCATGCAAATGTGGTCCTACGCTCTATTGTAGTGTTTCCCAAGCTTGTCCTGGGATACTTTCTTGCTAGTCAGGTTTTCAGGACATCTACAATGAATATGCATGAATAGATTTGCATACAATATGCAAATCAATCTCATGTATATTCATTATGGATATCCTGAAACACTGCTAGTGTAATGGAATGGCGCCCGGATGACATTACAGAATTTGCTTTTTGGAACCTGAATTTTGGTGTTCAGATATGGACAATTTTTATAGAGCAGCCATCAAAATGCTCTTGCCAAGTCAAATTTTTCCTGAAGGGTGTTTCTGCAGGGATTTTTTGATGTTGGTGTAGCTCGTGTGCTGGGTGGGTTGTTTTATAGGGGGATTGTCAGGTGTGTGTGTGGAGGAGGGGCATTTGTAAGAGGGATGTGATGAATGTGGGTGCGCACAATTTGAAGGTGGGGTTCGGTATGTACAAGCAAATGCTGGAAGGGTGAAAAAGAAGTGTGTCTGTGAGGGAGGACTAGATGGCATGGATGTGTAGGGCATATTTATGATTGTTTATAAAGGTGTCAGGATTTTTGCCATTTATACCTTGGAAGGTGTGTGCACTGGATGTTCCCCCCCCCCTTTTTATTGGTTAGAAGAACTGTGTAGGATTACAGTGTGTGTGGGATATGTGTGCTTGTTTGTGGTGTTTTTAGGTGGCTGATATATCACAAAATAAAGTGAAAGCAGAACTGTATTCAAAAAACCATACACCAAAATGAATAAAGAAAATAATATTTTTATACCAATTGCAAGGAGGGCTTTTTCCTCCCTTGCAATTGATATCAAAATATTATTATTTTCTGTATTCATTTTGATGTGTAGTGTTTAGGTGGCCGCCCTAGTCTGCAACTACCTTTGCATTATTTAATCTTCCGCACTTTGGAAAATTACATGGGCAGGCCAATTAACAGATAGACAAACTGACAGACTCTCTCATAATGCATTTTCACAGTAGTCACTGCAATGCATTGAGAAAATCAATCCAATTAGCACCAAATCTTACTGCAAACCAGCTCAGCGTTAACTGCAATAAGACCAGCATGAGCTTCTGAGGCAAACTCAGTCTGCACATCTCTAAAGAGAGAACCAATGAAGAGAGACACATATGCTTTGACTCATTGGCAGTACAAGGTTTTCCGCCTGCTTGTTTCACAAGGTGAATATCAAGGAATTTAATTCTCTTACAAATGCTGTCCCAGTGAAACAACAATGTCATTCTCAAGGATGGAGTGGGTTGAAATCATAAACAAAAGGCTGTTGAAACCGATGTTGCTGATGTAGGCTTTTTTTTTTGGTATCCAGGGAAACAAATCACATTCACAACTTGTAATTATGAAGAGGACCCAACACGGTCTATGTTTCGACCCAGAGGTCTTCCTCAGGGGTCCTATGGGTATGAAGGGGTGTGTAAGTATGTGTTTACATGATTAGGGAAAATCACTTATAATATGGCAAAAAAGTGATGTGTAGTTATATAAAATTGAGATCAGAACAAGCTGAACAAGCGTCCTTTTAAGAGTCTCCATTTTTATGTTTGTAAGTGAAGACAAAATAGTGAATATTATGGTGATAAGGATTACAATCATGCTTGATTTGTGTATCTGTTAGGGCCAACAACTGCACATCACTTTTTCACCATATTATAAGTGATTTTCCCTAATTCTCGAAAAGGAGGATATGTCCGGTGAAATCCAGACATCTGATAACCCTACATTGTCTTATTATGGGACCTCTATATGATTTTAGGATATTTGAAAAGCTCCATTGGGCAAATGTGACAAGGAAGGCCCTAAGCCACATGTAGCTCCTGGGCCTACAATTGTCATAATAGTGTTTCTACTTTTTTTGTATTGTCTCAAGAGTATTTGCAAATGAGCCCAGCATAATTGGCTCTTGCCTGCTCCACAGCGGACTCTTAGGCAGGACTTTATGCTAATACTTTGTTCTGATTAATGGAATGTGGTAACTGAATAGGACAGACTTAGGTTTTAAAGGGGAGGGGGGGTGCAGCCCTCTCATGTCAGAGGTTAGATCAAATCTTGTTTGCTTTTCACAGTATTCCTTGTCCAGCTGTACTACTTACATGCAAGTACCCTCCCTTTCAAGCACTTTGAATTTGCACTACAATCCAACAGCTACAACAGTGGAATCATAATGTGTTACACTATGATATAATAAGCTAGGCAGATTCCAAAATAAACTGTTTTCACCTCGGTGCCTTCTTTGGGGTTCCAGTTCATTGCAAGGGTAAAGCCTGTTTGCAGTAAGAAAGCACAGAGGAGAGGGAGGAGGAAGTAATTAAACATGAATCATACTAGCCATCATTAATGCTTGCACCCTTCCATTTTTTCCTGATGCCTCTTTAATCAAAAGCCCCAAGGCACTCAACTTATCCTTCTGACCTCCTCTTGGATTTTGCAAACACTGCTTAGTTATGTAGCACAGTAAATGTGCAGCTTGTGCACTCTAACATAGAGCACAGGAATATAGCACCAAAAAGTGCCATTCTAACCATCTCCACAGTGGAAAAGTGCAAGGTCAAAAACAGACATGTGGCATAACACAAAACATTCCAAATTTGTAGAGCGTGATCCCATTTTAAGCTGTCAGCCTAATTAGTTACATATACAACATTGAAAACGTATGCTCTACTGCGATTCAATTGCTGTTGCTGGATAACAGTCAGAAAAGATACCGAAGATGACAAAAACCTGGGATTAGAAAATTGGAAATGATCAAAAATAATCCCACTGGCAATTTCAAGGGGTGCAAAAAGAGAGCCATCTTCACTCTCTCTATTAGCAACTGATGCCCCCCTTAACTAGATGCCAAACCAGCCACAGCTGGAAACAGTCTTGGTGTCACATACCACAAGAAAAATTGCACTTTTAAAAGCAGATACAAAAATAGAGATTGGCCCACTCTTGACACAGTGACATTACTTTGAATCATTTTTACAAGGTTAAAGTTGTTTTGTTGTGTTAGATGATGAGGCAGGGCTGTAAGAAATCATTCTACAGAAAAGCTTCAGGGTTCTCAGATACAACAACTGGCTCTCAGGAACCCTGACATATTCTCTGCAGGTCACAAGAACTGTTCTCACTTGGTCCCGGTAGTAAGAGTGTTACGTGCATTAACCCTTGCCAATTTCTTTCTGTCCGCTCCATGCGTTATACTAAACAGCCCAAGAAAACTCAATGTAGTGCTCTTGAAAAAGGCAAACAATTTTATCTTCAACTTATCAAGTCTTAGTTTTGGATTTCCAGTAGTGACTGCAGAGCTGTAGGTGTGGCTTTAGCTGGGATCCTTCTCCACAGCGTGGCCTGTGCTAGGAGCTCTGCATTAAACGTCTATAATGTGGCATCACTTCATGATCAGGCAGGTGAAGTGCAAACTCCAAGGCCACTAACACAGGAAATTCAAAGGCCATTAACTCTCGCCTGTTCAGACGGAACTTTTCTTCCAGTTTCTAAAGGGGGAAAATATAGAAAGAGTTTGAATTAGCTCAAGTTTTACATTTGTAAGGAGCAGCACCAAAAGTTTCAATCATAATTAGTGGTGAAAGGGAGAGGAAGTATCAAACAGAATTTACATTATCCGAATTGTCCAATCAGACAAATACTCGCATTTTTAGAGGATTTTCAAATGACTTTACCATAAGTTTATTTTTGTTCTTATTTTTGATCTGATATTTTTATTCCTATTCTCTGGAGTTTCTAGCTCAACTGGAAACAAGGCTGGGACCTGGTGTCATGTGTTTTCATTTACAACTCATTGCTTTTCTTATTTTTTTTTTTTAACACGTCCAAATTTACACAGCCCAGTTGTTACAGCAACAGTCCTCCATTAGGGGCCCAAACACCAGGACGCTTGGAAATCCTGCAATCATAGTCCTAACTATAATGACTTATGGAACACTGTGTTCCCTGTGTACAAATCATATTGCAATTAAAGAGTGATTCAAATTGGAAAAGGGGTGGGTGGGATACTGCATGTTAGGAGGGAACTGATTTTAATAGAATAAAAATTTGGCAGGAAAGAGATCACAACAAACAGATGATGATGAAATGTTAGCAGGAAGCTAGCAAATTTGACAACACTAAAATAATGGACAATGTCAATTAACAAAAGCATAAAATGAGAAATCAAATCATTAAAAACTATGAAAATCCAAAAAGACAGCTAACAGACTAATACCAAGGTTTCAAAAATTAGCAATATTGCTGTGGTGGAAAAAAAAAGACCTGTTTGGACTTTACTAAAATAATTAAACAGTGGAGTTCCTTTTTGGAGAGCAATGATTGAGCAGCTCCAACAGTTATCACATCTGTTGATGCTGAAGTGGTTGTGAGCAATTTCCCACCACAACAATATTTATTAATAATTTTTGGAACCTTGATATTAGTCTGTCAGCTATATTTGTGGATTTTCTCAATTTCAATTATCCCAATAATGACTGGATAGGTAGAGAGGTACAGTTCTTAGATAAAATAAATGACTGCTTCTTGGAGCAGCTGGTTCAGGAATCGACAAGAAGGGGAACTATTTTAGATATGATTTTTAGTGGATGCAGAACTTTGGTGTGAGAGGTAACAATTTTGAGGCTGCTAGAATAGTATCATGATCAAGTTTAAGATAAAAACTGGAGTGAACACACAAAAAAAATCTACTGCAACAACATTTAACTTCTGAAAGAGCAACTATGACTAAAGAGGAAAATGGTGAAAAGCTAAAAGGAAAATCTGAAAAGGTTAATAGTTTAAATCAAGAATTTTTTTTTTTTTTTTTAATACCATTTTGGAAGGCCAGATCAACTGAATTCCACATATCAAAAAAGACAGTAGGAAGGCAAAACAGCCAGTACAGTTAGAAAGTGAGATAAAAGAAGGCTATTAGATCCAAAAGAACATTTTTAACAAAAAGGAAAGGGGATCTGAATTAAGAGAACAGGAAGCAGCATAAGCACTGGGAAATCAGATGCAAGGCATTGATAAAATTTCCAGTTTATTAGGGCTCTTTTTACTAAGGTGCGCTAGTGTTTTTAGCACACGCAGGATATTATCGCATTAACGCAATGCTGGCGTTAAGGTCTAGCATGCGCAGCAATTCAGCGCGCGCTATTCCGAATGTTAATGCCCTAAAGCAGTTTAGTAAAAGGAGCCCTTAGTCTCTTGATATACCGCCCATCAAATTTAGTTGAGCAGTTTACAATTTCTATCTTACAAAAGGGGGAGAGAAAAGAAGAATACAGTAAAATACAGGATAGAGTAGAGAGCAGAGGAAAAATGGAGAGAACTACAATGACTGAAAAGAAAAAAAAAAAAGGTTAGAAGAGAATGTGACAATAAACTTGCTCTAGAAGCAAAAAAACAAAACAAAACCAACAACAAACCAAACCTCCTAGCAAAACCTTTTTCAGGTACATTCAAAGCAGAAAGCCTATGCACGAGTCAGTCGGGACCACTGGATCATCAAGAAGTTAATACTGCTATAGTCTTGTCCTCCCTGAATGCAGAGACATTAAGGGGGGACTTTTACTAAAGATTTAGACCATTTTATTTTGGAGTCTGTGATCCCTCTGACGTATGAGGTAGTGATTTACGGAACTGTGATGCATGTTAAGCCCCCGTTGGATAGATATAAAGGCCGACTCTTCTTAATTATGACGGGTACAGCTATGCAGTTGATCACGCGTAACTGGAAAAATTGAGACCGTCTTAATTTCACTTTCTGGTGGGCAATCTATGTTTAGCGGCAGTCAGAGAGGCCAAGCATCAAGCTGAGGTAAACCTAGCAAGGAACATTAAGAAGAGCGACAAATCCTTCTTCAGGTATATTAGTGACAGAAAAAGAAACACTGATGGGATAGTGCACCTTAGGAAATCAGATGGGAAATACGTAGAATCAGATTCAGACAAAGCCGAACTACTAAATGAATATTTTTGCTCTGTTTTCACCTGCGAGGCACCGGGGTCAGGTCCACAGTTGCAGGCAAAGCAAAGTTCAGAAGACCCGTTTCGGGATTTTGAATTTACTTCCGGAGACGTCTTCGACGAATTATCAAGACTCAAGGTGAACAAAGCAATCTACATCCCAGGGTGCTCAGTGAGCTCAGGGACGTCCTAGCGGAGCCGTTATCAATACTCTTCAATCTGTCCCTGAGCACGGGAATAGTGCCCTTGGACTGGAAAACAGCTAACGTTGTTCCTCTGCACAAAAAGGGTTGTAGGACAGAGGCTGCGAATTACAGACCGGTGAGTCTCACATCGGTAGTGAGTAAACTCATGGAAACACTCATCAAACGCAAATTTGACATGAATCTAGACGAGGAGGAACTACGCGATCCCCACCAACATGGATTCACCAAGGGTAGGTCCTGTCAATCCAATCTCATCAGTTTCTTTGACTGGGTAACAAGGAAACTAGATATGGGAGAATCCCTGGACGTCATGTACTTGGACTTCAGCAAAGCCTTTGATAGCGTCCCCCACCGCAGACTGTTGGGCAAGATGAAATCAATGGGATTAGGTGAAACACTTACAGCATGGGTCCACGATTGGCTGAGTGGAAGAACTCAGAGGGTGGTGGTTAATGGTACCATCTCTAAAACGTCGGAGGTGACCAGTGGGGTGCCGCAGGGCTCGGTCTTGGGCCCGATCCTTTTCAACATATTCGTAAGAGACATGACTCAGGGGCTTCAAGGTAAAATAGCATTATTCGCCAATGATGCCAAACTATGTAACATTGTGGGTAACAGCAGTCTGTCCGACAGCATGACGCAAGACCTGGTTTTATTGGAACTTTGGTCCTCGACCTGGCAGCTTAGCTTCAACGCTAACAAATGCAAGGTCATGCACCTGGGCAACAATAATCCGTGCAGAACATACACATTAAATGGTGAAACCTTAGCAAGGACTACAGCAGAAAGGGATTTGGGGGTGATCATCAGTGAAGACATGAAAATGGCCAATCAAGTGGAGAAGGCCTCATCCAGGGCTAGGCAAATGTTGGGTTGTATCCGGAGAAGCTTTGTTAGTCGGAAGCCCGACGTCCTAATGCCCTTGTACAGAACCATGGTGAGGCCTCATCTGGAGTACTGCGTACAATTCTGGAGGCCACATTACCGTAAAGATGTACTGAGAGTCGAGTCGGTATAGCGGATGGCCACCAGGATGGTCTCGGGGCTTAAAGATCTATCATACGAAGAAAGACTGAACGAATTGCAGCTATACTCTCTCGAAGAACGCAGGGAGAGAGGAGACATGATTGAGATGTTTAAGTATGTCACTGGTCGTATCGAGGGAGAAGATGATATTTTCCTTCTTAAAGGACCCTCCGCCACAAGAGGACACCCGCTGAAAAAAAAAAGGGCGGGAAGTTTCATGGCGACACCAGAAAATACTTCTTCACCGAAAGAGTGGTTGACAGCTGGAATAAGCTCCCAGTGCAGGTGATCGAGGCCAGCAGCGTGCCGGATTTTAAGAACAGATGGGATGCTCATGTCGGATCTCTACGAGGGAAAGGTCATCAGAGAGCGATTAAATAGGGGGGGTGGGTCAGCGGTGTGGGCAGACTCAATGGGCCTCTGCCTTTTTCTGCCGTCACTTTCTAAATATGAAAAAAATGAATGCTGGTTTGTCAGGGAACACAAAAATATTCAAATTAGTGCGGGGTCCATTGGTGTTTTTTGTAGAATTGTTGTAGTTTTATTTTTGCTAATATAGTACTTGGGAGGGTGGGTATATCTTTATACGATTCCTTGTTCTTTTTTCCGATGGTTGGGAAGGGAGGGGGCTATCTCTAGGTATTGATAAACTGATTCTGAATGTTTATAAGTGCTCAACTGTTATGGATATGACATGTATGTTATGATGCACTTTTTGTAAGATTTGAAAATTTAATAAAGATTAAAAAAAAAAAGAAAAAAGACCATTTTATTCCTTTGGGCCCTGTTGCGGATAACATGCACTAATCTTAAGTAGAAGCCCCCCCCCCCTAAATGAGTTATTTGCTTCAGATTTTACTGAAGATGGTGTAAGGGAGCTACTTGTGCCAGAAATGGTATCTAAGAGTAACGATATGGAGGACCTGAAAGAAATCTTGGTGAACCTGGAAGACATAATAAGCCAAATTGACAAATTAAAGAGCAGCAAATTACCCCAGGGTACTGAAATTGCTGATTTACTATTGGTAATCTGTAACGTGTCATTAAAACTGTTCACAGTACATGAAGATTGAAAGGTGGCTAATATAATACCAATTTTTTTAAAAGGCTCCTAGGGTGATTCAGGAAACTATAGGCAAATAAACATGCCAGTGCTGGGCAAAATGGTAGAAACTATTATAAAGAACAAAATTACTGAATACATAGACAAATATGGTTTAATGGACCTTGCCCTACAAATTTGCTGCACTTCTTTTTGAAAGCATGACTAACTATGTGGATAAAGGTGAGCTAGTTTATGCTGTGTTATCTACATTTTCAGAAAGATTTTGACAAAGTTCTTCATAACAGACTCCTGAGAATGAAAAAAGTCACGGGATAAGAGGCAATATTCTGTTGTGGATTGGGAACTAGTTAAAAGACAGAAAACAGAGACTAGGATTAAATGGCCAATTCTCTCAATGGAAGAAAGTAAACAGTGTAGTGCCATAAGATCTGTACTAAGATTGATGCTTTTTAACATATTTATAAATGATATAGAAATAGGAGCAATGAGAGAGGATCAGATTTGCAGATGACTGAAAACTATTCAAAGAAGTTAAATTGCATGGGGACTGTTTGAAATTACAGGAGAACCTTGGGAGACCTGAAGTCTAGGTGTCCAAATGACAAATTTGAGGGGGGGGGACATGAACAATTGCAAAATGATGTACATTAGGAAGAATAAATTATAGCTACATGATGCTAAGTTCTATATTTAAGAGTTACTATCAGGAAAAGATGGCATCGTGGACGATATGTCGAAATCTTCTGTTCAATGTTTGACAGCGGCCAAAAAAATCATGCAGGATGTTAGGAATTATTAAGCAGGAACAGAATATAAAACAAAGAATATCATAATGCCCCTACGTAACTCCATGATGAGTTCCTTCTTCAGTACAGTGTGCAATTCTGGTCACCGCATCTCAAAAAAGATGTAGTGGAACTGGAGTGGAGCAGAACACTTATCATCACAAGTTGATCCTTGGAACGAGCTCCGGTGCAGGTGATCGAGGCAAACAGCGTGCAAGAATTTAAGAGCAAATGGGATGCCCATGTGGGATCCCTTAGAGGGTTAAGCCAAGAGAACCTGTCACCAGGAGTGGGATCCCTAGGATAGTAGACTTGGGGATGGGTCAGTAGATGGGCAGACCTAATGGGCTATGGCCCTTATCTGCCGTCATCTTCTATGTTTCTAATTTGGACAGCAAACACCTAAGAGAACAGTATGGGGTAGGGGGTGAAGTATTTCTGTGTACAAAACAGTGGGATTTGGGGGTCATTGCATCTGATGGTCTCAAGGTGGCAAAAATAGAAAAAGCAATGGTCAAATCCAGGAGGATGCTTTGGTGCATAGGGAGAGGAATGGCCAGTAGTTAAAAGGGGGCAATAGTGCCATTGTATAAGTTTCTGTTGAGGCCCCATTTGGAATACTGTGTACAATTCTGGAAACCGCACCTTCTAAAAGATATAAATAAGATGGAGTCAGTCCAGAGGGCTGCTACAAAATTGGTTAAGAGTTCAGAGAGACACTTACTACTACTGCTTATTTCTATAGTTCTGCTAGCAATATGCAGAGCTGTACATTAAATATACAAGAGACAGTCCCTGCTCAGTAGAGCTTACAATCTAATCAGACATACAAACAAGACAAGGAGGGGGGTTAGGGAGTTTCTCAGAGAGGGAATGATAAAATAGGAATGGGTAGTTTACAGCAAGTGGAAGTTAGGAGTTAAAAGCAACCTCAAAGAAGTGGGCTTTTAGCCTAGATTTGAATACTGCCAGACACAGCTTGACGTACTGACTCAGGCAGTCTGTTTCAGGCATTTGGTGCAGCAAGAGAGAACGGACATAGTCTGGAGTTGGTGTAGAGGAGAAGGGTATTTATTTTTTAAATGTATATACCATCTACACCTAGACAGTTTCCATATAAACATACAGCTGAAGATTGAATGAAGATATTAAGGCTAGAAACCTAGGACATTCTAATGGCTCAGTGCACAAGTCATATTCTCATTATACGATGACCACTTCCTACTGCCACATGCTTTAAAATAAATTGCATTTTAAAAAATATCTGAACATAAAAACATTTGGCTTGATTATTGCCTCTCAATCTCTTCAGGGGTTAGAATTTAGATCTAACGGAGGATCATACAAACATACATAATAATCCAGAGTGGTACATATACATCCAATTACACACATACTTTGTTCTTCTTGCATCGTTCTCCTAAGGGAGCCAGGCAAATCTGTGGGCACCCCTGATTTAATGCCCCTTATGCCCCAACAGACCTCTCATCCAATCCCATCTCCATCCCATATGGACCAATCTATTTCTTCATCTTAGACTTTTGATTCTTTCCCTCCCAGGGTTCTTACAGTATAGTCAACAGAAAGCAATGAATGAAGGAACTGAGTCAGCCTATGCTTACAAGAAGTCCCATCTACCATAAGAAAAGCTGGAGGGAGATCCTGAGGACATTTTCTTTTTCTGCTGGTGGTGCACTGAAGTCTGCAAAGTGGGTTGGGATCCAAGACTAGAGAGCAGTGAAACAGGTAGCAAATGTGCCATACCCATAATTTTGGCACCTCATTAAGCCTACATATAAATCCAAGCCTTCTCTACAGGTGAGGAGGTGATTCAATTTGAGATTGACAATAATAATGACAATTACGAGGAAAATGTGATGTTGAGTGTTCCGATGTGGATGCATTCTTTGACAGCTGAAGAAAGAACATCCACTCAATTCACCCAGCTTACAAGAGGGCTTTGGTAAATAATTATTCTGTTAACACTGAGGCACAACTGGACAGTCTAGGGATTAAAGAAGCTGTGCATGAGCTATCTGGTTCTTGAATTACCACTTATTTTCAGGTATATTTATAAAATCTGATCAAAATCATTCGAGTCCGCTTACAGTTCAATAGCAATCGGATAAGCAGAATCTTAATCTAGCAAACTCATTTTCACAGAGGTGGCCAAATACCTGCTAAACCAAATATCCCCCACTTTTAGATTATCCCCCCATTGTTAGCTACCATTACAACAGCCCAATTAACTCCATTCTTTATTTGCCATAGTTCAGCTACTGTGGAAAATGAAATGTCTTCTACTGCCTATGATACAATAATGGATACCGCCCAGCATGGACCAATGAACACTAACCCTGCAGTGAAGAGGTTAAATTATACAGACCATCTGGGAGCATTTCTTTGAGGTCTGAATTATACATGATATATGTACACTACTAGCTTGGTGTAACTTACATCGATAAGATGTTTCACTTCATGTTTTCTAAGGTCGCTGCCGATTTTGGCTGCTAGGAGGATGCACGCTCCAGCACACAGCTTTCTGTTGTGCTTGTTCAGTTTTCCCTTCAGAGCCAGTTTCTCAAAGTAGACAAAAGCCATGGCCACGGTAGGTTCTTCATAGCCACACTCTTCTTGGGCCAGTTTGCGCATCTCTCGCTTCAGGCTAAAGAGAAGACCACAGCCAGTCAACCGATAATGGATTTACTTATCTGTTCTCAACAATCCTAAGCCCACATGAGAAGGCCTTAATTTATCAGTAAGGTTGGCTTTTGCCATTTTTCCTTTGGGCTAGCTTTTGTACCAGTGGCATCCTGTGTGAAAACTAACAGTATCTTCTTCCCTTGACACATGTCCTCACCCTGAGTAGTAGTGCAGGCGATAGAACCCTCCTTTAAAACCATGATGCTTTGTATGATCATGCAGATTTCACACCCCTAAAGCTGGCTCTGCTTATTAGTGAACACTAGGGGGAGACAACATGTTAGTCAAATCATCTGATTGGCTAATATGCCCTTATAATTCCTGTGGTGCCACTCTATCATCTGAAATGGCAGTCAGAACTCTCCATAACA
Source organism: Geotrypetes seraphini (assembly GCF_902459505.1). Lineage (NCBI taxonomy): Eukaryota > Metazoa > Chordata > Amphibia > Gymnophiona > Dermophiidae > Geotrypetes > Geotrypetes seraphini. The sequence goes on from NC_047085.1 coordinate 140,514,387, forward strand.
GGCCATTAAAATTGAGTGAGGAAAAGGGGAATTTTTGGCCCTGCACTTAATATTCTTTCACATTTGTTCCTATGATTTTCAGGGTGCAGCAATTTTGTTTAACCTAGCAATATTTGCTTGCTCCACTGCAACCAGTGCTGAAATCTAGCATCATAAGCCTTCATTGTAACTATAATATTTTTCTACCTGTTTTGTTTTTAATAACCACACTTGGCATACACTTTGAAGTGAGTCTTTGGCCACGGTTCATAGACGGCAGCAACCTCCACAACCCAGACCGTACACTATAGTTTTCAGCAGTGTGCAGTGACAGATGGGGCTTAGAAATGGGGAGAGTGGTTGATATTACATTACATTAATTATTTATGAATCACTAATATATACCAGGAGTTTGATGCAATTTATAGGTTAAGAAGTTACTGGTTATATCCCGAAATTACAGTCTTGTGTTTGGGTCATATTCATGAATTACATGTTTACAATTAGGGGTCAAGGTATCAGAAGTAGGGGAAGCCAGGTAGTCTGAATTGCTGTTATGTTTTTATGTTTGGTGGGATCTTTGAACCTTTTTATGTTTATTTATTTATTTATTCAATTTTCTATACCATTCTCCCAGGGGACCTCAGAATGATTTACATGAATTTATTCAGGTACTCAATTATTTTTCTCTATCTGTCCTTGTGGGCTCAAAATCTATTTAATGTACCTGGGGCAATGGAGAGTGTTTTTAAAGGTGTGGCGGCAGGCGGGTGCAGTGCGGTGACAGCGGCGGCGGGGGAATTTTAAAATGACACCGGGGGGGGATTAAAATTTGTACCTTCGCTCCATAAGACACACCGAGATTTCCACCCACTTTTTGGTGGAAAAAAAAGTGAGTCTTATGGAGCAAAAAATACGGCATATAGAAAGAACATTTGACAGGTTTAAAAAAAAAAAAAAATCTGCTTGATCCCAGCAATGAAATATGTCATTAACCCACTGACTAAATGATTACAAAGTACTGTTCTCACTGTTAACTGACATACTTTTCCTGTGTAATTCCTGTGTAGACTTACACATCTGGTTAATGCTGAATTCAACTGGAAATAATCCCAGCCATTCAGAGCCAATCCTTCATCTTTAAAACCAATGATTGTACTCTTCACAGGTCAATGTAGCACTGACAACAGCTGAATCAGGATTTAAGGGAATGCACAATGCTGAGCACTATAAATTAGAAAACACCTATTCTGGAGTAATTTTCCAGCATGAGATTTTGGATAATTTACCAGTTTTCATGACAGCTGCCAACACACAAACTGTATTAATGGTATGCATGCATTTCAGTGGCCAGCATTTTGATCAGTATGATAAGTCTGAAAGCAAGGCCGATTTTGGTGGGGTGAAGTTGGGGGGAGCAGAGTAATACCTGGGCAGGACTCCTCCTAATGTGTAGTTAGTTTCTACTTCTTTGATACGGGAGAAGACCACGAGGCCAAGACGGCCCGTAGGAGCCTTCCCTGTCTCTGAGGAACAGGGTGGAGGCAACCGAGTCTTTGCCCTGAGCATCAGTGCATTGAGTTTCATTATGTATGCCATATTTTACCCTACCTCCTTATTTTGCTGAGGGTCAGCTTGATGTGAGGGAACTTTTCCTTGAAGGTCTCGTTCATGTCCTTCTTGAGGTCAGACGGCTTCACATATTCGATGACTGTTGTCTACAATACATGAGTCGATGGGTTATTCCAGCTACAAGATGTAATGCAATGCGCAAGCTATTTCATAAACCAAATTAGTAGAAAATAAATCTGTCTGAATAAAGAATTCAAACACATGAACAAAGCCAGACACTTCTGTACAGTCAATCTATAAAAGTTAGACACATGAATATGAAATTTCAATCCTGCCATTCAATCTGTGTATATAAAGCTTTACAATGATCCTTTATAGGCTAAAGTACCAGAATAAAAATCCTGTAAGACTGCAAGGGTTAGGATGGTTTATTCAGGTTTCAGAGACACTGCTAATTTTCTTCCACATTAAACAATGTTCCATTTTTAGAGCTTATATTATAAGATGCTTTGAAGACCGTTTGTCACACACTCACCATAAAGTTCAAAACTACAGCTGTGTTCATTTTATTTTTTTATTATTTTTTTTTTATAATTCTTTATTCATTTTATAACTTACATCAAGTACATCAACATTGGTATTAACATTTTAACATAGATATATTACTTGAAATTCTACAATTAATCTTATCAAATTAAATTTATCCCCTTCCCTCCCATCCTTTTATATTTCTTAAAAACATTTTCCAATAATAAATACCCCCCTCCCCCGCCCAATTTTCATTTGTACTAATCAGGGAAGAAAAATATATATTAATTCTTTGCAATAGTCTGATAATGGCCTCCACACATCCTGAAATTTATTAAAGTTCCCTTTTTGAATGGCTAATGTTCTTTCCATTTTATAAATATGGCATACTGAATTCCACCAAAAACTAAAGTTCAGTCTATTCCAACTTTTCCAATTAAGTGTTATTTGTTGTATGACAACTCCTGTCAAAATGAGCAATAATTTATTATTTGTAGAGGATACTTGACTCTTAGCCCTCATCTCCATGCCAAATAATATTGTATCATAGGATAATGCCACATGATTTTCTAATAAACAATTTATTTGACTCCAAATTGATTTCCAAAATTCCATAATAAATGGACAATAGAATAATAAATGGTCTAAAGTCCCTGCTTCAAGATGACAATGCCAACACCTATCAGACTTAGAGCTATCTAATTTTTTTAAACGAACAGGGGTCCAGAATGCTCTATTGAACAGAAGTAAATTTAAGTTAGTATAATGATTTATCTCAGCGTGTTAACCAATGCAGGGGTTCCCAACCAGTGATGATGTGGGAAGAGGCTAAATGGGGTATGGAGAAGGGTCTTGAAATCTTGGGCAATTTATAGGAATTTTCTAGACAGAGTGAAGGCAGTTTTTAGGAGCGTTATTGGTAGTATAACTGTGCACTGCTGTTAATTTTAGTGATATGCTAGCACTGTTAGTGCGTAACAGCAAACATAAGTAGCTGTCATTAGTCACTATGGAAATGTGGTTTAAGAAGGGGTACAAGGTTTTCATTAATTAGTTAAAGGGGTGTCCACATTTCAGGCGTCCGTTGCATCCTTAGGGCCGCTTAAGCTCACCCAAGGCTACTTCCGGGCAAAACCACACCCAGTCTTGGGTGAGCTTAAGTGTCCTATTGCAGCTCTCTCGAAAAACGCCTATAGTGTAGGTATCACCTGTGTCGGGTTGCTTTTTTTTTTTTTTTTTTAAACGTGCATCCCAAATGGCTTCTAGACAGCGATAGGACCTACCGCTGCCTACAATCTGGATGCCCGTTTATAGAATCAGCCCCTTAGTGTATATAAGAGCTACAACTGGCCCTGGGCCTTGCAAAGAACATTGTTCCAAGACCATATTGCCAAAGGCTGGCTCACCATGTATGAAGGGAATATTAAAACCCGCTTGTGTTTGCCGCATGGCCATTGAGGATCATCCAAGAGGTTTGGATCATATTCCGTGTAATCTCCCATCTCGCTACCTGTGAGTGTAAAACACAAATTAATACATACCCACGAGCACAAATTACAATGGTTTTCTAAAAATCAAGTAAACTGATGGACAAGCAGCAAAAATATGAAAAACTAACCTCTTCCAAACAATTGATGTGTGTACTCATGGCCTCTACTGGTTACAAGGGCTGGCCAAGGTGTGTACATTTAGGGTGGTGGGGGAAAAAGATCAGAACACAGATTTTCCTAGGGTGGGCCCTGAATTGTGAAAATCCTTCCCAATGGGCTTATGACTAGAATAAGAGTACTTAAATTTCTGAAAGCATTTAAAGACATATTCCTCTTTCCAGAAGTGAGGCAGTGATGGTGAGATAGGAGCTGGTTGGTTCAAGAAAAGGGAGACAATTTTTATTATTCTGTTTTAAATTTTTAAATAGTAGTAGTACAATATTCTAAATTGCTCAGGATATACATTTTAGATTGAGTTTTAATGGTGCTTTCAATTATTGGTGCTGATTAAGCCAAGGGCCTGGTTCGGCTAGGTCAGTGGTCTCAAACACGCGGCCCCCCAGGGACTATTTTGCAGCCCATGATCTGTCCTCTCCACTTCACAAGTTTTCCGATTGTGGAGAGGACAATCGCGTACAGACCGCAACTGCTGTAATTGGACTTGCAGAAGTCTCTCTGGAGGGAATGTCGGCAAATGGCTCGCGGCTTGCTTAAAGCAGGGGTCCCCAATCTGCTTACAGCAAATCATGCCTTTCCTTCCAAATACAAGAAAACAAAATTCTTCATATTCAAGGTTAAAGGTATCATAACCGCTCTTCAGATGCTTCCTTCCCTTCACTACAATCCCCTCTACCCTTTCTCCTTCACTTTCTCCCACTCTACCCATCGAGCTGAATGCCTCCAACCTAATCCAAACTTTCCAAAGGGGAATTATTCTCGAACTCCACTTTCTTTCCTTACAAAGTGTTTACCATTATTCTCCTTGCAAGGGCAAGCGTTAGGGATTTATTTATTTAAAACATTTTTAATCTGCTTTTATCCAAGGCGGCTCACAATATTACATATATATTTCAAGACTTGCACAACATAAAGATCCTCTACATCAGCAAAAATCATAAGATTATACCATCTCAACCCATAAATTTACATCTCAGCCGCTCATCTACTACCTTACTTCAATCAAGCAGCACAAATCTAATAACATGCAAAAAAGATGACATTCAGAAAATAAAAATTAGCTCAAGAAGTAGGATTTCAGCCCAGAAAAGCTTGAACAAATGTCTGCGTCAAGCTGAAGGAAGCATATTATACAGATGAACTTTGGGGCTCCCTCGCCATTTTCGGCCCTGGGCCTCTGAATATCTTACACCAGTCTTGTTCCTTGCCTTTTGGAGGAGAAATTGTAGATACAGTTTCCAAACAGCAATGTACACTTCTCCCTCCGAATCCGCAGTTTCAGTACCCGCGGATTCAGTAATTCGCAATTTTGTTTTTGGAAAAGAAACGCTGCATCCCGGACCTTCCCCAGACCTTACCTTACGACGCGGAACAGGAGCAATCTTCCTACGCTTCTGCCCCGTACAGAGCCATCATCAAAATGGTTGCCGTGAGCTCCCGTTCTAGTCTCGAGAGAATAGTTAAGCTCTGGAACGCATTGCCAGAGAAAGTGGCAAGAGCGGATAGTGTAGCTAGTTTTAAGAAAGGTTTGGACAAGCTTTTCCTGGAGGAAAAGTCCATAGTCTGTTATTGAGAAAGACATGGGGGAAGCCACTGCTTACCCTGCATTGATAGCATGGAATATTGCTACTTACCCTGCATTGATAGCATGGAATATTGCTACACCTTGGGTTTTGGCCAGGTACTAGTGACCTGGATTGGCCACTGTGAGAACGGGCTACTGGGCTTGATGGACCATTGGTCTGACCCAGTAAGGCTATTCTTCTGTTCTTAGGTAAGGTCTGGTGAAGGTCTGGGACGCAGGAGGGAGGCAGGGTGGGTCAGAGCTGGCCCTAAAAGTTATTTTCGTTTTTTTAATCTTCGCGGGCCGGCTCTTCCCCTAACTCCCGCGAATATTGAGGGGGAAGTGTAACTTTAGTATTTAACTAACTAGGCATGAAGTTTAGAAAAAGATGTAACTTACGTAAATATGTCTTGAGCACTATTTTAAAGAGGCATGCCATCCAATTTACTTGCTAAAAAATTGTATTTTATTTTTAGCACTAAGGGTGGTCAGTAGTCGTGTTCTGCACTAATTAGTGTGTGCAGCTACAATATTCTATACTAACCAATTAGCGCTACCCGATGTACGCAGCAATGTACAGAGTCACAAAGAAGACAATCCCTGCTTGAAGAAGCTTATAATCTAAACAGACAAGACAGACAAAAGGATGTCATGGATATAATTAAAGGGAACGGTTAACCTGGGCTGTGGGGAATAGAGTTATGGATTGAAGGCTATATCAAAAAGGTGGTTTTCAGTCTTCTTTTAAACAAGGGAAGGGAAAGATTCGTGTGCGAGTCGTTACCGCCTATGAAACAGGTGTCACTAAGGGCATGTGCGCTAATGGGAAAATTAGCATATGGCCATTACTTTAAAAAAAAAAAAAATAGAAAAAGTAGCCATTTTACCCATGTGATAAAAATGGCTTTAGCGTGAGAATGACCTGCATAACCACACGCTAAGGACACTTTTTACCACATTTTGATAACAAGGCCCTTATGTTTCTTCCCTGCCCCCGTTTTTGCACACACACCACCCATAAACTAGACAGTTTTGGCATGGGGATTAGAAGAGATATTCAGCAGAAATTTCCAGCTAAGTGCTGCTGAATATGCCCAGATAGCTCTGCACAAGTAATTTAAATGGCCAGGAGTGTCATCACTGTCATAAGAACATAAGAACATAAGCAGGAAGGTCATATTCAACAGGCGGACTTAATCCTCAAGATAAGGGAAAGGCACCTCAGGGCTTGATTCTGGAAGTGGCGCCTGCCACATGTCAATCACCAGCAGGCACTGCATCCAGAATTGCGTCTTTTTTTTTTTTTTTTTAAATGTAGGCCCGCATTTTAAAGGCCTACTTTTAAGGTGCTGGTCTCGCGTCTCCAGAGGCGCATAGGGAGGCCTAAGAAAGCCTAAGGTCAATTCCAGTACAAACCACGCACACCGGCATATTTTGCCCTATCTCCAACAACTGCACTGGTTACCAGTTGTTTGCAGAATCTCTTATAATAAAACGCTAAGCGCGCATGTGCACTCTCACCGCCGTGTTGCCTGATCTGTAGTTCCGTGGTCGGCAGAGTGCGCATGCGCGCTTACCACGCACGGCCAGACAAAGTTCAGATGCGCTCCAGTTCGGCGAGTCGATGGTGTCTAGGATCCATTCCTGGTAGTGCCGGCGCCTGGGATCGGCGCCGGGGCCAGGGGGGGGGAGGCGGCGATGGGCCCGCCATGTCGATGAGGAGGAAGAGACGCGGGGTGCGAGCGCGGCCAAAGGGAGCCGTTGGGGCTTGCGCGCGCCGACCTCTGGGCACGCGGGCGGGAGTCATCGCCGCCGAGGTGGCCTTTTAAGGAGGACTGGGACACCGGTTCAAAACTGCTAAAATTGCCTCTTTAGAGGAAATGATTTCATCAGTAGCTCTTGCAGTTTTAGCACAAGTCCCACTTCATTACTAACACTAAAATAACATTTTATATATATATCTACTAGCACCCGTTAATGTAACAGGCTAAAACACTAGTACAATATAAAGTGGTAATGATCTGACACCACTTCTTGTATGGAATGTTAACAGAATTGTTTAAAAATAATATGTTTAGTTATTTACCAAGCAGATCATTATGTTCCGAGAATTAAGCTTTTATTACATTACATTAGAGCAGTGGCGTACCTAGGGGGGGGGGGGGGGGGCGGGCCGCCCCGGGTACCAGCCCTAAGGGGGTGTTCCCGGCCTTGCCGTTCAGTCCCCCGCCACCCCCGAAGGACCGCTCGCCCCCCTGGCCTCCCCGCACCACCTATGAACAGCCGCAGCAGGATCGCGAAGTCAGCGTCAGCATCCCTGCGCTGCTTCCTACGACGCGATCCCGCCCCTCCTCTGACATCAGAGGAGGGGCGGGACCGTGGCGCAGGAAGCAGCAGGGATCGCTGACGCTGACTTCGCGATCCTGCTGCGGCTGTTCATAGGTGGTGCGGGGAGGCCAGGGGGGCGAGCGGTCCTTCGGGGGGGGCGGGGGACTGAACGGCAAGGCCGGGAACACCCCCTTAGGGCTGGTACCCGACGCTGACTTCGCGATCCTGCTGCGGCTGTTCATAGGTGGTGCGGGGAGGCCAGGGGGGCGAGCGGTCCTTCGGGGTGGGTCGGGGCATCAGGCCTTCAGGGTGGGGCGGGCGGGCAGGCAAGCAGGCTTTCAAGGGGGAGGGGGTGACAGGCAGGCAGGCAGGCCTTCAAGGGGGGACAGGCCTTCGGGGGGGGGGGTGCAGACATTCAAGGGGTGCAGGCCTTCAAGGGGGGCAGGCAGGCCTTCAGGGGGGTGCAGACCTTCGGGGGGGGTGTAGGCCTTTGGGGGGGTGCAGACCTTCAAGGGGGTGCAGGCCTTCAAGGGGGGAAAGGCAGGCAGGCCTTCAAGGGGGGGACAGGCCTTCAAGGGGGGGACAGGCCTACAAGGGGGGGGGACAGGCCTACAAGGGGGGGGGACAGGCCTACAAGGGGGGGGACAGGCCTACAAGGGGGGGGACAGGCCTTCAAGGGGGGGTGCAGGCCTTCAAGGGGGGGTGCAGGCCTTCAAGGGGGGTGCAGGCCTTCAAGGGGGAGACAGGCCTTCAAGGGGGGGAAAGGCAGGCAGGCAGGCCTTAAAGGGGGGACAGGCCTACAAGGGGGTGGGACAGGCCTTCAAGGGGGGGACAGGCCTTCGGGGGGGTGCAGACCTTCAAGGGGGGAAAGGCAGGCAGGCCTTCAAGGGGGGGACAGGCCTACAAGGGGGGGGGGACAGGCCTACAAGGGGGGGGACAGGCCTTCAAGGGGGGGTGCAGGCCTTCAAGGGGGGTGCAGGCCTTCAAGGGGGAGACAGGCCTTCAAGGGGGGGAAAGGCAGGCAGGCAGGCCTTAAAGGGGGGACAGGCCTACAAGGGGGTGGGACAGGCCTTCAAGGGGGGGACAGGCCTTCGGGGGGGTGCAGACCTTCAAGGGAGTGCAGGCCTTCGGGGGGGGGTGCAGTCCTTCAGGGGTGGGGTTTAGGCCTTCAGAGGGGGACAGACCTTCGGGTGGGAGGTAAAGTCCTTCGGGGGTGCAGGTCTTCAGGGGTGGGGTGTAGCCCTTCGGAGGGGGGACAGACCTTCGGGGGAGGGGGGTCCTGGTGTAAAAGTACACAGAGGGAGAGAGGGAAGGGGGGGTTCAAAGATACATGCATATGCCAGACTTTGGGGGTTAGAAATAATGGGTCTAAAAACAGAGGAGTGGGAGAGAGATGGTGCATAATGGGATTTAGGGAGGGAAGGAACAGAAAGGGAGAGAACTTGGAAACAGGGGATGGTGTGGAGGGGGGATAGAGATACTGGATAGGAGGATAGTTGGGAACAGAAAGGGAGAGATGGTGGATCCTGGGGTGGTGGGGAGTTGAGAAAAGGTGAATCTGTGGATGGAGACAAAAAAAAGGAAAGATGCCAGATCTCCGGGAGAGGGAAGGGAAACGGAAGGGGAGAACAGAGATGGCAGACGGATGGTTAGCACGGAGAAAGGAGACCCTGGCAAGCAAGACAACAAGAGCCTGGGACCAACAAGATTTGAATATTGATCAGAGAACAAAAGGTAGAAAAAATAATTTTATTTTCTGTTTTGTGATTACAATATGTTAGATTTGAAAAGTGTACATGAGACAGCTTGAAATGGGAACTTTTCTATTTTTGTGAATGGCAAGGCTGAGTTCAGTTAAAATATATGCTTTATAAGAAAATATAATAATGTGTTTTATAAAGTTTATAAGCATTGCTGGCATACTCGGTGAGGTGTTCCTAGTGTTGGTGGTGGTGGTAGCATGTCAGTGTGTTGAGAGGAAGAGGTAGTCTGGGAAATTCTGCTGAGCAAACTCTGGGCCCATTTCCACCCCCAGTTAGTCCACTCCACTCAACTGGTTCACACACTGAGTGGGTCTTTGGGTGTTATTTCTGGGTAGTTGTTTTAGAATCTCTTCCAGTGGTTTGTCAGTATCTCCTTCTGGTCCAAGGAAGGAAACTTTGTCAACCTTAGCATTGACCTTCAGAATATGTTTGTAACAGCGCTGCTTGTGTGGCATTAGGCTATGTAGTGATCGAAAGAAAAAAACAGACCTTTGCACATTTTTGCACTATATGGTGGGTGTATGAGGAGATTCATTTCCTGCACAGTTAAGTCCATTTTTTCTACTGAATAATAGTATAGGTACAATGAAAGTAAATAGCAAAAATGTTTGAGTAGATAATTAAGGAAATCTTTTTCATATTGCTTGCTTATGGACTGGGAAAAAAGACTGTTCAAGCAAATGTCTCCAGAACTGCTTTAATGGAAAAATGTGATTTTTTTTTTTTAAGTACTTTGTGAAATTTATTGTTGTTGTGAAATTTATTGTTATACTTTGTTTAAACTTAAAAAGCGGTGTCATTAACAGTGAATCTAATCGAAAAATCGATTCAACAGGGTGAATCGGATCGAATGAAATATTTTTCTCTGAATCGGGCAGCACTATTGGCTACCATGAGAATGGGCTACTGGGCATGATGGACCATTGGTGTGACCCAGTTAGGCTATTCTTATGTTATGTTCTCATCTGTAGGGGCCTTTGTTTTCACTTCTTATTTTAATGTATTTTTTTCCTGGGAACTTATCAGTGTTTTTTTATAATGGGAACAAAAATGGAAGAGAATTAATGTGTGTGGAATGGGGGGGGGGGTAACTAATTTCTTCAGCTAAATAATTCAATCCACTTCAAACAGACATAGGAGAACTCACGCACCATTCACACACCCTCCAACCAAAAACGTCAAAAGAAAAAAACTGTTCGACAACCTCCTAGCCATTCGAGCTGCAACACTTGACCCCCAACTCTACAACCTATTGACCTCGACCACAAACTACAAAACCTTAAAAAAAGAAATAAAAACCCTTCTATTAAAAAAACACATAAAACCAAACTAACATAATCAGAACTGTCCCAAGCATCACCTGCAACTACTCCATATGTACTTCTGATGTCATGACAATTCAGACATAATTTATGTTATGTTATGTTTGGAATAATGGTTACATAAATGAGGTTCAATAAAAGAAAATTTTCTGTGGGAGCATTTGTTGGAACTTCTGTTATCCTGATTTCTTCTATCTGTGGGCTTTCTTTAGCTAACCTACTTATCTGGGGCTTTCCACTTCTGCAGCTGCCCTTTTCACGGTCCACTTTGCGCTTGCACTCTCTGGGGAGGGGGGGTTGGGTCTGGGCTTGGTGGGGTAGGTGTGTCTGGTAGTTTTGTCTGGGTGGTGGCTGGGTGTTTCTTGGGTGCTTGTTGTGCGGATTGGTGTGTCTGGTGAGCGGTCTGGGTGTTGTTGCTTGTGGGGGTTTTTTTCATTATAAAATATGGCTGAGGGTCTAGTCCGGCTTATTATTCTTGTGGGTTCTGGGGTGGGATTTGTTTGCTTGCCCCAAGTTTTGGCCTTTTGTTGTGTATTGCTATGCCTCTCATTGGCAATTTTCTCTTGGGAGAGGCTTGTTCATGCTTGTTGTTGCTGTTACTCTCATTCTGTGTTCTTTTTGATAATGTATAAGTTTCTGTACAGACCATGGTTGCTTGTCTGGACCTTTTGCCATTCTCAATAAAAATACTTTGGAAAAAAAAAAAAAAAAGAAAAAAGAAAATTTTCACTGCCTGTTTCTATTCTGACCATTTATTCCATTTCATGGTTATTGCAAAAAAAAAAAAAAAAAAACATTTTACATGAGGGGGGGGGGGGGGGTGTCAAAAAATGATGGGCCCCGGGTGCCACATACCCTAGGTACGCCACTGCATTAGAGATTTCTATTCCGCCATTACCTTACAGTTCAAGGCGGATTCTGAAAGAGTTATAGAAGGTGGGTTACAAAAGAAGATCATTGGTCATTTCTAGTGAAGGTAAAGAGTAGATCAGGTAGTATCGGTGAGTCAGGAAGAAGTAAGGTATTCGGGGTATTAAGACTTTTTATTGAAAACGAATGCTAACCCGAGACTGGTAAAATGACTTTCTGTTGTGCAGGAATTAAAATATGGAACTCCCTTGTGGGCCAAATATGAAATTGTTGTGAAAGGGGCCTGTTTAGAAAATTGCTAAAGACACAATCATTTGTAGATGCCTTTTTATAGTCAGTAATTGTTCTCTGGTTTAGTTGAAGAATTATTCATGATCTTTTTATTTAAACTTTTGCTGCTATTTTGCAGATATGCTTTTATGACTGTTTGTTTGTTTTATTAGATTCTTTTACAATTTATGTATGCAATTCATGCAAACCGGTATAGACATTTTTTAAATAAATAAATAAAAGTAACCTTATGCATCTCCGTAGACACGAGACAGGGGCCTAAGAATGGCACCTGCATTTAAAAAACCTTCAAATAAACCATGTGTCCCGAATGGTTTGTTAGACGGTGGTAGGACGCCTACCGCCGCCTAACTTCGGGACGGTGTTTGGAGAATTTGGCCTTCAGTCATTTCTCTAAATTTCTGAGGTCTTGACTGGAAACTAGGTATGAAAGAAAAAAAAAAAGTGGAGATAAAGGCCCTGATTCTATAAAAGATGCCTTCAGTTAGGTACACCTAGCCCAGTGGTCTCAAACTCAAACCCTTAGTGGGGCCACATTTTGGGTTTGTAGGTACATGGAGGGCTGCAGAAAAAATAGTTAATGTCTTAAGAAATGACAACTTTGCATGAGGTAAAACTCTTTATAGTTTATAAATCTTTCCTTTAACAGTTAAAGGAAAGATTTATAAACTATAAAGAGTTTTACCTTATGCAAAATTGTCATTAACTATTTTTTCTGCGGCCCTCCAAGTACCCTATTTTTACTACAGCCCTCACATTTAAAGTTTAATATCTTTCCTTTCTCAAAACTGACACGTTTCAATCACTATATTGAAAATAAAATCATTTTCCCTACCTTTGTTGGTTGGTGACTTTATTTTTCTATGCTTTTATCTATGTTTCCAGGGTATTTCTTGTCCTTTGACTGTTTTTCTCTCCACTTTCTGCCTTGCATCCATATTTGGCCTTAACTTAATATTCAATTTTTCTGCTTTCTTTTCAAAATCTACGTTTCCATGTCTTACCTTCCCTTCTATCTCTCTCTTCTTCCGTCCCTATTTCCATGGTCTAACATCTCTTTCTTTCCTTTCTCTCCCTCCTTTCTTCCTTCCTTTCCCCTGGTCTGGCATCTGTCTCCTTCCCTCCCCCAACTTTTTATTTCTTTCACCCTGCCCCATTCTTTCTTTCTCTCTCTCTCCATGCCCCCTTTCTTTCTTTTTTTCTTTCTCCATGCCCGCCCTTTCTTTCTGTCTTTCTCTCTCCATGCCCCTTTCTGTCTGTGTCCCATCTCCCTTCTTTCTTTCTGTCTCCCTGCCCCCCCTTTCTTTCTTTATTTCTCCCTGCCCTCCCCAAGACACTACCACTGGGGAACAGGCCGCCAGCGCCGAGGTCTTAGCTCTCCCTGCTTATCTTCCCCCAGCGCGGGGCCGACCAATTCTCGCCATCCGATGTCAATTCTAACGTCGGAGAGGAAGTTCCGGCCCAGTCAGGCAGTGATTGGCTAGCCCGGAACTTCCTCCCCGACGTTAGAATTGACGTCGGGTGGTGAGAATTGGTCGGCTCCGAGCTGGGGAAGATAAGCAGGGGGAGCTAAGACCTTGGCGCTGGCCTGTTCCCCGATTGCGGTGGCTTGGGGGAGGGCAGTGAGATGGGAAGGGAAGCAGATTGGGGACCCCTGCTTTAGGCAAACCGCGAGCCATTTGCTGACATTCCCTCCAGAGAGACTTCTGCAAGTCCAATTACAGCAGTTGCGGTCTGTACGCAATTGTCCTCTCCACAATCAGAAAACTTGTGAAGTGGAGAGGACAGATCACGGGGCGCAAAATAGTCCCTGGGGGGCCGCGTGTTTGAGACCGCTGACCTAGCCGAACCAGGCCCTTAGCTTAATCAGCACCAATAATTGAAAGCACCATTAAAACCCAATTTAAAAAAAAAACAATTAATCTGCCAGTAGGTGCCTACCACTTCAAGGTAGGCGTCTACACCAAGGTGCCTACTGGCCCCTACACAGCAAGTAGGTATGGTTAGGGGTAGATTCAGGGCAGAGTTTGGAAGAGGATTGACTCATTTAGGCCAAGAAAATCCTGGCCTAAATAGCGGTGCGCCTAAGGATTCAATGCCTACTAATGTCTAAGAATGCTTAGGTGCCACTAGGCAAGATTCTATAAACGGCGCCCAGCGGTTGATTGACAAATGCGCCAAATGGAGCCTAGGATTTAAGATGGCATTTACAGAATAGAGGCCAAAGTAAACATCAAAAGACAGAGTGTGAGTGCAATGCACAGAATTGCTGCAATATACCCTTCTAAGCAGAGAACACTAATTTTGTTACAGGCACTGACAGGAGAATGTAATGATCTATCTTTTTCAGAATGGTTATACAACTTTGCATATGAAATTTGATTTTCTAGTAACAGAAACATTAGTTGGTGCAAAAAAAAAAAATCAACCTGCACCAGAAGGCATGTGCCAATGCAGAGACACTTTTGTTTAAAAACCTTAGATGTTTGTAATTAAAAAGTCCGTGGTAACTGGTAGGGAGAGTTGTGAAAACACACAAAAGGAGTGAAGCACTCAAATAATTTGTACTATGATTGTGGATGATGGATTTGAAGATACTGAACAGCAAACCCCAAAAATACTAGTGTGGCAGCAGAAATATGTACAGTATGTATATTTTAGGTGTGAGCATTTATATCACTGCAGCTCCTTGTGACTCTAGGCAAGTCATTTAACCTTCCATCGCCCCAGGTACAAAATAAGAACTTGCACATAATATCTACTGTAAACTACTTTGATTGCAGTCACAGGAAAGCAGTATATCAAATCCCATTCCCCTCTCTACAGGAATGAATCTTCCTTCCTACCATCCTCAGATTCAACATCTCTCCCTCTCTTGTCCATTCATCCCCCTCCCTCCACCCCAAGTTTCAGCATCTGCACCCCCCCTCCAAACCATCCTACCTGTCTTCTGTTGATCCTTACCAGTAGCAATGCTGCACATATGCTGCCTGTGGCCTGCTCCAAAGCTTTCCCTACTTTGACAACACTTCCTATTTCTGCCCGAGAAGGATGGGTCAGAGCGAAAGCTTCAGACATGGTGCAGGCAGCATATGTGGAACACTGCCACTGGTGAGGAAAAATAGAAGAGCACCTTTAAAATCGAATAGTGCGAGGGGTAATGATTGACTCACAGATGGGAGGAAAGATGTTGAATTATGGAGGACGGCTTGGGGGCAGAAGAGATATTTAGAGGAGACAAGAGACGCTGCAATGTGATTCCTTTTGTAAAAAAAAGATACGATTAAATGCATTAATCGCAAAGTTAACTCCTATTATAATGTAGCCCTATAATTCATGCATTTTCGCCCTGTACCTTATCTTGAAACTACATGACATCGCATTTCCGCGCCAATTTAAGGAACAGAGCAAAGCTGCAATACTGGCATTTATACATGTGTGTGCGAACGTATGCATGTACTGTATATGGGGGCATTTTGCTCATTTACATGCATTCTTGGCAGCTCAGTATAGGCACACTGTTATACACTGCCCTCTTAGTGCCTATATGCTTCTTCTTGAGTGTTTGGTTTTTTTTAAAATTAAAAAGAAAACAATGAAAAATTACAATTATTGTACCGGCTCAAAAACTGAAGTCCAAAGTGACAAGAGTGAGATTCACCACTTCAGTGTGTCGGTTAGCATTCATTGTGACACTGAAGTATGTTGTGACTAAGGGGCATTAAACTTACGATCCCCATGGCACGACCAGTGTGGAAAAGCAGCTAACTAAGCATTTACCATAAAGTACATCAGTGAATCGTAAACTGTGTGCCATGGCACAATAGTGTACCGCAGTGAGATTCCGGGTGTGCTGCAGTGAGATACGAGCCTGTCGCTGCTGGCACAAGTACAGGCGCCTCTCCTTCTCTCTGTCCCCCCACCTCTCCCAGCAATGGAGGGATTTCCAAAACCCGACAGTTTGGTTTTAGAAGGCCCCTGAGCTAAGGTCCACATCAGGAGGGCCTCTGAGCCTATGTGTGTGACCTCATCGGTCAATGTCCGTGCTTGGAGGCCCTCTAGACGTGGCCCTGAGTTTAGTTGAAAAAAGTTTGTGACACACAACTATATCAACTTGTGGAAAGGTGCCCTCTTTAGAGGAAAAAGCTCATAGCAAATTGGAAACCTCTTCTTATAAGTTCACTTCAGGCTACCACAAAACCACACAGCTTAAAGAGGAGTTTGCAAAATGGTAGAATTACCTGTCTCGATACTCCCTTGGGTGCTATTGGCCCTGCCAAAGATAAGGCTGCGATAACTTGTGTTGCGAAACTGGCAAAAGGAGGAGGCAGAATCTATCGTATTTCTCCGTGCACTCAAGGCATTCGTTGGATACATAAACTGGGTGTAAGAAACAGTCTAGGCAGAAGAAACCAGAATGGATGTGCTGTAACTAATGGAACTATGAAATCACATCAAGACCTGCAGATAGAATTTTATTCCACTAGTGAAAACCATTAGGTCTTACATGATATTTACAGCTATACAAAAACACTGAAATTAAAACTACATCTGTTTGGAAACCCAAAGTCATGGGATCATTTCTGAACAGGAAAAACTCCCCACACAAGACAAAAATCATACTTCATGAATTTTCTAGCCTGCTACACAAGAACCTTTTACCCCTGGAAAAGGATAATATGGTTAAAATGCTACCCTATACTAAAACAAAGGCTTACTTCTTAAAATATTGACACTTTGTATATATATATATATTTTTTTTTTTATTTTTTCTTCTTGATGTTCCACTTGGCATTAGCATCAACGTGGACCAGCTGTGTGTGTGATCAGACTGGGAAAATGAGGCTCAACAGTTTCAATTCTGTCAGCCTCATTAAGCAGCTGATCGAATGCCTGCTTCTGTCACCGGCTGCAGAATGCATCTGCCCATTATGAAGCACTAGGCTTTATTCAGCCAATCACAAAGTGCAACAGTTAAAGATGGGAACATGTCAGCCAATCACACAGGAGCAGTGTATGTGGCAGAACAACACTTGGACTATTCCACCTTGCACTGAGGACTTTAAAAAAATATTGATATTAACTTTATTAAATGAGCTACTAAACCCCCAACATTCCGCATTCATTCTCTCATATTTATATAGTGTGGAGCCCATTGACTAAATTTGTTAATTTGCAATAATTATCATGTATCTCTTCTCTCTTCTTCTTAGATACCTTTACACATCCAGGGTGGGAGGGAGGGGGAGGGAAATGTACCTTGAAGATTAAAATTACTTAATTTAATACTACAATTACATACTATGTCTTATTGTATTAACATTTGGGAGGAGGGTGGGAGAAAATGATTGTTATATGTATTACTTGTATAATTAATAGTGCAATGTATATAGTATTTTTTTGTCCACTTGATTGTATTGCACTGTCATAGTTTGAAACTTAATAAAGATTTATTAAAAAAAATATTGATAGGACCTACAAATATAAATGCTTTTATTTGCATGCTTATACATACACAGCTCTTCAGTGTCTGATTTTTTTTTAATCTTATGTTTTTATACTGTTTGTGAATGGTTAATTTATGTATACTGTATTTTCTGTAAGCCGCTTAGTTTTAGGTGGAGTATACATTTTAAAAATAAATAAATAAATGATAAAATACTCTTGAAACAGTTAGCATGCATAGGTTGGTCTCATCAAATCCTCTCACTTCACAATCTGGGTATGCATGTAGTGACTCATATTGCCAATACTAGAAATAAGAGCCTTACTCTAAATGAGAGGGGTCAAAATGACTTGAAACTCCATAAACCAGACCAGCTTTCTATTCTCCAGACACCTGAAGAGTTTCGGGCTAACTGAACCCCTTATGCCAAGTGTTTGTTTGGATGTTACAAACAGAGCGTTACATCAGTAAGTTGGAACTCATGTGAAAGGTTTTGTCCGAGTTCACCAGGGTTCAACACCGCCAAAACGTGCTCGGCAGACATTACCCACTCACATCATTTTAAAACACTCTGTGGGCTAATCCAAAAATCTATAATTTGTAGTGCAAAAATTTTTTTTAACTGCTTTTCTTTTTCTCTTTAAGCTATAAATTAATGCAAAAATTGTTATCAATCATTCAAAACCCTGGTGTCTATATAGTGTGGTGAATTAAATTTAAATAGGATCGAAATAAATAAATCAACAATGCTTTTAAATGACATTGGTGAAAAGCTCCTGAGAAGTATAAAGCCTGGTGAATTTTAAACCCTTAATAAGATGGCTGAAAAACAGGAACTTATCTGCAAACCGCTGTTTTGTTTTTTTCATGCGGGGTGCCAGCTTATTGCCCTACAGAGCCCAGTTTCCTGTCCTTCGTCAGGGGCATCTCCCAAAGCAGTACGGATCAAAAGCTGGTTCTCCGCGGTGCAGTTTTGCACTACAAATTACAGATTTTTAGATTAGCTCACAGAGTGTTTTAAAATGATGTGAGTGGGTAATGTCTGCCGAGCACGTCTGTGCGTTTGCCGGTGTTGAACCCTGGTGAACTCGGACAAAACCTTTCACACGAGTTCCCACTTACTGATGTAACACTCTGTAACATCCAAACAAACACTTGGCATAAGGGGTTCAGTTAGCCCAAAACCCTTCAGGTGTCTGGAAAAAAGTGACTCATATTGCCAACATGTTTGAGGAGGTTTAATATCTCTTTCATTGTATAGCATTTAGGGCTCCTTTTACTAAGCTGCGGTAGCGTTTTTAGCGTGCGCTAACCCCTGCGCTACGCGGAAAAACTAACGCCAGCTCAATGGAGGCATTAGCGTCTAGCGTGCGCGCTAAAACCGCTTGCGCAGTTTAGTAAAAGGAGCCCTTAGTTTAGCACAAACCCTGAAGCATCATGTCATAGCTCTGAGGGGCTGTGGTGTTGGAATGACCAGTGTTGCAAACCCTATGTGAAGCTGCCATGAAAAGGTCAGTAATTCAGTCTCCCTGCAAGCTAGAACTTAAAACTGGCTGCTGTGTTTTGCCAACTTGGCTCAATAAATTGGTAGAACCTGCCCACCAAAAATAAACAAAACAAAACATGTGAAGCACCCTATTCATGGTGTATTTCGACACATTCTGCCTGCATTTGCTTTGGCTATTTTCCATACAGAAAGAGAAATGTATTTCTTCTTCAAATCTTCCTTACCTTACCATTAGCCCCTAGTTCTACACCTTCAAGGCCAATTATTGTTTCTTTGGCGCCCACACCTCCGGAAGAGTGCCGCTGCCGCCCACCTTCCAATTTTATATCCCTAGAGACCAGAGGGAAGTGAAAACATCAGGTCTGAAGTAGAAAAAGTAGTTATCACACCTTAAATCACAGCTTCACATGAAATTCTGTGCTACCAAAAAGCATTGCACTCCATTTTAAACATTATGAAATTAAGCTGAGTGAGGCTGGAATTCCATTAACAGTTATTTTCTTTCACAATAAATAACTTGGGCCATCATAATGACCCCAGATCTACACTGATTTCCAGAAATGGATGCTCCGGAGGGAGCTTATGGCAAGAGTCTAGTTACACCAGGTACTAGATTCCCAAGAGCTCTTATCTCTTCTCTACTGACGACCAGCACTGTGATACCTGGTTTAGAAAGGGGAGACAAATGTGATAGATTTTGCAAATGTGACGGCTTTACTGGAACAAGGGATAACATCTGAAATGGACAGAGCAACGCTACTAGTATCATTTGTCTTTGAACAGGATGTGAATATGATTATGAAATTGTTTTTCAAAAATTCCCAAAAATTATTTGGGGGACGGAAAATATGGATATATCCTGATGTAGCTAAGACTACACAAGAACGGAGGAAAGAATTTCTTTCAATGCGACAACAGACTATAAATATTGGAGCAACATTTTTATTGGTGTATCCCTGCAAATGCATGGTTAGGTACTTAGGAGTTAAATATGTTTTTTTCTCTCCTAACCTTCTGAAGGAATTTCTAGATGTTAAGCAGATCATCAAGGATTAAGGGATAATAATAGTAATGGGCGCTTGATACATTATGCCTTTCTTCTTTGCAGTATTCCTCTAAATTTCTCTCTAATTTATGTTTTGGTCACCCCCTGTTAATGTGGTCTAAGAAGGGGTTTATCATCATGATGATTGTTGTAAAAGTATTATTGTGCTGAAATTTTCTTCCCTGTATTCAATGTAATAAGAATTAATTCTTGTAAAATAAGATTGTATAATTATAAAGAAAAAAAAGAAAAAAAAAAAAAAGGGGAGGAGGATATCGTCACATAGTTTTGGTGTCACAGGCTTAGTTGAAACAGGTTCCTATTGAGCTGAAACTAATGGGCCATAGCTCAAAACTTCGATGCTGTATGGAACAGCCCCTGGGAAATACCAAGAGAACAGCGCAGCAAAATAAACTTTTCCCATGTTCAATACTAATAGCGTGCAAATTATATGAACACTGGGAAAGGAAGGACCATGCCTGGCGCATGCGCACAAGAGCTGTGTGGTAAGCACAGCTCACGGCAAACCCGAAGGTGTAGCACACATTGGCGCCTGTTTTCCGCACCTTTAAATACAATCTTTTCAATTTTATTTTACTTGGACGGCTTATATTTAAGCTGCAAATAGGTGCCAATATGTGCTTCCAATTTCAGGTTTGCTTTGACTCGCACACATTCGCCTCACTGCCACTGTTTAGGAGCTTGCTTCTTCTTCTAAATTAAGGGCTCCTTTTGTAGGGCTAGAATCCAAATATTTCCAGATGTGGCAAGAGTAACCCAACTTAGACAAAAAGCTTTTTTAGCTTTGAAATCTAAGGCAGTGGAATCCGGTGCCACATTTTCTCTGAAATTTCCGTGTAAGTGTTTGATAACTTTTCAGGATAAGGATTACGTATTTTTTGATCCTATTCAATTAGAGTACCGTATTTTCTTGAACATTCTTAGTAACCCCCCTTTTTGTAAGTTGGGGTAGAATTTTCCTTTCTTGGTTATGATAATTTCTATGAAAATAGGAGTTTAAATAGTTAAATGCCTCTATAAAATTAAGGGTGTTATCCCTTATTGATTACTAAATTTTATGTTATTATGTAATATAATTATTTCTCCTCAATGATGTGGGATTGATGGGATTTCTGATTTTCTATGACTGATTTAAGTTGTTTTAAGAAATAATATTTCTATATTTTTTGTGTAAATTCCCATATCCTGTATACTTGTTTGGATACATTAATAAATTTCAATTAAAAAAAAAATAATAATAAATAAATAAAGAGCTCCTTTTACTAAGCTGCGTTAGGGCTTTAACACACGGAATAGCGCGCGCTAGACGCTAACGCCAGCATTGAGCTGGCATTAGTTCTAGCCGTGTAGTGCAAGGTTAGCACGTGCCAATCTGCTGCGTGCGCTAAAAACGCTAGCGCACCTTAGTAAAAGGAGCCCTAAATAAAGACCAGCAGAATTTAAAGACATAGTTGTAGGAAATCCTCTTTTCAAACACTAATTCCTGCTCCGAGCTGGCATAAGGGTTTCAGCGGCAAGGGTGACTTTGTTTTATGCACTGTTCTCTGAGCATTGGAAGAGACTATGAAATGACCTCATTAACATCCGTTGAACTATTTATTGAAAAATTTTGTATACCGACTAAACTAAGCAGTTTCCAAGTATAAAACATTCATAAAATTACATTATCAATAGAAAATCCTAACCACTGTTTCAATCATGCAAAACAAGATATCTAAATATCACATACATCTTTTTCTGCTGCCTAGATACAGGCAATTACAGACAGCTGGGATAGTAATAAATTCTTAAAATTATAGCCTAAAATATTCTCTGCAGCATATACATGTAGGCGTCAATAAACAACTGGGTTTTTAATAATTTCTTAAAGTTAATGCAGTCAGTACATTAATCTTAAGTGTCCCGACAAGGCATTCCACATGGACACCCCAGCCACTGAAAACATTCTGGATTTTGTAGCCACAAGACGGACTCTCCTTTCCATGTTCGCTATTAACTACATTTGCATGCTATTTGTGCTAATTTTTGGTGCATACTGTACATTGTCTCTTGTGCTACAGCCCTCTGAGTATTCTGCACTCACTTATGATGGCATTACTCCAGCGCTAATTGCCTGTAGCACTGGCATTAGCTTTTGAGCATCTGCCTATTAAAGCAGGAAGCAGCAGCGGCTAGGTCAAAAAGAAAAAAGAAAGAATATTTGCGACTATCTCTGAGAAAAGGTGACTAAAGTAGCAGATCCACAATGTGGAGAATTGCCAGTCTTTAATGCCATGGGTCCATAAACAGTCTGAAAAAGTTATAGAAGTTATAACATGTACCTTTTTTTTTTCAATTTTCACATAAAAGGATGGAGTCTGGGGACTGCTGCATTACAAATTGTTTGTTCTAACAGAATTCATTAAAACCTCATTTTTTTATTCTGGAGACTTTAGTCACCTTGTCCCAGAAATGGTCACATTTTATTTCCAGTTCTAAAAAGTGAGAGACTTTAAAAAGCCTTCAGAAAAGAAATTCAGCATCTAGTGCTCTGGTCAGCTAGGCTGAAATGTTCCTTGAGAGGCACAACAGTAAATAAACTGTTATATAGGGCTGCATTAACCACTTATGGGGCCATGGGCAAACTATAGTGGATGGGACCCACCCATCTTATCCCCCCCAAACCTTCTTCCCAACATCAATTCTGACATCGGAGAGGAAGTTCCGGGCCAGCGAATCGCTGCCTCAGGCTTGCCCGGATCTTCCTCTCCGACGTCAGAATTGACGTCGGGAAGGTTTGTGGGCTGGCGCCTGGATCTTCCCTTCTCTTTAGTTGCGGTGGGCGGCAGCGGCAGCGGACTGGGTGGGGGGGTTGAAGCAGCAGTAGGCCAAGCTTCGGCGGATAGGTTGCAGTAGCGGGGGCCAGTCGGGGGGGGGGGGGCAGGCTTCGGCACTGGAGAGAGGGAGCCAGGTAGGCTGGCTTTAGCGCAGCAGGGAGAGAGGTAGGCTGGCTAGCTTTGGGGGAAGGGGTGGGACAAAGGCTGGAAGGCAGTGAGGGGGATATAGGAAGGAACACTGGGGGCACTAAGGACATGGGAAGGAGGCACTGGGGGCACTAACATGGGAAGGGTCACTAAGAACATGAGAAGGAGGCACTAGGGGCACTAAAGACATAGGAAGGGGCACTAAGGACATAGGAAAAAGGCACTGGAGGGATTAAGGACATGGGAAGAGGCACTAAGGACAAAGGAAGGAGGTACTAAGGGTAATAAGGACATAGGAAGGGGCACTAAGGACATAGGAAGGAGACACTGGGGGCACTAAGGACATAGGAAGGAGGCACTGTGGGCACTAAGGACATAGGAAGGAAGGAGGGAGGGAATAGAAAGGGACAATTGTTGGGCCTGAGTGCAGAAAGAAATGAAACAAAGGATGCACAGTCAGAAGGAAACACAACCAGAGACTCATGAAATCACCAGACAGCAAAGGTAGGAAAAATGATTTTATTTTCAATTTAGTGATCAAAATGTGTCAGTTTTGAGAATTTATATCAGCTGTCTATATTTTGCACTATATTTGTCTATTTTTGTATAGTTACTGAGGTGGCATTGCATATTTTAAAGTCATCTGCCTTGACATCTTTGAAAACCCTCCAAATATAAATGATAATTAACATTTTCTCTGCGTATAGTATGCTTTGTGTTTTTAAATTTTATGGTTACCATTTTGAATTAATAAGATATTATGTGTACATGAAAAATGGATGGAAGAAATTAGGAGCGGGATTGGGGGCGGGGCTAGGGCAGGATTGGGGGAGGGACTGACAATTAATAGATGTCCCATTTTGATGAAAAAAATAAATGGTCACGTTACTCATGGTCCAGCTGCATCCTAACCTCTCTCCCCTGCTCCCTTATTGGTCTAGCAGGGCAGCTTACCTCCTCCTTTCCAGCTAAGCTGATTCCCGGGGAGGTGAGGGGGGGGGAAGATAGGGGAGGCAGAAAGCTGCTTAAAGGAACAAAGCTGCTATTAGTCTATGCTGCTAATGGTTCTGCCAGTCCTATTGTTTCTGATGTGAACCTTCCTTATTTCTGAGGGGCAGGACTGGCAAAGTCATCAGTGGTTCAGACTGATGGTTAATTTGCACCTTTATGATGATTTTTTCCCTGGGAAACAGCTGGTCTGAGGGAAGGAAAATGCTGGACTGGAATGGGCATTGTGATCAGGGCTACTTTTACTTACAGGTATTCTCTTAAATTGGAACTTGGGCACCTGCCTCGTAAAAGCAGCCCTGCAGCTCAAAACAAGAAAATAAACATAGCACGTATAAAGAAGTATGCTTTCCACAGTGCTAGAGAACAACCAGCTCCATAACACTTGAGCACAAACCTCTACAAGATAATAATTCTGTAAATATCTCCAACAGACTGTTTACTTAGAAGTACACTGGTTCAATCGGCATCCAATCCATCCACATTAATTCATGTGTGATAACACCAAGCACTGCTCCAGTATAGGAGACAAACTTATCTGTGTGGCTTCTCTGATGTCTTCCAAATTGCGCTGTTACAGCTTTCTGCAAACACCCACACAGACTGTTGGAGATATTTACAGAATTATTATCTGTAGAGTTTTTTTGAGCCCATGAAGCGTTAACTGAGGCTTTTTTCTCTATAGTAATTGCGCTTTATTAAGCACACTATATTATAATTTAATTTTTTAATTTATTCAATTTTTCTATACCGTTCTCCCAAGGGAGTTCAGAACGGTTTACATGAATTTATTCAGGTACTCAATCATTTTTCCCTGTCTGTCCTGGCAGGCTCACAATCTACCTAATGTACCTGGGGCAATAGGGAGAGTAAGTGACTTGCCCAGGGTCACAAGGAGCAGCGTGGGTTTGAACCCACAACCCCAGGGTGCTGAGGCTGTAGCTTTAACCACTGCGCCACACACTCCCACTGCGCCATACACTTCTCCCTCCGTATTCGCTGTGATAGGGGATTAACAGAACCGCAAATACTGAAAAACCGCGAATAACTTTTTAATATGTTATTTGCTGTTTTCTTTTAAAAACCATTGTGAAGATGGTGAAACCTCGAATAACATGGTGGGAGACCTGGCCTGTTTCTGAAGGAGAGGCAAAACAAAGTGCTGGAAATCAGTGAGTTTCTCTGTAAATGCTTGGAATCAGCGATTTCTCTACGCAAGGTGATGTAATTTGGGGGAAGGAGCCAGCAAGCTTAGTATAAACCATGAATAATCGAAACCGCAAATGCTGAAACCATGAATACGGAGGGAGAAGTGAACTGCAATATCTTTTGGATCTGTATTGAGCTATAGAGGATTCAGCTTGGTGTTCCACATAGTGTCAAGCATAATCTTTTTTGCGATATTTGAATTATGCTTTTCTTCTAAATATAGTAAGAGTACAGTAATTGAAATCATCCATTATTATACCGTCGCCCAATTTTCCAGTTTTCCTAATCTCTGAAAACATTCCTTCATCTGTCTGCTCATTTTGTCCCGGGGAATGGTAGTATAACCCTAACTTTATATTCCTTCCCTTCACATATGGAATTTCTATCCATATGGATTCCACACTATCTATGTCATGCAGAATGTTTATTTTATTTGATTCAATTCCCTCTTTAACATATAGTGCAACCCCCCTCCAATTTGACCTACTCTATCCTTGCGACATAATTTGTACCCATGTAATACAGTGTCCCATTGTCCTCCTTCCACCAGGTCTCTGAGATGCCTATTATATCTACCTCATCATTCAGTGCTATATTTGCTAACTCTCCTACTTTATTTTTTAGTCTTCTAGCATTTGCATACAAATATTTCAAATTGTGTTTTTTCCTTGTAATTACAGACTGCTAAGACAGGGAAAATTGAGTCTTTTACTCTGCTTTCCTCTTAAACCCTCCAGGCGTTCTTTCACCATTATTGGAACATCTCTACTAGGATTCCCTAAATATCCTGTTTCAATAGTATCCTTCAAGAATACCTCATACCGAACCATCCATGCCTGGGCAACTGTCGGCTTTCTCCCCAATGTTCCAGATTTGCAAATATTTTTCTGAGTGACCATGAAAAATGCTCCTGGACTATATGAGCAATTGCTCACGTGCTCAGCTTGTAGGGAAAAGATGCAGATTCCACAGATACATACACAGGAGATGTTAATTCCCTCATCTTTTCTTTAATTTTTTTTGCTAATTCTACTTTGAAAACAAGTTCGGTAATTATACAGTTTTCTTATTGGTCGCTATGTGCATTGCCAAATAACATCTGCTGTGTGGGCAAGGCCACATTAAGGGCTCCTTTTACTAAGGTGCGCTAGCGTTTTTAGCGCACGCAGGATTTTAGCGCATGCTAAACTCACGCTACGCTTTTAGAACTAACGCCAGCTCAATGCTGGCATTAAGGTCTAGCACGCACGGCAATTCAGCGCGTGCTATTCCGCGCGTTAAAGCCCTAACGCACCTTTTTAAAAGGAGTCCTAAGCTATGCACATACTTTGTGTTCACATGTTTAGAAGGCCCTGAAAGATGTGCTTGGGACTCAGGAGGTTAGGATTGCAATAGGCATTTTTTCCTCAGACATCAGCAGAATTTTACATTAATTTCCAGAAGGCAGAATGAGAGAAAAGCGTACAGATATATGACCCGAGTTTAAAGCCTCTATCTGCAATTTTGTATTCTGCACACCCTTTGCCTGTTTCTATTGTAACTAGCAGCAGAGACTATAGGTAGGATTCAGTCAATAAGGAAGGCAGTGGGGGTAGAGAATAACACGGTGACAAAATATATCACTGTTCCAAATTCCACAGATAACCGTGGGAAGCCATCCCGTGTCATTCTTTAGTGTCTGCCTCAACCTCAGTCCTTCTACACCAGTATTCTTCAATGCAAGGCTTGAGGGTCAGTGGCTGTGTCCATACATACTCTGATTCTTATGTGAGCCAATGAACCCATTGTGACATCACGGATGTGATTGGTTCTTAGGCATTGGTGGAATGAGGCATTATGACATCACAATATCTGCTCTGGATACCAAAGACTGTCGTTCTTTAGTGTCTATCTCTACCTCAGTCCTTCTACACCAGCAATCTTCAATGCAAGGCTTGAGGGTCCGTGTTTGTGCCCATTCATACTCGGATTCTTCCCCCTCTCCATCAAGAATGATATGGAGATGGTTTACTGTGGTTATCCATGAGGATGGGGACGGTGATGAATTTTGTCACCATGTCATTCTATAGGGTAGAGGATTAGAAAACAGCTCTACATTACAGATTGGGGAGAGAACTTGGAGAACGTTTCTGTGCTGTAGAAGTGAAGCTTCTGCACCTGGTGGAAGGTAGATGAGAAATGAATCCCCTTCCAAAAAAATGCCAGTGCAAGTCTATAGGAGGAGCAACTCCATAAAATTCAGAACAAGCTTCCCCTTTCATCTCCCCTCCTGACCCTAGGAGTGCACAAATTTGTATTCCCCCACCCACATATTTACATGCAGAGAGGGATGGAAAGAATTCTATGATCCATGCCATGTATGCTTTTCCTGCTTGTTATTTTAGCAGACTTTTTGGCTGCGATTTGCAAATTTTGTAAGGAATTTTAAGTTTTTTATTGGGGTTTTTTAAATCATATTTATTTTAGGGTAGTACCATTTTTATGTTGATTTGCCTTGGTTATCTATTTTCTTTATTGAATTTTTGATTTATATGTTTGATGTCTTTTGTGTTTTTTTTGCAGTTTATGCTTTTCTAAACTGCCTTGAAACTTGGGGAGCGAGTGGTCTGCAAATAAGTAAAAGAAGTGGAATCCCAGTGGAGATGAAGACTGTATCTGATATCATCGCTGATACCACAAGTTGAGATGAATAAACCATGGTAGGATGTCTGAAGAAAATGGATAAAAGGAACATTTTTAATGTATAAATGTGAACAGGGCATTATGAAATAAACCCCATGAAAAAACAGGAAATGGAAAATTCTTTGGAGGATTATAGCCAATTGTTGCTTGATGGAGAACATATTTTTTGCTGAAAAAGGTCAAAAGGAATAAACCAGGTGAAAAAAAAAATCAAATCTTTCATTATGATATCTGTAGCAGAAAAAAAACAACTTGTAATCAGTAACTTTCACCAAAAATGGTATTGAGGCAATTGGTCTACAATTAGTTATCAACACTTTTAAGAAGAGATTAAATAGTATCAAATCACTAAATCAAAAAACAAAAATGCATCTCACACTTACTCTGCCTAATGGCTGACAAAAATTATAATTTACCAAAAGGGCCTCAAAGCCAGTCAAGATCATAACTCCAGGTACATAAAGCACCTCCAAGGAGTACTTACTCTAATCATTGGCCTACCCTGAAAACCAACCAGAGAGGAAAAAAAACTGTTAATAGAGAAAAAAGGTCTCAGGCAAAAAAACAGGGTCAAAAACTAAATTACAGTCTGTCAACTCTGCACAGTAATTGTTATTTAAATATGCAAAAGGAAGTTCAAAGGGAAAACAGCAGTGAAAGCCAAGCACTTATCTCATATTGCTCCCAGGCAGTCCGAAGCTATAATACATCGATGAGTCTTCAAAAAATTCTTGCACTCTCAAATGAAGATTGTAATCCCAAAAACTTTCACTGCACAACAAGTTATGTCACTCTGCTTATTTATTTATTTCAATTTCTATCCTGTCCTCCCAGTAGCTCAGAAAGGGTAACAAGCAAACATTCACAGTGGAATACATTTGGACAGTTCCAAAGACTATACAGCAACTTAAGTACAGGTTAAGAATGGAGAAGAGAGTGCAGAAAGGAAGGGGGAATTTAAGGGGGCGATGGGGGTTGATTGCAGTTGGAATTTTAGTTGAAGAGGAAGGTCTTTACCGCTTTCCGGAAGGTCATCAATGAGTTCTGTAATCTGATTTGCAGGGGGAGTTGGTTCCAGAGTTGGGGATAAAGTGGCTGTAGGAGCGTTTGCAGGCAGTTTCTGACAGGAGAGACCTTCCTGGGAGGGGGGGGGGGTACATAGGCATTTCTTCATTTCAGAGCAGAGGAGGCGGGTGGGGATGTACAGGGTTAGCTTGGATCCTATGTAGGCTGGGGTGGTGGCGTAAATTATTTTATGCGCTATTACCACGGCCTTCAATGCGCAGCGTTGGTTGATCGGAAGCCAGTGCACTGCGCGGAGGGCTGGGGAGATGGGGTCGTGGTAGTTGAGGCTGTGTAGGAGGCGGATTGCTGCGTTTTGTACATGCTGGAGGCTTTTGAGATCTTTTTTGGCCACTCCATTAAATAGGGAGTTGCAGCAATCCATCCTGGAGAGAACATAGGCGTAGAGGAGTTGGGCTAGGTCTGGTTTGGAGATGTAGGGTTTAATCCTTCTCAGTTGGCAGAGGTAGTAGAAGGAGGTGGAAACTACTTGAGACATGTGGGTGGACAGGGACAGGTGGCCGTCTAGTTACTCCTAGGCTGCGTACCCGATCTGCTGCTGTTAGTGAGGTGGAATCCCAGGATAGTGTTGGGCATGTGTATTTGGTACTTTTTTTTCCTGATCCATAAAAGTTCGGTCTTGGAGGCGTTCAGCTAGTTTTTCATGTCGGAAAGGCAGAGTTGGAGGTTGGCGATTTGGGATGATTGGTTTTCGCCTAGTGGGAGGAGTAGCTGGATGCCATCGGCGCAGGAGTGGATTTTAATGTTGTACTTTTGGGCTATATCGATGACAGGTCTGATGTAGAGGTTAAATAGGAGGGGGGATAGAAGGGCACATTGAGGAACACCGTATTTGATAGGTTTGGGGACAGATTTGTGTGGCCCTAGTAAGACTGTTTGGGTTCTTTGGTGAAGGAAGGAGGTGAACCACTGGAGGGCAGAGTCCTTGATTCCGAGGTCATAGAGTCTGGATAAGAGGAGGTGGTGATCAACAGTGTCAAATGCAGTGCTGAGGTCTAGTAGGACCAGTAAGGCATCGCTGCCTTTGTTGAGTATAGACCAGCTGTCATCTGTGATATCCAGGAGTACTGACTCTGTGCTATGGCCTGTTCGAAAGCTAGATTGTGTGGGGGACAGGGCAGCTTGTTCTTGTATGAAAGGGTGTAATTGGCGGAGCACTATTCGTTCTAGGAGTTTGGAGACAAATGGGAGGTTGGAGACTGGCCGGTAGTTGCTGGATTTGTTAGGGTCGAGGGTGGGGTTTTTTGAGTGTGGGTTTGATAATAGCTGACTTCCAGCTGAGTGATACTGTCCCCTTAGAGAGGGAGGAGTTAATGATGGGGAGGATAGATTCTGCATTGGCGTCTTCTGTGGATAGTAGGAGGCTGGATGGGCAGGGGTCAAGAATGGTGCCAGACGGCTCGAGTTCTCTCAGGATTTTGAGAACATCAGCATGGGTGGCCATGTGAAGTTGGGATAGAGTGGCAGAGGGTAGAGTATTGGGGTTGGGTTGGGGGTATGCTGGTGGGGGGGGAGTTGGTGCTGGTGGCGGTGTCAAGATTATTGGGGTGTGTCTTTTACAAATACACAGGACAGTAGTCCAGCATATAATAGGGTTGAGAATACTTCGTGAAACCTGATTTAACAAATGATTATGAAGGAGATGAAAACTGCATCCAAATTCTATTTGATACAACTTCAGCTGTAGATGGTAAACTGCCCATAAAATCTATGGGATCTAAATATGATGTGGACAAAGACCACCTTGCTCTCTATACCTTTTCTCTCTAAAAAAATCAAGTGTACCATATAATTTGTCTACCAATTTGTAAAGCTTCTTAACATCTATGAAATAATTTCCTATGTAGGATGAATAACGACCAAGTGTGGCTTGTTTGATTCTGGACTTATATTCATTTACTGCATTCCTCATTATTCTTTTGCTGGTCTCTGTTCCTTATACCATATTCTTTTGTGTTCCCTTCATTTCTTCTTGGCCCTAAATTCCTCATTGAACCAGGGTGATTTCTTCTTGGCTGGTTGTTTTACCAATGCAACTGGAGCCTTCTCATCTAGAACCAGGTTACTTAAACCATCCCAATGTGTCATAAATTAAACTGAAACTAAATTCTGATGTTTTATCATCTCATTTGCCTTTACCCAAAACATCTGTATATCAATTTTGTCTCTAGGCTCTTATGCTGTAACACAATTAGGAAAAAAAAATGGTGTGATAAATTTTCATGGTCAATTGACTTTACAAACAAAAACAATTTTTTCAAGAAAGTTTTAAAGGACTTAAACAATACATGTGCTGTTGATAATACGGTGGCAGGGGAGTTTGCAGAAGGTTAAAAACCCATAGGTATGTGTTTAAACAAACACAGAAAATGGTTTGATATATGTAAAAAGCAAACAACCTACTGTTATCTTTTGAAATGAAATCTGGCAGAAAGTTTGGAGAGTAAACACAAACCTATATAAGGTCAACACTGCTGCTGGAGCATGGCATCATTTTTGTACTCCCTGGCTCAAACAGGATGTTGCCGAGTTCAAAGAGGAACACGGGGAAGGGCTATTAAGCTGACCACAGAGTGGAACATTTATCCTTTGACGACAGACTTGGCCATTGTGTATGTAGAACATAACACAGAAGAAATAAGATGAAACAAAACCAAAATTAAATTACCATTTCTACAATTTGTAACTGAGAAAGTTGTTATTTAGCTACAAAGGCAATAAAATTATGCAATAATCTGCCGTACAAGACATCCCGGAAATAGGAGGAACTAGAGCTCAAAACCCCAAACTTGCCGGATCAGTGACCACTACGAAGGGTAGTGGTGGTTGCCAATTCCCTGGGGGTACAGCGGTTTGGAAGAGACAAGCAATGATAGAAGTTTACAAAATCATGAGTGGAGTAGACTGGAAAGACTAATAGAGGCCAGTTATTTATTCTTTAAACTAAAACAAGAGGATACTCCATGTAATAAACAAATTGGTATACTAAAAACAATGTTATTTAACAAAAAAACCAGGAAGACAATGAAGTAACTGAAATTTGCATTTGGAAAGAATAAAGCCTCAGCAAACAGCCAGGTCTCTAAGGACCCTCTTAAACTTGGGAAGTCAGATATTAAATAGAGATTTGAAGGTATTCCAGAGAGTGCTGTGAATAGTGTCAAGATGAAGCCAAGACATAGAAGGAATCATATGCAGATTATAATTTGAGGATCTAAGTGCATGGATAGACTGAGAAGGGATCAGAGCAGAAGATAAATAAACTGGAAAACCAACATAAAGAGAACAATGGGTCAGAAGAACTCTGAACCTGATACTGTAAGCTATGGGAAGCCAATGTTGTTTGAGAAGAAATGGAGAAGCATGATGAAAACATTAAGCATTGTAAAACAACTTCACAACTGTATTCTAAATCAGATGAACATGGTGCATCTGATAAGTGGGGAGATCAATAAAGAGGGAATTACAGTAGTCTAGGTGTGTTAGAATAATGGTATGTGTTCGTCATCTGCTGTTTTTGCCCATATTACTCCTAAACTGCAAGATACCAGTAACCCTGGCATGATCTGAAATTAGTACTAGATTTTTTTTTAAAGATTTTCCCATTTACTTAAATGATCCTAAAAAGTGAGCAGGTAATCAAGTCTTAAATATGAATTTTTTACATTAATTACATTAGTGACTTCTATTCCGCCTGTACCTTGCAGTTCTAGGCGGATTACATTTGAAGATAACTGGACATTACCAGGAAGTTTCAAATTAGCAATTGGATACATAGGAGAGGCTTTAGAATAAGAGGATAGGTAGAAATTTGAGGAATACCTTTAGGGGAGTTGCGGTTGAGGGGGAAGGATGCAGGTTAGAGTCATTGAGGGGAGTTACAAGAGGGGAGGAAGTCGACGGGAGAAGAGAGGGAGGGTTGAGAAGGCTGGATATATTTTTTGAATAGCAGAGTTTTGATTTCTTTTCGAAAAGCTTTAAAGTCAATTGTTGCTGTCAACAGGTTGGAGATGGAGGGGTCCAGTTTTGCTGCCTGCGTTGCTAGGAGGCCATCATACATCTTCTTGCACTGAATGCCCTTGAGTGGTGGGTAGGAGAATAGGATCTGGGATCTCCTAGGTCTGGGAGAAAGGTTTCTAATTAGGCGGTTGATTAGGTAGGTGGGAGCAGTTCCGTTTATCGCTTTGAATAAGACAATATAATTTGAAATGAATTCGTGCTCGTAACGGTAGCCAGTGGGAGTCAAGGTAGGCATTGGTGATATGGTCAAATTTTCCAAGAGCATAGATCAGCCTGAGAGCTGTATTTTGAATGGACTGTAATTGATTTAATGAATTTATGGGGCAAAGTAGGTGGAGGATATTACAGTAATCCACTAGTCCTAGGACAAGTGATTGAACTATGATTCTGTAGTGCTCTTTGTCAAAAAATTTTCTTATTTTTTGTAGGTTGCGCATGGTGAAGAATGCTTTTTGAGTCGTTTTGTTGATTTGGGTCTGTATTGTGCAGCATCTGTCTATCGTCACGCCAAGGATTTTAAGAGAGGCCTGTATGGGGTATTTGGTGGCATTCATTTCTAATTCTGTTATGGATTGGGTTTTGTCCTTTATAAGTATTAGAAATTTTGTTTTGTCCGAGTTCAGCTTCAGTTTGTGGTCCAGCATCCATTTTTCCACTGCTTCCAGTGTTGCTTTCAGGTTACAAGTTGAGGTGAGATCTAGGGAGTCGAAGGGGAAGAGTATGGTTATGTCATCTGCGTAGCTGAATGATATTACATTTAAGGTATCTAATGTGGTACCAAGGGAGGATAGGAAGAGGCTGAAGAGCATGGGCGACAGTGGTGACCCTTGTGGTACTCCACAGTGGTTAAACCAGGGGTCAGATTTGAGATCGTTTGACTTCACTTTGTATGTTCTTGTCTGAAGGAATCCTTGGAACCAGTTATAAACTCCGCCAGAGATCCCTATGGCATCTAATATCTGCAGAAGTATGGTGTGGTTTACCAGAAAAATATGTATAATCTTGACAATCTGGATTAAACACCTGCCATACATCTAACAGGACATGTTTTCTCAAGTAGTTCCTTTGCTCTCCACCCCACCTCCTTGATCTATCAATTCATATCTCCCACTACTTTATCTTAGATCTTCTACACTGACTTTTCAAAATTTGAACCCCTTTTTAGGACCATTAGGAGCATATAAATAAACAGTCATCTACCAAAGTATCAACCTTACTTTCCCATTATCACCTCTGCCAAAGTACGAGAGATGGCTTTCTTGACCTGTTATTAGCTCTCACTTTTTTTGATCCAACAGAAGGATACTGAATTATCCTTCAGTCTCAATTTTTCAGCCTTTTGCAGGGCCAGCCTAATCTCAGAGCATAGCTATTGTCAATTGTTTCTTTAAATGCCTAAAGGCTTTCTTCTATTTAACTGAATTATTTAATCTTTCTAATATTCCACGTTGCTATCCTAAGGCTCTGCCGCCCTACTGATGCAATGAGATTCAATCTCATGATCCCCTCCTTCTCCCTGTCCAAACCTAGTCTTCTCCCCCTTTCCTGTTTCTCTCCTGTGTGACCCTTCATGTCTTTCCCCACTAAGACCATTGTTCCCTTCCATGGGAGATTTCGTCTACCAGACGCTGCAGGTTCAAGAAGTAACTGATAATGTGGAAGCTATGTGGTCAACCTTGAAATCGACCCTTCATGAGGCAACTATCCGCTACATAAAATCGGTAACCAAACAACAAAGAAAAAGGAAACCCCAATGATTCACAGATGAGGTATCATACCTCGTCAAGGAGAAGAAAAGAGCATTTCTATCATACAAACGCATGGGGGAAAAAGAAGCAAACATTGAATACAGGACAAAGTCTGCAGCAGTCAAAACAGCAGTCAGGGAGGCCAAACTTCGTATGGAAGAAACTCTAGCGAAGAACATCAAGAAAGGGGACAAATCCTTCTTCAGATACATTAGCAACAGGAAAAAGAATACAAATGGGATAGTACGCCTTAGAACGCCAGACGGGAATTATGTAGAAACTGACTCCGATAAAGCCAAACTACTGAATGATTACTTCTGTTCAGTCTTTACCTGCGAGGCACCAGGGCACGGGCCTCGGCTGGATGCAAAGCAAAGCATGGATGACCCATTTCAGAAGTTTGAGTTCACACCAGCTGATGTTTACAAAGAACTGTCAAGACTCAAGGTGAACAAAGCCATGGGACCGGACAATCTGCACCCAAGAGTGCTCAGAGAGCTATGCGATGTTTTGGCGGAACCGTTAGCCATGCTCTTCAATCTCTCCCTAAGTACGGGGAGAGTCCCCCTGGACTGGAAAACTGCCAATGTTGTTCCTCTGCACAAAAAGGGTTGCAGAGCGGAGGCTGCGAATTACAGACCAGTAAGTCTCACATCAATAGTGTGTAAACTCATGGAAACTCTACTTAAAGGGAAATTAGACACGATATTGGATGAGGGGAATCTGAGGGATCCCTGTCAACATGGATTCACTAGGGGCAGGTCATGCCAATCCAATCTTATCAGCTTCTTTGACTGGGTGACAGGAAAGCTAGACTTGGGAGAGTCTCTGGACATAGTGTACTTGGATTTCAGTAAAGCGTTTGACAGTGTGCCACACCGTAGACTATTAAACAAGATGAAATCGATGGGGTTAGGTGAGAAACTAACGGCATGGGTCAATGATTGGCTAAGTGGAAGACTTCAGAGGGTGGTGGTCAATGGCACCCTCTCTAAGACATCGGAGGTGACTAGCGGTGTGCCGCAGGGCTCAGTTCTGGGACCATCCCTTTTTAACATATTCATAAGGGACTTGACCCGAGGGCTTCAGGGAAAAGTAGCGCTGTTTGCCGACGCCGCCAAACTGTGTAATACAGTGGGTGAAAGCGATCTCACGGATGGTTTGGCGCAGGATCTGATCAAGTTGGAAAACTGGTCCTCAACGTGGCAGCTGGGCTTCAACGCAAAGAAGTGTAAGGTGATGCATCTCGGCAGCAGAAATCCATGCAGAACATACACCTTGAATGGAGAAACACTAGCTACGACCTCAGAAGAACAGGACTTGGGAGTAATCATCAGTGCAGACATGAAGGCTGCCAAACAAGTAGAGAAGGCCTCATCCAGGGCAAGGCGGATGATGGGATGTATCAATAGAAGCTTCGTCAGTCGTAAACCTGAAGTCATAATGCCACTGTACAGAACCATGGTGAGACCTCATCTGGAGTATTGTGTGCAATTCTGGAGGCCACATTACCGTAAAGATATACTTCGAGCTGAGTCAGTCCAGCGAATGGCCACTAGGATGGTCTCCGGACTCAAAGGTCTCCCATACGAGGAAAGACTGGGCAAGTTGCAGCTCTACTCTCTGGAGGAGAGCAGGGAGAGGGGTGACATGATTGAGACATTTAAGTACGTCACAGGTCGTGTCAAGGTGGAAAATGACATATTCTTTCCTAAGGGACCTTCAATCACAAGGGGGCACCCGCTCAAACTCAGAGGAGGGAGATTTGGTGGTGACACCAGGAAGTATTTCTTTACAGAAAGGGTGGTGGATCACTGGAACAAACTACCGGTGCAGGTGATCAAGGCCACTAGCGTGCTCGACTTTAAGAATAAATGGGACATCCACGTGGGATCTCTACGTGGGTCGAGCAGCACTCTGACTTAATGGGGTGGGACAGTAGAGTGGGCAGACTTGATGGGCTATAGCCCTTTTCTGCCGTCATCTTTCTATGTTTCATGTTCATTTAACCATCCAAAGCAGTTTGCTCTTTGCCTTTAATTGCAAAGATTATTTTCTCTCTGTTCCCTCTCAGTCATCTATGACTCATTCATACTCCCCGCATTCAACCATATGCTTCAGGCCTCTCTTCCCTATTCAAACCACACATAATCCATATATCATGCCCCATTTCAATATTCTATCTTCCCTCAGTACCAGACCTGCAGCTAGATATAGCTCCTGGCCAGCTTCATGGCAAATTGTTTCTGTTCAGATGGACTCCAATATCTGGAGTGGATTGGCTATCACTAGTAGAACTATCTCTAAGTCTATCACAGCTATACTTTGCCTTTAGTTTGGAAAAACTTGTTCTTCACTCCTCTGATTATTTCTGGCTCAAAAGCGTCCTCTATTCAGATGCCAAATGCCCCCTGTAATCCTTTATGCTGCAGAGCTCATTTGTACTTCAGCAATTTGGGATTATTATCTCTGTTGTCTTGCCAGCCATAACAACATGGTCCATTTCAAAATAATGAAGCAACTTAATTATAGTTCTGGACAGCATCCACAGGTGTACCTGGAAAGCATTGTTTCAGTAATTTGTGCATGTAAGCTACCATGCTCCCACTCTCAGCTCCCTCAGGCAAGCAAAAAAAATGCTGAGGTTTTCTTATTCTTCTACTTTCTCCCTACCTGACGTAAGCATTAAAAAAATGCTCCGATTTTCTTAGTCTTCCACTTTCTCTATTACTACTAATACTAATCATTTGTATAGTGCTGTGGGAAGTCTGATCTGCCTTTGTAATGCAATCAAAGGTCTTGTTTCTCTTCCTGTTTCACTCCTACTTGTGGATTTGGCCTTGGACCATTTCTAATCTCTCCAGGAACAAATCATATTTTTTCCCTATTTGATTCACCACCGTCTCTGTGATCTCCAGTTTTGCTGCTCAAATTTCTATTAGGACCATCAATTAGAACTAGGGTTTTTGCCAGGTACTTGTGACCTGGATTGGCCACTGTGAAGACAGGATATTGGGCTACATGGACCATTGGTCTGACCCAGTAAGGCTATTCTTATATTCTCATGTAAGAAGTTATCACAATTTAGTTTGGATTCCTCCATCATGCTGCTCATTGCCACTTTCAGTAAATTTCCAGGCCAATCTAGTCATCACCAGATCCTGATTAGGAGGACTTAGTCACATACAGTATATTCCATTAATGGTGGGGATTGGTTTTGACTTCAGCTTCAAGATTTTTGGCTTTTGAGCTATTTTCCACTCCTTTCAAGTCTCAAATAGGCCTCATCTCTTCCTATACTATTTTCTGGTTTAAGAGTTCATTCTCTAGAGGAATCTGGAGAGGCAAATGTGGAGTTAACCACATTTGACTAAGTATAGCTGTACAATTAGAATCCCCTGCTTCTGCATAATTTGCAATGAACACTCCCCATGGATCTTCTCTACTCTCCCAACATCTCTCTTGATAGCCCTCTACTAATCATACCCAGGATCCTTCCCCAAATACACTCAGTCTTCCTGATACCCTTTTACCTACCTCTAGAAGCAGGTATGATACCCAATCACTTCTGCCTCTGGCATCACCATCTTTCAAAATGGCAATACCTGATCCCAAATGGTCTGTCTGCCAATATTTGCCATACTGACTGACCCCCCAGTGACATGTTGGGATACACAGCAAGAGCAAGGGTTGAGGCACTGCTATTTTGAAAGATTACAATGCCAGAGACATGAGAAAATTGGGCTTTGCTCCTGCCTTTAGAGGTGGGTTTGGGGAGGGCAGGAAGGCTGAAGCAGTGTCACCTGAAATATGTTTTTAAAGGTGGTTTCCGGGTGTGCAGGAAGTCCACAGGGTGAAGGGGTTGGGCACTTGGGCCGCAATGATTTTTTTTTTTTTTGGGGGGGAGGGGGGTTGTGAGAGAAAGGAATGTCAGAATGATGTCCAAGGGAGGTACAAGGGACGTTCAATAATCTATCTACCTTAGTAGGGAAAAAAAGAGTTTTCAAAAAAATTTATTTTTCAATATAGGCCCTTGATAGCTCCATACACGTCATCCACTTTTACTACAATGACTAACCCCTTTGAAAAAAATTCAAACCAGGACGTCACAGCTTCCTTGAGGTCTTCATCATTTGAAAACCACTGTCCATGGAGACTTCTTCAAAACTCAGAACAGGAAATAATCCGAGGGAGCCAGGTCAGGACAGCAGGGTAGATGGTTCCATTGCTGATACCCAGATTCTTGGATGGCAGACTGATTTTTGTGATATGTGCACTGGAGCAATGTCAGAAGAAGCAGTACGCCTGCTGTGAGTTTTCTTCATCTTTTCTTATTGATTGTCTCCTGCAAAGCGATCACTGGGTTGGCATAATTCTCCCCGGTTATGGTTGTCTTGTGTGGCATGAACTCCAGAAGCAAAAGTCCTTCATCATCCCAGAAGACAGTTGCTATGACTTTGCCTGCAGATTTTTCTGTCTTGAACTCTTTTGGAGTGGGAAATGACAAGTGCTTCTACTGTATTGACTCCATTTTGTACTCAGGATCTCTGTGAGAGACCCAAGTCTCATATCCAGTGACCAAATGATGAAAAAAAATTCACTTGGTCTTCATGGAGCATCTCCAAGTTCTCCTGACTGCACTGGAGCCTCATAACCTTCTGATAAGGTGACAGCATCTTTGGAACCCATCTTGCATTAATCTTGGATATGCCCAACTTTTCATTAATTATTTTCCAAACTTTTCCTGTAAAAGATGCCCATTTCTTCAGCTATTTGGAAAACCTTAATAAATCTGTCTTACAAAATTAAATCCTCAACTTTCTTGCACATTTCTGTGGACATTGCTTCCACAGGCCATCAAGTGTGAGGGTCATCTTCAATGGACTCTCTACCCCACTTAAACTGCTTGCTCCAAAACTTTACTTTGTAGGATGATGGGGCAGACTCACCATAAACTGCACCCATGTGCACATGGATCTCCTTTGGCTTTTTCCCTTCTTTTGTGAGAAATGATATCATTGAACGGTGCTCCAAATCTAGCAGTTTCTTACTTGATTCACATAAAGACTTTTGACATCCTGTCTCTTGGAATGTTAGATTCACACTGAGCTGCAACTGTGCATGAGTAACTTTAAGACACATCACACACAGACTTGTTTCAACATGCTTGCTACTTTCTTTCATACTCAGGTAGATAAATTATTGAACACCCCTCACATTTCCGCCACCAAGGCATTTATTTGGAGGGAGGAGGTGTGCAAGAAAGCCACTAAGGCTACCATGGAATTTTTGCGGGAGGTATAAAAGGGCCACCATGAATTTTTTTGGTGGGATGGATGAGGTGTCAAGGGGGGTGCAAGGTGCAAAATGGCCATGATTTCCTGGAGTGGATATTATGTTCATTTAGAGTTCCTTCCCATTTTACCCTCCATTACCACTTAAGCCAGCAATGTGGCTACAGTCCTCTTCCAGAGACCATGGAGCAAGTATTTCTTGGTGTGCACCCCGTGTCTGACCATTAGAAGGGCCATTTTTTGATGCACAGAACTCCCTATCCTCTAAGGCAGGGTTTCTCAACCTGCGGTACGCGTACCCTAGGGGGTACATGGACCACCTGTTGGGGGTATGTGGGCTGACCGTCTGTTGCCGCTCGCCGCCCGCTCTATTTAATTACCCCCTGGCTCCACTGCTGCCACAACTCCAAAAGGGCCAGCGCGTGCAGAGATTGCACACCGCCGGCTCATAAGCCTTCCCCAGACGTCAATTCTGACGTCGGAGAGAAGGTCCAGGCTAGCCAAGCATAGAAGGTCTGGGCCAGCCAATGACCTTCTCTCTGATGTCAGAACTTACGTTGGGGTGAAGGCTTGTGGGCTGGTGGCGTGCAATCGCTGCACATGCCTGCCCTTCTCTTCCTGGAGTTGCGGTGGGGAATAATTAAATGCGGGAGGAGGAATCGGCAGGGGGTAGGCAAACTTCAGCATGGCAGGGATGAAGGACAAAGGCTAGAAGGCAGTGAGGGAGGAGGGGGCACGAACTCAGGACACAGGAAGGAGGGAGGGAATAGAAAGAGACAACTGTTGGGCCTGAGTGTATGAGTGATAGGGAAAGAGTTGGTGCACATGGGGAAAGGAAGAGGAATGTTTGGCATAGTGATGGAGGGAGAGATGTTGTATGGTGTTGGAGAGGGGTGATAGAAAGAGAAATGGGCATGGGGCTGAAAAATAATCTGGGGGATGAGAGAGGAAGAAAAGTTGAACTCATGGTGGGACAGAGATGTTGGTTGGGGAATGGAATGAGGTCTAGAGGAAGGACAGACAGACAGAAAGAAATACCGTATGCACAGTCAGAAGGAAGTGCAACCAGAGACTCATGAAATCACCAGACAGAAAGAAAGAGACAGAAATAAAACACTGGATGTATAGTCAGAAGGAAGTGCAACCAGAGACTCATGAAATCACCAGACAGAAATAAAATACTGGATGCACAGTCAGAAGGAAGTGCAACCAGAGACTCATGAAATCACCAGACAGAAATAAAATACTGGATGCACAGTCAGAAGGAAGTGCAACCAGAGACTCATGAAATCACCAGACAGAAATAAAATACTGGATGCACAGTCAGAAGGAAGTGCAACCAGAGACTCATGAAATCACCAGACAGAAATAAAATACTGGATGCACAGTCAGAAGGAAGTGCAACCAGAGACTCATGAAATCACCAGACAGAAATAAAATACTGGATGCACAGTCAGAAGGAAGTGCAACCAGAGACTCATGAAATCACCAGACAGAAATAAAATACTGGATGCACAGTCAGAAGGAAGTGCAACCAGAGACTCATGAAATCACCAGACAGAAATAAAATTCTGGATGCACAGTCAGAAGGAAGTGCAACCAGAAACTCATGAAATCACCAAGACAACAAAAGTATTTTCAATTTAGTGGTCAAAATGTGTCAGTTTTGAGAATTTATATCTGCTGTCTATATTTTGCACTATATATGTCTATTTTTCTATAGTTGTTACTGAGGTGACATTGCATATTTTAAAGTCATTTGCCTTGACTTTTGAAACCCCCCCGAATATAAATGATAATTAACATTTTCTGTGCATACAGTGCTCTGTTTTTTTTTTATTTTGTAGTTACCATTAAGTAATTAATAATATTATATTGTGTTTATGTGAAAAACGGATGGAAGAAATTGCATTACAATTAGTATTATTATTAATCTAATCTAATATTTGTGTGTTGCTCATACCTATTCAGGCTGTGGGCGACTTACAGAGAGAGTTAAAGGGGCAAGGGGGAACTTGGAAAGGAGGCCTTAAGGGGAAGGAAAGGAGGGGAGTGGGAAAGGCTCTGTTGACAGGTAGGAGTAGTCTGAAACATCCGGAATATGATGAGGTTAGGTTCAATTTAAGGAGAGATGTGTTGATTCAGCGGTAGAATAAGAGGGAGGTCAGGGGTGGAGTTTGGGCGGGGGTACTCGTTTGGAACTTGTTAGGCTTAGGAAGTACTTGGTTTGAAAAGATTGAGAACACTGCTCCAAGGGCTGTGAAAGCTGCTAAGGAGCACCTCCAACCAACCTGAACAGTTCAGGCTGGAATCCTGGCTTAATTATTTTTAAACCCATTTTTATATTTTTAAAATTCTAATTCTGTGATAACAATCCAGATCTCTAAAGCAAGCAGCAATATTAGAAACCAGGTTCAACTCTGAACCACATTTTTTTAAACCCCACACTTTGAAAACAGATGCAGTTTCCACCATCATAGCCCCACAAACACAAATGATCAAGAGAGGAGTTATGTGATCAAATTTGGTCTTGCCTGTGATGAGTTTAATGGCAGCATTTTGTACTAGTTGTAGTCATGAGAGATCTTTGGAACGAGAGCAGTAGTACAGGAAATTATAGTAGTCGATATTAGTAATTATTACATTACATTACATTAGTGATTTCTATTCTACTATTACCTTGCGGTAGAGAATGACACGGTGGCGGTTTACCCGCGGCCACCGCATTTTAGCCGCGGGTCACCCGCCGAAATGGGGAACGAAAACTAGCAATCGCTGCGGCGACGGGGACAAGGCCATTCACCGCTCGTGGGGCGGTGAATGGTCTTGTCCCCGCAGTGAGGCATGAAGGATCGCACGGTCCCCGCAGCACACACCCGCCTGCCCAATCGATCCTAGTGTTTAGCCAGCTCTCTCCCTTCTCCTCACCTTAGTTTGTAGGTTTTCTTTTTCGGCGACCCGCACGCTATCAGAGAGCCGCGCACCCGCTGCTGCTCAGTTTCGATCTTCTGCTCTGACGCAACCGGAAACATGAAGTTGCAGCAGAGCAGAAGATTGAACACTGAGCAGCCGCGCGTGCGCGGCTCTTTGGGAAAGCGTGCATGTCGCCGAAAAACAAAACCTACAAATTAAGGTGAGGAGAAGGGAGAGAGCTGGCTAAACAGTAGGATCGATTGGGCAGGCGGGTGGTGGTTGCGGGGACCGTGCGATCGCTCGTGTTCCCGGCTCAAATTGGAAGGAGGGAGTGAAAGGGAAAAGGATTCTGGGCCAAGGGGATGAAGACGGAAAGAAAAAACCCACAGCAGGAAAGAAAGGGAAGGACAGGCAGGTGAGCCAGATGCTAGAAGCAA
Source organism: Geotrypetes seraphini (assembly GCF_902459505.1). Classification (NCBI taxonomy): domain Eukaryota; kingdom Metazoa; phylum Chordata; class Amphibia; order Gymnophiona; family Dermophiidae; genus Geotrypetes; species Geotrypetes seraphini. The sequence continues at coordinate 140,557,647 of NC_047085.1, forward strand.
GGGGGGGGAGGGGAAGAAAGAGGGAAAAAAGCTAGATGGGGTTGAAAAGAAGAGACACACTGGTATGGAAGAGGAAGATAGAGGAAATCTGGACATAGGAAGGTAACAGAAAGAGGGGAAATTATGTGCATGGGGCATAGGGACAGTGACATAAAGGGGACATGCCATGGGGATGGTATATGGACACAGGGGGGGGCAATGGCAGATACATAGGGGAGATATTAGAAATGGGGAAAATAGCACAGAAGCGAGATGGTTTGTGGGAATGGGACAGGGACCGAGCTTGCAGGCTCCAGTGGCTTGTACAAATTACATTGTAACGTGCCATGAAAATAAGAGGGAGGAAGGTAGATAGATAGGCCACGCGAGAGGAGCTGAAGGGTAGTAGAAAGGAACAGATGGTAAAGGAGGGAGGGAAGGGTGGTGGTGGAAAGGAATAGGACAGACATTGAAGGAGGGTGGAGAGGAACAGACCCCGAAGGGAAATGTGGAAGACAGAGTGGGAAGAAGACAGATGCCAGACTATGGGAGAGCGGAGGGAAGAAGATGGGTGCTAGACCAATTGAAGGGGGGGTGAAGGGAGAGGCACAGTAACAGCAAGTGGAAGACGCAGAGAGAAGACACACAGTGGATGGAAGGAATTGAATGAGAAGATGTGGAAAGCAGAAACCAGACAACAAAGGTAGAAAAAAAAATTATATTTATTTATTTATTTTTTGCTTTAGGATAAAATAGTATATTAGTTATGTTGATAAAAATTTATAAACAAAGCCCTGCCAGCTGAACATCTCTTTCTCTAGTTCAGCAGCAGGAACTTTGATTTATAAGAAAGGAATAAGCTAAATATTACAGTACTAAGGTTTATATGGATGCAGCGGGGACGGTGACGGGGCGGTGAATGGGATGGCAGTGGCGGTGACGGGGCGGTGAAAGGGATGGCGGTGACGGGGCGGTGAAGGGAACGGCGGTGACGGGGCGGTGCAGAGGATGGTGGGCCGGTGACGGGGACAGATTTTTTCCCCGTGTCATTCTCTACCTTGCGGTTCAAGGCGGATTACATCCAAACTAAAACAAGAATTACATTTCAACTTGAAGTAAGATAAAATTTTAAGGGAGAATTATGGGTTTTAGATAATGTTTGGTAACTAGAAAAATTAGAGAGTACTAAGGGTTTATAGAGTGTTGGATGTTGGGTTAGGATTGTTGTGCTGGATAGGTTTAACGTGTTTTTTGAAGAGTATGGTTTTAATTTCTTTCTTGAAGGTTTTGTAATCTGTGGATGAAGATAACAGAGTGGTGAGTTGTTTGTCCAGCTTAGCTGCTTTGGAGGCTTTTAGGTTGTCATAAAGTTTTTTTTTGTTGTTGTTGTTGTTTTTTTTATGAGGGAATGGATTAAGATGTTGAGTGCTGGAAGTGTTAGAAGGGGAGAAATAGAATAGACCATGTGCAGCTTGTAGTAACAGTATTATACAGTGTAAGAGATTTGGGAATGGAATGTTAGTTTTGAGTCTAAGATCACTCTTAGGAGTTTCAACGATGGAACTAAATGGACAACTGTATTGGTTAAACGGATGGGTGCCGAGGTATCCTGAAATCCATTGTGAGAAGAAAAGAAGAGCCTTGGATTTTTGTGGATTAAGCATTAAAAGGGGTTTTCGTGAAGCCAAGTGGTGATTTTATCAAGATTGTAGTTTGTATATGCTATTTGTTGTGGATCCATGGGGCTGAGCAGATGTAAAAGCTGCATATTGTTGGTGTAGACATACGGAGTGAAACCTATGGATTGTGAGAATGAGAAGGGAGGGGACATAAAGACATTGAAAAGAGTAGGAGCTAATAAGGATCCCTGGGGAACTCCATATGGTAGGGTAAAGGAACTAGAGGAGCGTTCCTGGAATCGGACTATATATTGACAATTGTACAGATAAGAGGTGAACCAGTCAAGTGTAACGTCTGTGATACCAATCGGAGGTGTATCAGAGGGATAGTGTGATCAATAGTGTCAAAGACTGCAGTAAGATCTAAAGAAATTAAGAGTGCAGGATTGTGGCGAAAGAAATAGTGAGGCCTATGAGGGATGTTTCAGTGGAGTGGTTTTTATGAAAGCTAGGTTTAGGTGTAGTGCATTGGTTTATTTCTAGATGGAGGAAAACATGCTTTTCAATGATTTTGGCATAAAATTGTAGGTTAGAAATCAGACGATAATTGTTGGGGTCGTTTTTTGTTTCTTGTTGTCTTTGAGTTTTGGATAAATGGTTGCTATTTTCCAGTTCCTTTAATCAGTTCTATACAACCTAACACCTTGCCCCCCCTCCCCCCATTGTAACATTAATACATTTTTAAATCCACATAAATACATGATCACCTGAACCTTAGCTTCTACCTCACTCCCTAACAATCATATCATTCCCTTTATTCCCACACCTCACTTTCATGTTAATCTCCTCCACACTACCTTCCAGCCAGAAGGAAGTGGTGGTAGAGAACGGTGCTTCATACCTGCTGCTTCCTCACTGTTAGTGGGACTGCTGACTCTCATGAGACCACAGGACCCTATGTTGCTCTGACTGCAGAGGTAAACCAATAGAGGGGGTGGCAGAAGGCAAGAAATGCTGCTAGCCAGTTCCTCTCGCTGACTGGAGTACAGAGAAACTTATGTTGACAATAGCTCTGGCCCATCACCATTTTTCTTGCTAACAGCAAAAATCTGTTTTGGAAGCCACTGAAGTAGCCCATCTGACAGGTCATCCCTAAACAACTGGGTCTGAGCCATATGCACACAGTTTACCTATGCTTTCATCCTGCCTTGATGGCACTCTTTGAAGAGGCGATTAGCACAAACCTAGATAGAGCAGTAAAATGAAGATGTGCCAGAACACAAAGATCCAAATTAGATGCTGAACAAAAAGGAGGGGGAGGGGTAATTTTATAATGCATGTGTCAGGCAAATCTGTATTTTGCATAGGGAAAATGGCTGCTATAAAAGCTGCATGGGAGTTTGCACGTGTAGAACAATGCATGCTTTTACATGCTCTGTGTATAGGCCATTTCTGGGGGTATAGCTACATTTACACGCATAGGGTACATGAACATATTTACCCCTTCTTTGCATGCAACAGGTGTAAATTTCTGTAAGAACGTGTAGGGTTACCATATGTCCAGGAAAACCCGGATACGTCCTCTTTTTAGAGGACTGTCTGGGTAACCAGATTTTTTTTTTAGGGGGAATCTGTTTGGGTTTAGCTGGTCCGCATGCCCACCCAGTTTGGCAGGGCCAGCTCTCCCAGTTGTCCCACTTACCTCCTCCCTGATCATTGTAACTGAATCTTCGGGCAATGGCAGCGGCAACATGGTGAGCTTGCTGCTGCTGCCAGGCTGCCCTGAAAGTGGCCTCTCTCTTCAGATCCAACCACATGGGAACAGGAAGTCGCAGCCGAGGCGTCTGGGGCAGGCTGACGGCAGCAGGCTCACCTTGTTGTCGCTGCCGGCTGCCCAAAGATTCAATTACAGCAGCGTGGGGGGAGGGTGTCAGGAGCTGCAGAGAGAGATCATGAGGGAAAGTTAGCAGCAGTGGAGGTGGGAGGAGAGAGGTCTGAAAAAGCAGCTTTGGAAATGGGAACAACTAGAGCTGAAAAAGCAGCTTCGAAAATGGGAGCAGGGAGAACTGGGGAGGGGAGACAGATGAAGAAACAGCATGGAGGGAGGAAGGGCTGGAGAAAAGAACATGGAGTAAGGTAGTGTTGGATGGGAGGGAGAAGAGAGAGAGGAGGGGTTTGGAAGAAGAGAGAAAAAGAAAGAAAAGTACCCACAGGGGAGGGGGAGAGAGAAAGCAAATGCACTAAAAGGGGAAGGGGGAAATGGGTGAAAAGGTAGGGAGGACATTGGGTGGGGGGTGAGGTGGGGATATGGGTGGAGTCATGTCTTCTTTTTTTTGTCTTCACAAATATAGTAACCTTAAACGTGTGGACCCTGCCCTAATAGGGCTGGTTCTGAGAGTTTATTGTATAAAAGGTGCATAAGAGCTTATATTGCCTTTATAATATAAGTCCCTTTCTGAAGATTTCACATTAGCGCCCTTTTATGAAATTACTCCGAATTTAAGGCCATTTTATAGCAGGATACCAAGGTTAAATAAGCAGGAAGAAGTCTTTTTTGGTATGCTATACAGAAGTTGACTTTATAAAAGCAGTAATGTGCCTACATTCAAGGTGTGGACATCATACCTGCTTGAAAGCAGATGTATTTTCACGTAGATAATGCGCACCCGTGTAAAACGCGCACACGGGTATAGTGCGCGAAAAACACAAATTTATGTACATAAATTTTTATATACCGCGCACACCCGTATACCGCACATGCTGCCCGACTCTCCTTTCGCCCGCCCCGACTCTCCTTTCCCCCTTGAAGTCCTGGCCCTACCCTGAAAGCCTGATGCCCCCCCGACGTCCGATTCACCCCCCCGCAGGACCACTCGCACCCCCACCCCGAAGGACTGCTCGCACGCACCCGCACCCTGAAGGAGCGCTCGCACTCCCACCCTGAAGGAGCGCTCGCACCCCCACCCGAAGGAGCGCTCGCACCCCCACCCGAAGGACCGCTCGCACCCCCACCCGAAGGACCGCTCGCACCCCCACAGCCTCCCCCCCTCCCCCATGGAGAAGCTGTCTACCTTGTTTCCGGATGCCAGCGAGCCCAGCTGTTTCCTCTACCGGCGGTCCCGCCCCTTCTCTGAGCCCTGCTGCGCTGCTTTTTCTTCCGGCGGTCCCGCCCTTTCTCTGACATCAGAGAAAGGGCGGGACCGCCTGAAGAGGAAGCAGCGCAGCACAGGTCCTTCAGGGTGGGGGTGCGAGCGGTCCTTCGGGGTGGGAGTGCGAGCGCTCCTTCCGGGTGATGAATCGGGCGTCGGGGGGGGGGAACTATGTAAAAAAAAATTTGTACAATGCGCTATATGCGCAAGGGTATGCGCGGTTTGTAAAAACCATGTATAACGCGCGCGTTATATGCGAGAAAATACGGTAAATGTTAGTGCACACATTGTAAAATGTCAGGTGTTGCAGCGGTGACACGAAGTCCTACTGCTAATGCTGGCTGCTCTAATGCCAAAAAAACTCCCAAAAAAATACTGCACAAGATACTAAATAGAAACCACAAACAGCAGCAAAAAAGTCTAATAGGCTTTCAAAGTAGCTCACTCTATCTACCGCACTGAACTTCCAATAGTATCATATAACATGTGAAGGGGGGATCCTCCGTGTGAAGGCTCAGCGAAAGGAGAAAAATCTCCAGTGCTCACATATTCTGGTGAAGGTCTAATAACCTCCACCTGCACACCATCATCGGGTCCCTCCCGTGTGCACAAGCCAACCAAATAAATCAGTGAACAAACTAATAAGTACTCTAATGCAGCAGTCATTCCGTGCCACATTTACCTAGCACTGGAGGCATGGCTTAATGGTTTTTGCACTACCACTAAGAACATAAGAATTGCCGCTGCTGGGTCAGAGCAGTGGTCTATCGTGCCCAGCAGTCCGCTCACGCGACAGCCCTTTGGTCAAAGATCAGTGTCCTAACTGAGACTAGCCTTACCTGTGTACGTTCTGGTTCAGCAGGAACTTATCTAACCTTTTCTTGAATCCCTGGAGGGTGCTTTCCCCTATAACAGTCTCTGGAAGAGCGTTCCAAATTTCTACCACTCTCTGGGTGATGAAAGAACTTTCTTACATTCATACGGAATCTATCCCCTTTTAACTTTAGAGAGTGCCCTCTCGTTCTCCCTACCTTGGAGAGGGTGAACAACCTGTCTTTACTAAGTCTATTCCCTTCATTATCTTGAATGTTTCGATCATGTCTCCTCTCAGTCTCCTCTTTTCAAGGGAGAAGAGGCCCAGTTTCTCTAATCTCTCACTATACAGCAAACTTCCAGCCCCTTAACCATTTTAGTCACTCTTCTCTGGACCCTTTCGAGGAGTACCGTGTCCTTCTTCATATACGGCGACCATTGCTAGACGCAGTACTCCAGGTGAGGGCGTACCATGGCCCGGTACAGCGGCATAATAACCTTCTCCAATCTGTTTGTGATCCCCTTCTTAGAACTTGGAGGTGGCAGGTTCAATTCCTGTGCGGTTCCCTCTGAAAATGCTCACATTAATGTCACTCTCCATTTTGTTGTGCTGACTGGATAGACTGTTCAGGGTCTTTAATGCTGAGGGGAATTCTGCGCAAAATTTTTGAAAATTCTACGCCGTTTATTTGTAGTGTTTTTGTACAGAATTTCCCCATCCTAAGGCCCAAAACTTTCTCCTATTTCCCTGTTCAAGCTACAGCCTCCCCCACCGTCCCCTTTGTCTACTCTCCCACCCACCCTTCCCAATGGTATATTCGTATTTCTCTGCCTTTCCCCCCCTCATTGTACTTCTGGAGCTGGCTCTCCCCCTCCCCCACAGATATCACATGGCAGGAGAAGGCGGATGTTCACAAATGATCTGGTCTAAACTGGCAGAGGAGGAGGAAGTGACCCAATGTGCAGCGGTTCACTTCTTTCTCTTCTTCCTGCCATACAATCTCTGCAAGGGAGAGTGGAGAGACACCCGATGATTGCACCGAGCAGAATTCTGCATGTTCTGTAAAGTGGGGGGAATTCTGTGCAAATACTGCACAAAATTCCCCCAGGAGTAGGTTTTTATCTGCCATCTCTTCATTTAATATGCATGTATAAACTGCAACCTTGCCTCTTCTTTGACCTGATCGTTCTGCACTGCACATACTCGTAAGAAAAAACTAGTATGTGACCATTGCTAGGAAACAGGTAACTAGATCTTTAAAAACAAAAAATGGTTTTAATGAATTGTTTGCACAAACAATCTGTAATACTAAACCATTTATTTTTTTCATCAAAACAGGACATCTATTAATATTCAGTCCCACCCCCAATCCCGCCCTAGCCCCACCCTCAACCTAGCCCCGCCCCCAATTTTTCCCATTCATTTTCATGTACACACAATATCTTATTAATTCATAATGGTAAACATAAAATATAAAAAGCCCCACAAAGCACACTGTACACAGAGAAAATGTTAATGATTTACAAGTTTCAGGGTTTTTTCAAAGATGTCAAGGCAGATTACTTTAAAATATGCAATGTCACCTCAGTAACTATAAAAAAAATAGACAAATATAGTGCAAAATATAGACAGCAGATATAAATTCTCAAAACAGACACATTTTGATCACTAAATTGATAATAAAATCATTTTTCCTACCTTTGTTGTCTGGTGATTTCATGAGTCTCTGGTTGCACTTCCTTCTGACTGTGCATCCAATCTGTCTTTCTTTCGCATTCAACATTTCTTTCACAATCCAGCCCCATCCCCTTTGGGTCCAGGTCTCTCTCTCTCTTTTCCCTCTGTTACCCTCCCCAGATTCAGTGTCAGATCTCCTTTCTACCTTTGTTCCAGGTCTCCCTCTCTCTCACCCTCTGTTTGAACCTCCCATAGTCCTCCATCTGCCTCCTGTCTTTCCCCTTTCATCCAAGCCTTTTTCTCTGTAGTCTTTCTAATGTGCTTACAACCCCCCCCTTTCTCTGCCTCTTTCTCTCCTTCTTTCCTTCCTCCCTCCTTCCCTCCCAGCATATTTTAACACATCTCTCTCCTCCTTTTTTTCCCCTCAAATCTAGTATCTGTCTCTTTCCTCTTTTCCTTCTCCCAGGTCTGGTATCTGTCTTCTCTCTTTCCCCCATGCTCTGGCATCTCTCACTCCGCTCCCTTCCTCCTGTTCTTCCCTGGTCTTTCTTCTCAATTTTTCTGCCTCTGTCTAAATTCTTTTTTACTATTCAGTCCTCAATTTCCCTCTTTCACTGTGTCTACCTATAGCTTGCCACGTCTTTCCCTCACCCCTTCCAGTAACTAACTATATCCTTTTCCCTCAATCCTGCATGTGTCCTTTTTTCTTTCAAGTGTCTGCTCCCCCTGTCCCTCACACTTCCATTCAGCGGCTGTCCCTCCTCTCCCCCACACTTCCATTCAGTGTCTGTTTCCCTCTCTCTAACTTTTCCATCTACTGTTCACCCTCTATCTTGCCTCTTCCATTCACTGTCCTCTGTGCTCTTTCCATTCAGTGTCCGCCCTCTCTCTCTGCCATATGGCATCTTCCCTCTTTCTATGCTCCTTCCATAAACTATCTATCCTGTGCCCCTTCTATCATTTGTACATGATTGATTTCAGCTCTGTCACCTCTCTGTTTTTCTCTCTCTGTTACCACCCCCTCCCCTATGCTCTGGCATCTCTCTCTTCTCCTTTCTTTCCTTCCCACCCCACGGTCTGGCATCATCCCTTCCCTGATTCCCAGCATCTCTCTCCTTTCCTTTTCTTCCATCTCTCCCTCCCCATCCCTCCCCCTCCATGCTCTGACATTTCCTCCTTCCTTTCCCCCTTGGTCTGGCATACCTTCCTCCTTCCCTCCAAGCCCTGGCATCTCCTTTCATTCCCTCCAGTTGGGTACAGCCACACTCTCCCCAATTCTCTCCCCCTTTGCTCCCTTTCCTCCTTTTGTCACCCAAGGCCTGGTGTCCTGAACTTCATCGAGCAGCAGCAGCATTCACAATTCACTGCTGTTGCCGGCTTCAGGCCTTCCTCTCTGTCGGGTCCTGTCTTCATGCCCAAAGGTAATAGCGCCAGGCCTTAGAGCACCGAGGTAGACCGCTTCTCCCCCCTCTCAGCCGAACCCCTGCTGACCCTCCCTCCAGTAGCGTCGGCAGCTGCAGCATGCTAAAAAGGCTGCTTCGCGGCTTTCTCCTGCCGGTGTGTCCCTCTGCCGCATCACTGATGACGTCATCAGTGATGCTTCACCGGCAGGAGAAAGCCTCGAAGCAGCCTATTTAACGTGCTGCAGCTGCCAACGCTACTGGAGGGAGATTTGCTGCTCGGTCATCTCGCTGGGAGGGTCGGAAAAGTTTGCCTGGGGGGGAGAGATAGGAGGGTCAGCGGGGGCCGAGCGATGATGTTGCCGCTGCTGAATCCAGGCTGTGATCCCCTGTCCCTTTGTCCCCACTCACAGTCCCGTTCAAAACGGGACGTATGGTCACCTTATGTAATACAAAAGTCCAAACCATATCTTTTTATGTGAAAAAAGCCGGTGAAGGAGGCAAGCAGTGGTCACCGGAGCTGCGTTTTATAGCAGGTCAGAGGAGAATTTTAAAACTATTTAACTTCAGGGAAAGCTCATCGGAGGTCGCAGGCAGCGTGGGGTAGGCGAGAGTTAGCTCCGCCCACCCCCACCGCGTCATTAACAGAGCGACTCGGCTCCCCCATTAAAAGGGAGAGCCGAGGAGAGAAAATCCAGCCGGTGAAGGAGGCAAGCAGTAGTCACCGGAGCTGCGTTTTATAGCAGGTCAGAGGAGAATTTTAAAACTATTTAACTTCAGGGAAAGCTCATCGGAGGTCGCAGGCAGCGTGGGGTAGGCGAGAGTTAGCTCCGCCCACCCCCACCGCGTCATTAACAGAGCAACTCGGCTCCCCCATTAAAAGGGAGAGCCGAGGAGAGAAAATCCAGCCGGTGAAGGAGGCAAGCAGTGGTCAACGGAGCTGCGTTTTATAGCAGGTCAGAGGAGAATTTTAAAACTATTTAACTTCAGGGAAAGCTCATCGGAGGTCGCAGGCAGCGTGGGGTAGGCGAGAGTTAGCTCCGCCCACCCCCACCGCATCATTAACAGAGCGACTCGGCTCCCCCATTAAAAGGGGGGGGGGCAACGGTGCGCAGCCGTTTGGCGCGCAGCCTTTGCGAAGACGCCTTACGAAAGAGCCAGGAAGCATACTAATAATCCCAAATCGCAAGTGTAGTATCATATACAAGCCCAGACAGTTGGTACGGAAGGAGGACTACAAACACAACTCGCTGGTATAAAGGATTAACATATAAGACACAGGCAGATCGAAGGAGGAACAGACTACGAGTACCCACGGAAGTCAGAAGATGAGCTTTCCAGTCTTCTGCACAGGATGCAGTATGTATGACTACCTCCCCTCAGGGACTACGGCATACATTTGCAGTCGGTGCAGGGAGCTGGAAAGCCTGAAACAGCAAGTCTGGTTGCTGGAGGGAACGGTGAAAGAACTAGAAGAACTTCTCATAAATAAAGAGGAAAAGCGCACACAGGAGAGGTTGCTTGTGGAGTCCAGCACCAGTGAAGTGATTGAGGAACTGGAGAGATACATCGAGGACGCCCACCAGCAGATCGTGGAGATTCCAGGGCTTGAGATCAACAACCGAACAACCCATGAGGATGAAAAATTTGAAATGGAAGGAGGCACCAAACTAATTGACGGGAAGGTAGCAACGGAGGCCGTAAATGTCCACATACTCAGCAGAGATGATTGTCAATCTGGGGTTGAACCACAAAAGGAGAATGACAGGACTTATACCATGGATACGGATTTAAGACCCCCCGAGGAACCTCCAACATAAGAAGATTGGGATCATAGTTGGAGATTCCATCATAAGGAATGTGGATAGCCACATGGCGGGAGGAAGAGAGGATAGACTGGTCACCTGCCTGCCTGGTGCAAGAGTGAAGGATGTGGCCGGCAGGATCACCAGGATCATAGACGACGCAGGAGGAATGGAAACTGCCGTGATTATACATGTGGGAACCAACGATGTTAGCGGACAGAAATACAACAGGGAGGAAATGAAGGACCAACTCCGCTCACTCGGAAGAAAATTGAAGGTCAGGGAGGTGAAGGTGGCTTTCTCGGAAATCCTCCCGGTACCGAGAGCGGACGCAACTCGACAGGATGAACTGAGAGAAGTAAACGCATGGATGAGGCGATGGTGCGGAGAAGAGGGCTTCGATTTTGTGCGAAACTGGACAACATTCTGGTGAAGAAGCAAGTACTATAGGAAGGACGGCCTACACCTCACCAAACAGGGAGCTAGAGTCCTGGCTGAGAACATGAAGAAGTCCATTGAGAAGGCTTTAAACTAAAGATCAGGGGAGAGCCGACAGTCGACAACCAGTCGATGGCCCGGACACCAGGATATCCTGAGGAGGAAACTTCATGCAACCGCAAAATTACAGAGGAAGTACACGAAAGAACTACAAAAGGCAACGAGAAAGATCAGATAGATAGCAAATGTCATCCCAATTTTCAAGAAAGGATGAGACTCACCGGTCTGTAATTTCCCGGTTCACCTCTTGATCCTTTCTTGAAAATTGGGATGACATTTGCTATCCTCCAGTCATCCGGTATTTGCCCGGTTCTGATTGACATGTTAGCTAAGGATTGTAATAGTTCGCCAATTTCTATCTTAAGTGTCTTTAATACTCTTGGGTGAATTCCGTCCGGTCCAGGGGCTTTGTCACTTTTAAGTCTATCAATCTGAAAATATATCATGTCCAACCCCACATGTCCCTGAAAGTCCTATGGTAATAGATACTTGGAATAACTGATATGTGGAGAGTTGTGAGGAAAGCGCTGCTTGAAACCAAAGGTTTTTATGGGGATTGCTTAATTGTACCTTTGGAACTTGGAAATTTTCAATGAAGTCCATCTCAGGAACATCATTACTCCACAGTGTTATTTTTTGGGGGTTTATTTTTTTTGGTGGGGGGCTTGGTTTCAATTATCCACTTTCAACATTTTGGATCTGCTATTTAATAATTGAAACCAAACATTTTCCAAACTGCCCATTTATACACCTAAAAAAGCATTTTGGATGCTAAAATGACTTATAAAATTACCCTCAATATGTGAAGCAGAAAAATCCTAACAAACAAATGTTGCTTATAAAATACAAATATCATCAAAAGTGTTAAGGATGCCTACTGTTCAATACAGAAGTCACAGCAGAGCTCTGCTGCATGAAAGAATAGGTAATTTCCACCACACACAATATATAGACAATTCTGATTTTTTTATTGCTTTCTTTCTGAGAACAGTTGACTCATCTACTTGCCAGAAATTTGAATTTGTTCAAAAAGATGAGGCCATTTGACTGAGAAACATCTTACTGGGCTGTAGAAACTGCACAAGGACTTGCATGAGAGAAAAAATACAGCAATTCTGAACGCTGTAGCTGCAGTGTTAGTCCAGTTGGACAAGTGGAAATAAGTGTCAAATAAGTCACAGGTTACCTTTTTATTGGATTAACTCCATATGCTTCATTAGGTCAGTGAATAAAACAGTCCAGTTACACTGGGGCTAATATTCAGCCTGTGGTGGTCAGCACTTTTTTTTTTTTTTTTTTAAATACTACAGATGCAGACAGAATTAGCCCTAGATATTAAGTTCTGGGCTATAGCTTGACACTGGTACTCAATCTAGGGCATATTTAAGTGGGATTGGATGCCAAAGCTTATGCAGGTCCTGGTTGAATAATCAGTCAGGACCAGTTTAATTCTTTTTAACCCTTCCCCCTCCATGATCCCCCCTCCTGTCCCCTAATATAGCCTCTCTCCTATCCTATTCCCTACCTCCAAGCCCATGATAGTCAGAACCCCCAAAGGCCCTATTTAGAATGTCCCTCCTCCTCAATCTAGATAGGCCTCTGGGCCTGCTTCATATAGTTGGTGGTCCAGTGGGAGTGATGTGGACAGAAGCAGAGCCCATTCGCTCATGCTCTTGCAGCTGCCTGAATAAATTGGCTGCCCTGACCTTTCACAGCAGCTCATAATCCTTGTGTAGTACCATAAGAGGTCATTTTATTCAGGCAACCACAAGAGGCAGGAGTAAGTGGGCTTCACTGTTATCTCATTGCCCCACTGGACTACCATGGAAATAAGGTAGGTCTGGGGACCCTATCTAGGTGGCTATGACTACCACAGGCTGAGGGGAGAAGACGTAGGGAAGGAGGGGCTGCATCAGAGGAAGGAAGGGGATCGCAAGGATTAATATTTATGTGGGTCCCAGCCAAATTTCAGTAGCTAAATGGACCAAATTAGGACAGCTGTTAATCTAATCTAATCTTCCATTTGTAAGTCGCACATACCTATACAAGCTTTTCATTGAATATTGCCAGCACCTGCATCACTACCAAATTCTCCTCACTGCTGTCCCCCTGCACCGCCCCAGGCTTGCCCTTTTCTAAAGGGCAGCCAGAGTCAATATTCAGCAACACCGCCTAGTTAAGTGCCACTGAATGGTGGCCAGGAGTGAACTAAGTGGACTGGAGCATCTCGTGCTTGCTTAAGATTGCTTTGAATATTGGGGACAGAAGGTTTAACTGCACAGATTCATTTAGGTTGCAGACTGTTTTAATGTGCTATTACAACTCAGTAATAGCACATTCAGTAACAAATCAGGTGATCCAGTGTTGAGCCCACATCAACTCTCTTGACTAGGATTGGCAAAAGATATTCTGATATTGGATCATCTGATTTGTTTTGTTTGGTCATTCCCACTGGTTTTTTTTTGTTTTTGCTGTTGCATTATGTGGGGACTCTGTTTTTTTTTCTTCTTCTTCTTTTTTTTTTGGGGGGGGAGAAAACTCAGTAATATCAAGGCAGCCCAAGACCTAGATGAGTCTGTACTAGTTAAACCCATAGTTTATTTAAATTTTGATTAAACACTTATCCAAAGGTGCAAAGCGTTGTACATAGTAATTTAAAATAGCTGGGAGACGAACATTTCTAAATTATTAGACATACACCAACTAAACAAACATGCTTATGACCTGAAAACTTTGGGAAAAAAGGGAAGAACTGCAATTTCTTAGAAAGAATACATAAGAGGAAAATACTATAACTGCATTGTTTTTTCACTGATGGAAAGAGCATAAACTCTTGACAGCTTGCCCTAGATATACTGCTAATCCAATAAAAATATATTATCTATGACTAACTTGTTTGCTTTTGTATGTGGAAATAAGGGTCGAGGAAGATGTCTCAGCACAGCGTGTTGCAAAGGCAACATGGTGGAGTTACTAACATGCACTTTAGTAATTCATGATGTTAAAAACCCCTCTCTTAAAAAATATAAACCCAGTTTAAAAAAGGGGAATATGCCAATATTGTGCTCAAGGTTTTTAGTAACATGACGGTCAGGTATCTGATGTGTGTGATGCCCAAGGTATACAGATGAGATTCCAGTACAGTGGTACCTTGGATTACGAGCATAATCCGTTCCAGGAGCATGCTCGTAATCCAAAATGCTTGTTTACCAAAGCGAATTTCCCCATAGGAAATAATGGAAACTCGCTTTGATACGTTCCCACCCCCCCGAGGCCAGAGTGCTGCTCCCCCCGCTCGCAAAGCCCCCCCCCCCCGCGATCCGGCACCCCCCCGCGAGAACAGGCACCCCCCGCCCGACCAACTTTAACTCCCCCCCCAGTCTGGCACCGGCACGAGAACCGCTCCCCCCCCCGCTCGAATCAGCACCCCCCCCCCCCCCCGCGCGAGAACAGGAACCCCCCGCCCGCCCAACTTTAATCACCCCCCCTTTGGCACCGGCACGCAGCCCACAAGAGCCAGTGCCGGTGCCGCTTGAAGATCTTCTTCTTCCCAGTCTCTGCCGGCTTTGAGCATGCATCTGCGCATGCTCAAGCCCTTCTAATTCTCTTTCTCGCCGAGAGTTCTCCTTTGTCTTGTTGTAAGGTTCCGGTTTAGGCGATTGTTTAGATAGGTGGGGGCTGTACCATTTATTGCTTTGAATAATAGACAGTATAATTTGAATTGAAGTCGTGCTTGTATAGGTAGCCAGTGTGAGTCTAGGTAGGCATCGGTGATGTGGTCAAATTTTCCAAGTGAATAGATAAGTCTGAGGGCTGTGTTCTGAACAGTCTGTAGTTGTTTTATCAAGTTTGTGGGGCATGGTAGATAGAGGATATTACAGTAGTCCACTAGACCTAGGACTAGGGATTGGACTATGAGCCTATATTGCTCTTTGTCAAAGAATTTTCTTATTTTTCATAGATTGCGCAGTTAGAAATGCTTTTTAGGTGGTCTTGCTGATTTGGATCTGCATTGTGCAGCATCTATCTATCGTTACTCCTAGGAGTTTGAGCGTGGACTGTATAGGGTATTTGGTGGCATTTATTTATTTATTAATTTTTTTTACCGTTCTTTATTCATTTTCAAATTGAACAGCAAAGTGCATTTATTTCTAATTCTGTTATGGATGGAGTTTTGTCCTTTTCAAGCAATAGAAAGTTCGTTTTGTCCGGGTTCAGCTTCAATTTGTGGTCTATCATCCATTTTTCCACTACTTCCAGTGTTTTTTTTCAGATTATCTGTTGAAGTGGGATCTGGTGCGTCGAAGGGGAGGAGTATGGTTATGTCACACACGTTGTTGGGGAATAAGACCAGTTCTGGGCAGACTTCTATGGTCTGTGCCCTGAAAATGATGAGATCAAACACAAAACTCCTATCTTTCTCCAAAAATGAATAGACACTGGTAAAATTTATCCTGTAAACCAGTGTCCCTCAAAGTTTCTTGAGAAGGGAGGGACTACACTACGATTTCTTATATTCAGGAAGAGTAAAATCTGCTTTTATAGAACATTGCTACAAAATTGATTTTTAGAGTTCAAAAATATGAGAGGGCTACCCCAATTTTTTAAAATTTTTGGTTTCATTATTGGCTGGTCATGTTTCTTTCAAGATGGCATGCATTGTTTTCAAAACTCAGGGGTCCTTTTACTAAGGCACGCTAGTAAAAGGCATGCTAACGGCAAGGTAGTAATGGATGCATTAGCACGCGTTAGAATTAGCACGCGCTAAGACGCACTAGCGCACCTTAGTAAAAGACCCCTCAGTAATGCTTTGTTCTAAATTATTTTTTTTTTATTCTTCAGTAATTCTAGATTACCTTCCAGAGTTCTGAATAATTTTTTACTTAACTATCCTATCACAATTTAAATGGATTTTTTATTTTTATTTTTCTTTTCAAAGCCATGAAAATTTGGAGCAGTCTCCCACTGCAGATAAGGCTTTGCAAGTCTTATATTTCTTTTTGTTAAGCTTTGAAAGCTTTTTATTTTGAGAAATATTTTTCAAAACTGTAACCATGATTATAAAAAGTTCATTGGCACAAAAACTTGACAAACATGTAATCTCCTGATGAATGTACCAGCCTCCTGTAACTATTTTTGTAAGTCATCAAGAAACTTAAGAGGGAGTGGGTGACTGACAAATGCTGAAAATACAGCAGAATAGTATGTACAGTATTCAACTGTAACTCTCTTTGGAATGGGCTAATACCTATGTATGAATGACAAAGACAACCAGGTATTTCAAAAAGTACAATTTTAGCCAGAGCATGTGTGTAGGATACTCCTCATCACATAGAACAGAAACTGGGACTGCCCATTAGGAAATAATCATATAAGGTCAGTGCACATGTGACAATATATGTGCATAAAATGGCTTTTATAAAATTAGGTCAGGTGTAAAAATATGCGTGTTGAATGAATGTGCATACTTTTACTGTAGGTTTTGGCCAGGGCATAGTCTGAATGCACCATAGACAGAGTCATTAAGCAGGCCATGGTGAATTTGGTCAAGGACCCACTACAGCAGGAAATAAACAACAGAGACTGATGAAAAAGTTAAGAGGATTTTAAAAAAAACAAACAAACCTGTTAAGCGGACTCAAAGGTAAAAGGAGATAAAATATTGCTATTATTATGTTATAAATTCTGCATCTGATTATAGAAGGCACACATGCACTGGTTATAAAACAGGTTTATTTACAAGTCCACCTGAATACTCTAGTACTGCTCTTGATCAGGCTAAGGAGGGGAGGGAAATTTATCAAAGGGCGCTAATATATTAGTGCGTGATAACGCTAAAGACACCCACAGGAATATAATGCGTGTCTTTAGCGCTTAGCGTACAACGTGGTAGCGAGTAGTATGGATGCACAAAACACAAAAATTGCTCCCTGTCCATTGTCTTCTCTCACTGGCGGAGGTGGGGCACTAGTGGGCAAGTCACACAGGTGCAATTATAGCTCCTTATAAAATTACCTTCAATGTGCTTTTGTACAGTACTGCATACACTTCATGCCATATTATATACCCTGTTTCCCCGATGGTAAGACACTGTCTTATTTTTTTTGGAAGGCCAAAATATGCTCTAGGGCTTATTTTAGGGGGGATGCCTTATTTACATTTTTTTCTAAAAAGGGGGGGCTGTCTTATTTGACGGCTGAAGAATCAGTCGGCCGAAAAATCGTACCATGTATGGCCAGCTTTATCCATCATACCATATATTGTACCATTTAATGTCCCCAATGTTCTCCATCAGGGAAACACAGTAAATAGATTATTCTGTAGTGCAGCATCAGAGGGGACTTGACAATGTGAAACCATTGTTTATATACCGTATGCATTTTAAACAGGCTTTATATACAGTAAGTGGTATTGCTCACAGCAAAAGAAACCTGTCTGCGTGTCTCACTTTTGGATGTTCTGGCCGTGAACAAACTCCTGCAGTCTCCGTTAGGGAGGGCTGAGGGAAGCTGCTTGTGTTTCCTTGCGCGGAGTCACGTGCGCACGCTGCAGTCCTGTCACTTCCTCCTCTTCACTTCATGATGAGGCGCGGCACGCAGCCATGGAGGCAAATACGGTAGACGGAGGGACCACACGGAGTCACCCACCGTACCACCCGATTCGGGTAAGCGCAAGTATCGGTGGGTGGCTTATTTGCGGGGGGGTGCCTTATTTTACATTTTTTTCTAAAAAGGGGGGGCTGTCTTATTTGATGGCCCTGCCTTATCATCGGGGAAACAGGGTACCGGTGTATTGCAAACTGTGTGCCATGAGACACTAGGGAGGAGGAGAGGCACCAGCGCCGGCTGACTGTCTATAGGAATTGCCTCTTGCGGTGAGAGGCGCAGCTTGTAGGTAGTCCGCCGCCAGCGCCTCTCCTCTCCGTGCCTCTTCCTTTTCAGCACTCCCTGCTGGCGGCTCAGGGCCCCATCTAGAGGGCCTCCACGCAGGCATGGACGTCGACGTGATGACATCACATTTGCACGTGACATTGCATCGCCGTCCAAGCACTTCCGGGTGCTCTCGAGCCGTGGCCTGCAAAGTTTGCGAGACACTGTTAATATACAGATCACAATATCATCAAGTAAACAGGTATATACATACCCAACTTGGCTACAATCTTGATATGGCACCACTGAAAATATGCTACAGAAGGATCGTCGGCCACTGATGAGGACTATTCTAAAAAGATAAAAAGAAGAAACACAAAGAAATAAATCAAAGAACCACAGTGAAAAATGTTCCCACATGAAGAGAGAATGATAATAAATAAGCTTATTTATTTTTGCTAAACTGCATTATTGCTTTAATTTGTTGCGATGGGACTTAGAAAAATCGCATGATCCAATTCACATGCCCCCACCCAAAGGCCTAAGGGCCCGATTTGCTAACCTGCCTGATCGTGACTGATCCGTGGCAGGCTGACCAATTCACGATGGGACAATATTCAAATGTGGGCTATCGGAGGAAAGCCCACCACCGACCGCTTCTCGAGCGATCCCGACTCAAGCGCAGACCATCTTCTTTGCCTGTAGATGGTCTAGGGATGCTTTTGCTGTCTATGTTTTTAATTTTTTTACTTTACTTTTATTTGCGGGTTTAAAGCGGGTTAAATCCACAGGCTCGCACTGCAGGGAAGGGAGGCAGAGTAGGAGAGTATAGGGGCTGCAAAGGCAGGAGAATCGTGGCTGAGCAGGGTGGCAAAAAGGCTGGAGAATTGGGGCTGAGAGCAGGGTTTTTGCACAAGCGACTGGTCCTCAGCAGTTGCTTGTTTTTGAATCGGCCAGCCCAGTCGGTGTGCCTGAATTTTGTTAGTGAATCGCGTCCTTCCTACTTTGCATGCCGCTTCCCCTCATTTGCATGCACGGATTGGAATCGGATTGGCACAGAGGTTAGTGAATCGGGTCGGAGGAAAAATCGGGTCGCAAACTGATTGGTACACGATCAGTTTGCTTAGTGAATCTAGCCCTGCGTTTCTCAAAGGAGCCCTTTTACTATGCTGCGTTAGGCATTAACGCAACCTAACAGCTTAAAATGACATACTATGGGATGTGCCAAGTCATCGTGTGGCAAGTGCCATTTTAGCACTCATTAATCCACACGCTAAAAATAATTTTCTTTTAGGAGGGGGTGTTTTGGGAGCACTCTTGCACTCATCAGTTAGTAAAGTTACATTATCGCATGAGTCCTTACCACCTAGAAAATGGGTGGCAGAAAGTGCTCACATGGTAATTTTTTTTATTTTTTTTTGGGGGGGGGTAATTAATGGCTGTCTGCTGTGGCAATATTAGCACATGACCATTGTATAGCTGTGGCAAAAGTGGCTCTAGTATGCAGGAAGGACGCACACAAAGCCATGCTAAGGTCACTTTTTGCTGCATGCTTAGTAAAAAGTGTTCCATAGTGACTTACTGAATTAATGTTGTTGTATGGATACAGCCAGGCATGGTGCACCTAATACCCCTGCACCATGCCTGGTGAAATGTGGGGGTGAGGCTTTTTAGTTGTCTCACCGTGACATTTTGTACTCTTAATCGCCGCAGTTCCTTGACAGGCAGACCTGCATATAGCTCATTACAGTAGTCAAGGCATGAAAGTACAAGTGGTGGTGGTGGTGTGGGGGGGCAAGAGGCACCTTGCGGGCCTAGGCCCCACCACTTTTGGTTCAGTCCTCCTCTACAACTGGAGTAGATATTGAATGGTTGGCAGGTATGCCCAAGATCCGCTGTCCAAATTTCCTCAGCAGAACTGAGCATGTGCGAAGAATGCAGACATTGGTAGCTGGAAAGCAGGCCACTGACTGCTTCCTGCTGGGACAGTTCGGGTAGTGGATCTCATCCACCGGTAGGGATTGGGCATCTCCACCAGCAAAGGTAAGATTAACGTTGCAGCAGTGGTCAGAGGGGTTGGAGGTGGAGGAGCAGGAGGAGGAAATGCATGCCCCCCCCCTCAGTCCATTCCCTAGGCTCCCTCTTAAATCCACTGCTGGTTGTGCCCCTGGTTATATTGGTTTTTTCTATGCTTGCTGTGAATTCTCTCATTCATAATTCACTGTCTTGGGCTGCAACTATCAAATCTTCTCATCCTTAGGTTTCAGTTCTCCTCTTCTTAACCATTGATTTCCAGACAGTTCCAAGAGTAGCACTTTATATTTCCCACTGTGCTTGTGTATTTACCACTTGTTTTTCTGTGTCGGCTGATTTACTTATTTAAAAAGTTTGTTCTTCTGCTTTGCATATTCTGTTGGTTCCATCCCTGTACAGGTGGATCATCACTCGTGTACCTGGACTTTAGCAAAGCATTCGATAGCGTACCACACCGCAGGTTACTGAGCAAGATGAGTTCTATAGGATTAGGTAACACATTGACCAAATGGGTTGGGAGCTGGCTTGGAGGTAGGCTCCAAAGGGTGGTGGTGAACGGCACCCCCTCCGAAATGACGGAGGTGATTAGTGGAGTACCACAGGGCTCAGTCTTGGGCCCAATCCTATTCAACATCTTTATAAGAGACTTGGCAGAAGGGCTTCGAGGTAAAATAACATTATTCGCCGATGACGCCAAACTAAGTAATGTAGTGGGCAAATGCACAACAGACGAAGATTCAATGCCCGACAACATGATGCACGACCTACTCCTACTGGAGCGATGGTCTAGGACATGGCAACTCAACTTCAATGCCAAAAAATGCAAAGTTATGCACCTGGGCAGCCAGAATCCATGCAAGTCTTATACCCTTAATGGCGAGATCCTAGCAAAAACGGTAGCAGAACGAGACTTGGGGGTAATCGTCAGTGAGGACATGAAGTCTGCCAATCAAGTGGAGCAGGCTTCGTCCAAGGCAAGACAAATCATGGGCTGCATACGAAGGGGTTTCGTCAGTCGTAAGGCGGAAGTCATTATGCCATTGTATAGATCCATGGTGAGGCCCCACCTGGAATACTGTGTGCAATTCTGGAGGCCGCATTATCGCAAGGATGTGCTGAGACTGGAGTCGGTGCAAAGAATGGCCACCCGGATGGTCTCGGGACTCAAGGATCAACCATACGAAAAACGGCTTGACAAATTACAGCTATACTCGCTCGAGGAGCGCAGAGAGAGGGGAGACATGATCGAGACGTTCAAGTATCTTACGGGCCGCATCGAGGCGGAGGAAGATATCTTCTTTTTCAAGGGTCCCACGACAACAAGAGGGCATCCGTTGAAAATCAGGGGTGGGAAACTACGAGGTGACACCAGGAAGTTCTTTTTCACTGAAAGAGTGGTTGATCGTTGGAATAGTCTTCCACTACAGGTGATTGAGGCCAGCAGCGTGCCTGATTTTAAGGCCAAATGGGATCGGCACATGGGATCTATTCACAGGGCAAAGGTAGGGGAGGGACATTAAGGTGGGCAGACTAGATGGGCCGTGGGCCCTTATCTGCCGTCTATTTCTATGTTTCTATGTTTCATTCCTTATGCTTGTCGGAATGTCTGTCCAAATAATGATAGAACTAGATTCTGAACCCTAGCTCTTATACTTCAATACTTTCTGTGCATTTGGATCTGTTGATGCTACTAAAAAGGCCTGGAGGCCTATGATGGTAGCTCTGTGTGTATAACCTATTTCTTCGAGGCTCATTCCTCCTTCAGCTCTAGAAATGGACAGTCTTGGAATACACTGATTTTTATAGACTACCTGCATGAGTATGGAGGAATTTTCTTATTTGTACATCTAATTTTTCAAGGTATGCAAAAGACTAGGCCATAATTCCAAAGCTATACGAGAATACAGGCATTGTAAGCTGGTTGATAACTTGTACCTTGTTCTTTGATGCTAGAGCACTTTTCAGTATCAATTTTAAATATCCTGTAATATTCTTTTGCTAATCTTTTCTCTCAGTACTTTATGCTAAATTGTTGTATCTTCCTTGACTCTTAGATATTTATATACACCCCTTCCTGCTCAAGCTCCTTGATGGTACATCTTCAGTTTTACTTGATCTCTCTCCTACGAAAGTTGCCATAGCACATTTAACCAGGTCAACAGACATTCTTATGTCATCTGAAAACCTTTTCACCAAACAACGTTGCTCTGACAAATGGCTGCTGGAATGAAACATTTTTAAAGTCACAAATAGTAGTTGTGATATAACTTCTGGGTTTTTGCCAGTTCTAGGATTAAGGCTAAATCCATAATCCAAAGTTTTTAAAAGTGTACTTAAAGGATTAAGTGCTATACAAAACAAAGGCGGTGACAAAATCTCCCTAAAATATTCTTCACTGGATCCTGATATTATGAATGACATACTTGCCCAGTTAAATACTGTAGATGGAGTGTGGTTTGCCTCATTCTCATGGTATCGTTAAATGTACTCAACCAATTTAGTGTTTATTTTGTACATTTCAAGGCAATATATTATCCAGCAGTGTAGGATAATATCAAAAGTTTTCTTATCAATCCATGCCACACCAAGATCTGTACCTTTCTTAGTACCAGCCATGATGGCTTCTTTTAAGAAAACAATCAAACAACTGAGAATCGTTCAGAACGCTGCAGTCCGTCTCATCTACGGTCTCAAGAAATTGGATCATGTAAGCCCATATTACAAAAAAACTACACTGGTTGCCCATGGAAGCATGCTTTTGCTTCAAAACCATAACAGGTTCTCATCCCCAATCTATCTCATCAGTTTGACTTTCCAGGCACAACTTGTACAAGTAGTGCCTACTTGTTTGCTTTCCCATCCTTGAAGGGCTGTATCTACAAGAGATGCATCAATAGAACACTATCATTCCAAGCAGCCAAATAGAATAAATGTTTAACCAACTTTATCTCAAATGCTCTTTCTTACCAAACTTTTAGGAAGTCAATCAAAACTTATCTCTTTGACAAATTTCTCTAACTCTACCATGATGTACTTCTAAAACACTTCCAGGAAAAATTGATTAATCTTACCATGTTAATGTAATTTTGAAAGCTTTTTTGTAATATCGCTGTCTGTTTACAATCTCTTCCTCTGTAAACCGCTCTGAACAGTTTGTGGTACTGCGGTATATAAAAATAAAGTTACTATTATTATTTATTTAGCAAGAGCTGATCTTTCCTTCCATATGTTTCCTTCTTGTTGCCCTTCTGCTCTATTGCCATAATGTTAAGATCAATATGATTATATATTATGTCGGTATTTGTTGCTATAAATGGTTTATAGATTGTCAAAAGACAAACGGGTCTGTAATTTTTGGGGAAGGTTACTTTGGAAATTCCTATTATTAGCCAATGTGGTATCAAATCTTCTGTCTTATCAATTCATTTTTGCAGTTTGTTATGTCTTGGAGAAGGGACGCTTATTTAAGCCAACATTTGTCACGCCGTCTGGGCCAGGCTCGTGCAGTTTGAGGCTCCTTTTAACCTGTTTTCCAACTACAGTACTTTGTTGCTACTCATATCTGTAATGTTTACCTGTTCCAAACTCTCCTGTATCCATGGTAGCCATTCTGCTTCTCAGCTGTGCTGTATAAGGCCCTCATATAAGTTTCTCCAGAATGTCTGTTTCATAAGAACATAATAATTGTCATATTGGGACAGACCAAAGGTCCATCATACCTAGTATCCTGTTTCCAACAGTGGCCAATCCAGATCACAAGTACCTGCCAAGATCCCAAAGGGTAAAAAGCGTTTTTACTACACTGATATTCTTTCCCAATTCCCTGCAGAACGGTTTTGGGTTTTCTCTAAATAATTCATTTAGATGTCTCTCCTTTTTGGTTTCTTCGTATATCAGCATTTTTTGTGCTTCAGGCTGTAATTTTCAATTTGTCATTGGAGCAAATGAATATAAGATCTTCCTCCATTAATGCAACATGCTTCAATTTGATGTTTGGGATCTTCCTCATCATCTTTGGTGATCCTGATCCTTTTAAATGCCCTCTGCTCACAGTGAATTCATATTTTTTTTTCAGTGTGATACTTTCAAGGAGCAGTTATCTTTCTTTTTCTCCTGGCCCTGCGTCCTCTTTGGTAAAACTCAGTAATAGTTTTGGATGCTTAGTATTACATTCAGTTCATTTCTATAGGTTGTCCTTTTATAAAAGTTTTGACCTTATTTATCAAAATGGAATGTGAACATTGAGATTGAATTTCACTACAAACACAGAGACCATCTAAATCACCTGCATGAGCATTTTGAAGCTGAAGAGCTGTTGCTCCTAAATAAATCATACAGCAAGAAGGCCTCTGAATAGAAGAATTTACTCCTATGTAGACCAAATTGAAAACCTTCCAAGAAGCAGCCATCAACCTCTAGGTGCAGTGACCTTAAGAGTCCAGTCACGAAATGAAGTATCCAGGCTCAAAGCACAGTTGCTTCTAGGTTGTCTGCAAAAACCTGAAGAGAGGCTGCTTGTATCAACTCCAATCAAAGTTCTCATAAAGAGCAAGAGGCCAGCACACATACTTTTCTACAACTAAAAAGGCAGCGTTTAGACTCACTCTCTATATAACAGCCAAAGAGCAGCATGAGTATGTCTTTCATTGAATCTTACAGCACTGCAAGGGATATGTTCAACACAGATTAACCTAATATTTCCCAATCATTTGTGCAATGGCCTATTGTGCAATGGCCTATTCCTTCTATGCTGGGCTTAGTCACAGTGCTGGATGAGTCAACGTTTTTCCAGAATCCAGAGCATTCTCACTCTTTTTTTTGAAAAGCTGTTCACAGGCTTTGTTAAAGGTTATTTCAAAAATCCATCTGAGAATCCTTTTTTGCTATGTCCTACAGCACTGACTCACTGTCCTGTGTTCCGACTCCTGCACAGAGAACCATGCACTCAGATCTTATTGTCTCCTTACTACAACAGAGGGTCATGGTCAATGGAGATTGCTCTGAGGAAAGGGATGTTACCAGTGATATGCTTCAAGGTTCAGCTCTTGGGCCTATTTTTTCTATTTTGTAAGTGATATTGCTGAAAGGCTGTCGGGTAAGATTTGCCTCTTTGTGGATGATACCAATATGTGCAATAAAGTAGACACCCTCAATGGTGTGAACAACATGAGGAAGGATGGTCTGAAATATAGCATCTAAGAATATATGCTAAGAAATGCAAGGTCCTGCATTTGGACTGCAAAATCCCAAGGGAATGGTACAGTTTAGGGGTGAAGAACTTTTGTGCACGAAAGAAGAGCAGGACTTGGGTATGATAGTATATGATGATCTCAAGGTGCAAACAAGTTGAAAAGGTGATGATGAAAGCTAGAAGGATGCTAGGGCGTATAGAGAGAGGTATGCCCACCAGGAAAAGGAGGTTATCATGCTGCTGTACCGGGCCATGGTACACCCCCACCTGGAATACTGCGTCCAGCACTGGTCGCCTTACATGAAGAAGGACACGGTACTACTCAAAAGGGTCCAGAAAAGAGCAACTAAAATGGTTAAACGGCTGGAGGAGCTGCTGTACAGTGATAGATTAGAGAAACTGGGCCTTTTCTCCCTTGAAAAGCAGAGACATGACCAAAACATTCAAAATAATGAAGGGAATAGATTTAGTTGATAGAGCAGGTTGTTCACCCTCTCTAAGGTAGAGAGAACGAGAGGGAACTCTCTAAAGTTAAAAGGGGATAAATTCCGTACAAACGTAAGAAAGTTCTTCTTCACCCAGAACGCTCTTCCAGAGGCTGTTATAGGGGAAAACACCCTCCAGTGATTCAAGATGAAGTTAGATAAGTTCCTGCTGAACCAGAAAGTACACAGGTAAAGCTAGGCTCGGTTAGGATACTGGTCTGTAAACCAAGGGCTGCCGCGTGTGCGGACTGCTGGACACGATGGACCACTGGTCTGACCCAGCAGCGGTGATTCTTATGTTCTTATGTATTGATGCCCTGTACAGCATAAGAGTCTGGTGAGACCTCATTTACAATATTGTGTTCAAAATGGGAGACTGCACCTTCAAAAAGATATAAATAGGATGGAGTCAGTTTATTTATTTAATTCGTTTTCTATCCTGTTGGTCCCAAAGAGCACAGAACGGGTTACAGGTTAAACATACATAATATCAGTACAAGATTACAATGCAAGTTTTCATCTTAGTTATTTAGAGGAAGGACACTAAAATGGTTGGTGGTCATCATAAGGCATACTGAGACAAACTTAAAAATCTCAACATGTATACTTTGGAGGAAAGGCGGGAGATATGATAGACATTTAAGTACAGTACCTACTGTATATGGCATAAATGCGCATTAGATGAGTCCCTTTCATTCGAAAAGAAGCTCTGGAATGTGAAGACATAGGATGAAGTTAAGAGGGTGGTAGATCCGTGGAATAGTCTCCCAGTAGAGGTAGTGGAGAGAAAGACCGGGTCTGAATTTAAGAAAGTTCATTCACTTCTCCCTTCATCTGTGGACTTGTTTCCATCAAATGTGTATATACTTTTGATATTAAGCTACCCTCATCAGAATATGAAGATAATCTTCTCCACCACCAAGAAAAGAGTCCCCATATGAGAACATTACTATCCTAACTAGTAACATAGTAACATAGTAGATTACGGCAGATAAAGACCCAAATGGTCCATCCAGTCTGCCCAACCTGATTCAATTAAAATTTTTTTTTTCTCTTCTTAGCTATTTCTGGGCAAGAATCCAAAGCTTTACCCTGTACTGTGCTTGGGTTCCAACTGCCGAAATCTCTGTTAAGACTTACTCCAGCCCATCTACACCCTCCCAGCCATTGAAACCCTCCTCAGCCCATCCTCCACCAAACGGCCATATACAGACACAGACCGTGCAAGTCTGCCCAGTACTGGCCTTAGTTCAATATTTAATCTTATTTTCTGATTCTAATCTAATCTAATCTAATCCTTAGGTTTGCATCATCTCCACGTTCGTAGAGCTTGACGCGGTTTACAGTAGGAGAAATAGGAAGGAACTACAACACAGGGTTAGAGGTAGAAGTGTGAAGAAAATTTAGAGGACTTGGGATGCCAAGATATAAGAGTTTCCTTGATTCCTAAGTTGGAGGGAGACTTACATTTTTTGAGAAAAACCAGGTTTTCAGATGTTTGCGGAAAACTTGAAGAGAGTTCAAGTTCCGAAGAGGGGAGGTAAGGTTGTTCCAGAGCTCAGTGATTTTGAAGTGGAGGGAGGTACCTAGCTTTCCTGTGTGGGAAATGCCTAGGATAGTTTTAATTTGTGGGAGGATCTGGTAGTATTAGGGTTTGAGGAATTCCAAGAAAGAGGGATAAAGGGAGGGAGGATACCATATAGGATTTTGAAAGTTAAACAGGTACATTTATAGTGGACCCTGGCGATTATCGGAAGCCAGTGGAGCTTGGCCAGGAGCGGGGAGACATGGTCAAATTTACTTTTAGCGAAGATGAGCTTGGCCGCGGCATTCTGAATCCATTGGAGTCTGTGGAGGTTTTTCTTAGTTAGGCTTAAGTAGATAGAGTTGCAATAGTCCAATCTGGAGAGGATGATGGATTGGACAATGAGTGTAAAATGTTTTTGATGGAAGCAGAATCTAACTTTCCTCAGCATGTGAAGGCTGAAAAAGCATTTTTTTACCAAGGATTGGTGGTGGTCAATGAAGGACAATGTGGAATCAATGATGATGCCCAAGACCTTTCTCGAGAACTGAAGCTGCAGAGAGGAGCCAGAGGGTAGTGGGATGGAGGTGGGTAGGTGATCTAGTTTTGGACAGAACAAAAGAAGTCTTGTTTTGGACTCATTCAATTTAATTTGCACAGTGTGGGCCCAGGATTGTAGGTTCATTTTACAAGAGGATATGTTCTTAGACAGGTCGGTTTCTAGATCCTTTGTGTTCATCCCACGCTTCTTTGAACTCAGTTACAGTTTTACTCTCCACCACCTCTCTCGGGAGCACATTCCAGGCATCCACCACCCTCTCCGTAAAGTAGAATTTCCTAACATTGCCTTTGAATCTACCACCCCTCAACCTCAAATTATGTCCTCTGGTTTTACCATTTTCCTTTCTCTGAAAAAGATTTTGTTACTTTGTCAGCAAAATGGCTAAATAAAATTCCTTTCCCTCCAACAGTAAATGGAACATACCTTGGATGTTTTGACCTTCTCAAATATATGAAGATCTTCTCAAATAAATGAAGATCCCTAAACATCAGTAGTCATGCTTATTTGTGGCATACTCAAGGACCAATAGTACAACATATGACAAAATCCACTTTCCATTCAGTCCATTTCCAAAAGGTTGGATATGAAATAAGAGTCTAATGAGCTCTTCAGTAGGTCATTATGTTACACTAGTGTCTTTTATCCCACCAATACCTTTCAGTTCTAGGCGGTTTACAAAAAGAATTGGCCTGGGTATTCCCAAGGAGATTACAAGGTTAATAGATAGAATATGCATCGGGATCTGGTGAAGGGTCGATTAATGTTTGATTAGATCATTTGACAAATTTCTTGAATAGCATAGTTTTCAATTCTTTCCTGAATGTTTTGTAGTTGGGCATCATGGTCAGCAGATTGGAGAGATGGTGGTCTAGTCTTGCTGCTCTGGTGGCTAATAGTCCATCATATATTTTTTCTGCTTTATATGCCTTTGACTGGGGAGTGGATAAAGCGTGCCTGTGGAAGCAGCTATGTGAAATGCTAAAACATGCAAAAAAATTTCCAATATTCTCCCTGGGGGAAGAGGCTTTCTAGGAAGCTATGCTATCTGAGGACAGCTACTCACCAAATCAATATGGTATAGCATAGGCATTCTATTCTTCACAAAATGCAGGGTATTCCTCTGCTCCTTCTACACAAGCTTCAAATTAGCTAGCTAGCTTCTATACTAGCAGAGAATGGTGAATGAGGTACCCATTTTATCAGGGTAGCTTCTCATATGATGCTTTCAAAACCTCAGTTAGTGTTTCTGCTTTGCAGTCAATGCCTGACCTAATTACAAGCTTCTGGATTGTGTGAAGACTTCCACTCCAAGTTAGCGATACACTTTGTACTTTAACCATGTCATCAGTCTTTCATCTTCTTTCCAAAGATCATTATTCTATTCTTCAGCTTCTCCTAGCATCTGTAACCTGTCATGAAAATCATCTGTAGTACCTGAAGATTGGAGGGTTGCCAATGTTACGCCGATTTTTAAAAAGGGTTCCAGGGGAATTACAGACTGGTAAGCCAGATCTCATTGCTGGGCAAAATAGTGGAAACAAATTATAAAAAATAAAATTGTGGAACATGTAGACAAACATGATTTAATGAGACAGAGTCAGCGTGGATTCAGCCAAGGGAGGTCTTGCCAATTTGTTTATCTTTGAAGGTGTGAATAAACATGTGGATAAAAGCAAGTCAATTGATGTAGTGCATCTAGATTTCCAAAAAGCTTTTTGACAAAGTTCCACATGAAAGGCTCCTAAGAAAATTAAAGAGTCATGGGATAGGAGGCAATGTTCAACTGTGGATTAAGAATTGGTTATCAGACAGAAAGCAAAGGGTAGGCTTAAATGGCCATTTTTCTCAATGGAGGAGGATAAATAGTGGAACTACGAGTGAGGCAATTAAATTTGTAGATGACACTAAACTGTTCAAAGTTGTTAAAACATATGCAACTGTGAAAAACTGCAGGAAGACCTTAGGAAATTGGAAGACTGGGAATCCAAATGGCAGATAAAATTTATGTGGACAAATGCAAAGTGATGCACATTGGGAATAATCCAAATCATAGTTACCAGATGCTAGCATCCACCTTGGGGGTCAGCGCTCAAGAAAAAGATCTGGGTGTCATCGTGACAATATAATGAAACCTTCCACTGGCAGTGGCCAAAAAAGCAAACAAGATGCTAGGAATTATTAGAAAAGGGATGATAAACAAAACTAAGAATATTATAATGCCTCTGTAGTGCTCAATGGTACAACCTCACCTTGAGTATTGCATTCAGTTCTGGTCTCCTTATTTCAAAAAAGATATAACAACACTAGAAAAGGTTCAAAGAAGAGCAACCAAGATGATAAAGAGGATGGAACTCCTCTCGTATGAGGAAACACTAAAGAGGTTAGGGCTCTTCAGCTTGGAAAGAGATGGCTGAGGGAAGATGATTGACGTCTTCAAAATCCTGAGTGGTGTAGAATGGGTTCAAGTGGATCGATTTTTTATTGCATCAAGATTTAGAAAGACTAGGGGATACTCGATGAAGTTACACTTTTAAAACCAATAGGAGGAAATATTTTTTTCACTCAGAGAATAGTTAAGCTCTGGAACACATCAGAGGATGTGCTAAGAACAGTTAATGCAGCTGGTTTTAAAAAAGGTTTGAACAAATTCCTGGAGGAAAAGTCCATAGTCAGCTGTTGAGACAGACATGGGGGAAGCCACTGCTTGCTCTGGATTGGCAGCATGAATGCTGCTGCTATTTGGGTTTTTGCCAGGTACTTGTGACTTGGATTGGCCTCTGTGAATACAGGATACTGGGCTAGATGGACCATTGGTCTGACCCAGTAAGACTGTTGTTATATTCTTATCTTCTGCCCTTGCAGGCGCCAAGTTTAAAATGGTGCTAACTCCTAGTGGTAGTATCAAAAATTACTACTAGGGGTCATTGGTGTTATTTGATGAAGAAATGACGGCTGAGATTAAACTCAACTGCAAGGGAGGAAATGCAGTTATCATGGGTGACTTCAATTACCTGGGGATAGACTGGAACCTAGGCACCTCCGGCTGCAGTAGGGAAACCAAGTTCCTGGATGCAGTGAGTGATTGCTTCCTGGAACAACTTGTCAAGGAAAACACGAGAGGAAATGCAATTACTTCTAAATGGACTACGAGGTCCGGCGCAAGATGTAGAAGGGACGCTGGGAAGCATTGATCATAATATGATCTGCTTCAACCTGAACACAGGGGTCAAACAACGATCCAGAACGACGGCCACAGCGCTGAACTTCTGAAAGGGAATTACGAAGGGATGAAACTCATGGTGGGGAAGAAGATCAAGAAAAGGATAGGTGCTGTAAAAACGCTAGAGCAAGCATGGTCCCTTTTCAAGGACACAGTCACCAAGGCACAAAATCTATATATACCGAGTATCAACAAGGGATTCAAGAGGAAAAAGAACAAGGAACCGGCATGGCTCACTGTAGCAGTGAAAGAGGTAATCAGAGACAAGAAGATTTCTTTTAAAGTATGGAAAAGGTCAAAAACAGATGAAAACTGGAAAAAGCACAAGCAACATCAACGCAGGTGCCATAAGGCGGTAAGAGGGGCCAAAAGGGACTACGAGGAAAAACTTGCCAAGGAGGCAAAAAACTTCAAGCCGTTCTTTTGATATATTAAGGGGAAAAGACCTGCGAAGGAAGCGATGGGAATGTTGGATGAACATGGAATAAAGGGAGTGCTAAAGGAGGACAAAGCCATAGCCGACAAACTGAACACGTTTTTTGCATCTGTATTTACAGAAGAGGATATACGCAACTTACCGGAGGCTGACAGGCTATACCTAGGAAATGAAGACGGGAAATTGACTGGGTTGATGGTCAGTCTAGAAGAGGTATACAGGCAGATTGATAGGCTCAAGAGCGATAAATCCCCGGGACCGGATGGCATCCATCCGAGGGTAATCAAGGAACTGAAAGGGGTTATAGCTGAACTACTTCAACTAATAGCCAATCTGTCGATCAAATCGGGCAGGATTTTGGAAGACTGGAAAGTGACGAATGTTACGCCGATCTTCAAGAAAGGTTCGAGGGGAGATCCGGGAAACAACAGGCCGGTGAGTCTGACCTCGGTACCGGGAAAGATGATAGAGGTGCTGATAAAGGATCGCAGCGTTGACCACCTTAATGGACACAATCTGATGAGAACCAGCCAGCATGGTTTCAGCAAAGAAAGATCTTGCTTGACAAACTTGCTGCACTTTTTCGAGGGAGTTAACAGGCAGATAGACAAAGGTGACCCGGTCGACATTGTATATCTGGATTTTCAGAAGGCATTTGACAAGGTCCCACATGAACGACTACTTCAAAAAATTGCAAGCCATGGGATTGAGGGTGAAATACACACGTGGATCAAAAACTGGTTGGCAGATAAATGGTAAATGGACAATACTCGGAGTGGAAAAGCGTCACCAGTGGAGTGCCGCAGGGTTCGGTGTTTGGGCCTGTGCTCTTCAACATATTTATAAATGACCTGGAAATTGGAACGACGAGCAAGATGATTAAATTTGCAGATGATAGTTATTCAGAGTAGTAAAGACGCAGGAGGATTGCGAAGACCTGCCAACAGGACATAAACATGCTCGAGAAATGGGCTGCGACATGGCAAATGAAGTTTAACGTGGACAAATGTAAGGTGATGCATGTTGGTAACAAAAATCTTGTACACGAATACAGGATGTCTGGTGCAGTACTTGGAGAGACAACCCAGGAAAGAGACTTGGGAGTACTGGTCGACAAGTCGATGAAGCAGTCCGCGCAATGCACAGCAGCAGCGAAAAGGGCAAACAGAATGCTTGGAATGATTAAGATGGGGATCACGAACAGATTGGAGAAGGTTATCTTGCTGCTGTACCGGGCCATGGTACGCCCTCACCTGGAATACTGCGTCCAGCACTGGTCGCTGTACTTGAAGAAGGACACAGTACTACTCGAAAGGGTCTAGAGGAGAGCGACTAAAATGGTTAAGGGACTGGAGGAGTTGTCATACAGTGAGAGATTAGAGAAACTGGGCCTTTTCTCCCTTGAAAAGAGGAGACTAAGAGGGGACATGATTGAAACCTTCAAGATAATGAAGGGAATAGACTTAGTAGATAAAGACAGGTTGTTCACCCTCTCCAAGGTAGGGAGAACGAGAGAGCATTCTACAAAGTTAAAAAGAGATAGATTCCTTATAAACGTAAGGAAGTTCTTTTTCACCCAGAGAGTGGTAGAAAACTGGAACGCTCTTCCGGAGGCTGTCATGGGGGAAAACACCATCCAGGGATTCAAGACAAAGTTAGACAAGTTCCTGTGGAACTAGAACTTACGCAAGTAGGGCTGGTCTCGGTTAGGGCGCTGGTCTTTGACTTGGGGGCCACCGTGGGAGCAGACTGCTGGGCACGATGGACCACTGGTCTGACCCAGCAGCGGCAATTCTTATGTTCTTATTTTGAAACTGGTGCTGATGGGAAGACAAGTAACTAGGATTTCCTCCTGCCTTGGAACCCTTAGACCAAGGAGCATACCTCAGGGCATACTAAGCCCCACTGGTTTTCAGGATATCCACAATGAATATGAATAAAATAGATTTTCATGCCAATCTATCTCATCCATATTCATTGTGCCTTCTGGAACAGGATCACCTAGAATAGAAGCTGAGTAACATGTTCAACTGCTGGCACCGATGAAGAAGGTGCTTATACCTACACAAAAACTGGCAAATGGGTGAGGTGCTGGGGAGATGAGAATAGATGCAAGTGTGAGGAAGAATTAAAAGACTAAATGCAAACAAGGATATGAGCAGGTATGAAGAATGATGAGATCAATGTGGAGAGAGGGAGACAAGACCTGAGACACACTGATTTTAGGATATACAATATGAAAACTCCATTCAATTCTTTTTGTTCTTACAGAAAGCTGACTGACTCATCCTTACTAAATCACCATTGAATGATGATATCACTTCCAGAAGCCTTCAAATTCTACTTGAAAAAATAATTTGGATCAGCTCCATAATTAATCGTTCTACTGCTGGGCAGCAATTCGTAAATCATCCTCATTATTAATATGCATAATACTAGTCATTAAGATTGCCAATCATGACTGAACGCTTTGCTGCTAAAAAAGCTCTGGACTTAAAAATGAATCTGAATAAACTTCCCAGTTTTTTGGGCTTGGATTCTTCCCTTGCTATTTCCCAATCCAAGCTCAAAACAAGTTACAATCAGGAACACAAGTTATTTCTCTGCCCAGTGAGGCTCACAATCTAACTTGGACCTGAGGAAATGGAGGGTGAAACGGCTTGCCCAAGGTCATAAGAAATATAAGTGGAAGAAGCAGAATTTGAACCCTGGCTTCCCTAATTCTCAGCCTGCTGTACTGACCACTAAAGCCAGTACTGCGCTCTGCACTTGGAGAAAGCCACAGAATCCAGTAGTACTGCATGCGAGGAGGAAAGCATCCAAATTCTGCACAGAATATTTTTTTTTTTGCATGAGCTGTGCCAAGATAACACAAACTTGAATCAAAGACAAAGCTGCTAAATGAGACACCACTCATTACATCCCAGATGTACTGGATCCAGTTCAAGCCCCAACATGGATCAATTTTCAACTAACTCAAGAGAATGAAATGGCAGAACTTTGTGCTGTAAACAGTACTGCTGCTCTGCTGAGGTAAAAGTTTGCTTATGAAGGCAGCGTCTACCAGATTTCAGTACTCGGTATTTACTTTCTTCCTTTTACCACTTCATCTAATTGCTGCAAGAGATTAGTCCCATTATATAAAAATAAGGTCTAGATAGTCAAACGTTGTGGGACTGAATGAAAATACCAGAATGCAAAGCAAACCAGCCAATGTCAAAATGGCAGTTTCTATGAAAACCAAAAGAAAATACATTTAAGCCTCACTGAAGCAAAAGGGGAAAATAAAGAATTCTATGGATTCATGGTGGTTATTTATAAACCTCAAATTAGATAGCAGCAAAGATACCCAAGCTCAGTTGTATCCTGCTCCAACCTTCTCCAACATATAAAAGGAATTAGTGGGGTGGGGGTAGGGGGGAAATTATTACTTTCTTTGAGTCCCAATGCTTTCTGCTTTTTAGAGAACCTGTCCTAACCCATGAGACTGAGGTAGCCTCAATGTATTAAACTGAGATTTTCCGATATGTAGCTGAATGGAAACATGCATACTCTACACCCAACAGCCTCATTTGCAAAATTTGTATGCAGATCCTTTATTTTCATATTAATAATATGGTTTTTCTATTTCTATCAAAAATACAAAACCATAACACAAAAAACAAACACCCCCATAAGGAACTACACCCACTCACCTCCACTATCTCCGTTAACAAAGTGATACTTTCAAATGTTATCCAAGTTTGATCATGCATTCCTGGTGCTTGTGCATCTCTGCCTGCTTACCTTCCCTTCTCCCTATGCCCTGGTATCTCTCTTCTCTCTTTCCCTTCCATCTCTCCCTATTCCATGGCATCTCCTCTCCTTCTTTCTCTCCCTCCCTCCCTTCCCAATGGTCTGGCATCTCTGTCTCCTTTGCTTCCCTCCCCCATACCCTGGCATCTCTTTCCTCTCCTCTCCTTCCCTTCCCTTCCTCCCTGTCCATGCTCTGACATCTTCTCTCCTTCCTTTCCCCTTCCCCCTGGTCTGGCATCACTCTCTCCTCTCCCTTCCTTCTCCCTCTCCCAATTGGACAGCTTTCTTCCTTACCCCTCCCTCCTTCCAATCAGGTACAGCATTTTTCTACCCACCCCACCCCCATGGTTAGCTTTCTCTCATCATTGGCAGCCTTCATAACTCGCTGTTCTGATGGCATTGGTCCTTCCTCTTTGCCGGGTTCTGCCTTTGCGGAAGCAGGAAGTAGGCAGGACCCGGCAAAGAGGAAGGACCAATGCCAAAAGAGCTGTG